>NC_047062.1:6444953-6777319 GCF_902459465.1 Asterias rubens
TTAAGTAAGAGACTTGAAGCCATTGGCCCCTTTCGGTACAGAAACAAAATTAAAGTTCGCAGATTTACAAATAATTTACAGGGTTTACAGAAGGTAGTGGTGAAAGACTTCTCTTGAAATATTAGTCCATGAAATACTTTACTTTTTGAGAAAACAGTAAAACAATATCAATTCTCGATAGCGAGAATTACGGATTTTTTTTAAACACATGTCATGACACGGCGAAACGCGCGGATACAAGGGTGGGTTTTCCCGTTATTTTCTCCCGAATCTGATGACCGATTGAGCCTAAATTTCCACAGGTTTGTTATTTTATATAGAAGTTGTGATACACGAAGTGTGGGCCTTGGAAAATACTGTTTACCGAAAGGGTCCAATGGCTTTAATAACCAACTGTACTGCATACAAACGGAACACTATGGCAGCATTATCTTCACCTTGCAGTAAATCATGTCAACAGTGAATATTCTCTTTTGAGAATGAACATCACAAAACTTTACTACAACAGGATTTGAACAGATGCGGTACCCGCTGCCAAAAAATAGGATTTGAACTGCCTCTAGCTACCGGGCAACCTCGGTAGTCTAGTTGGTAAGACACTGCTCTAGAATTGCAAGAGTCGTGGGTTCGAGTCCCACCCGAGTAACATGCCTGTGATATTTTTTTCACAGGACTCGGGAAAGTACTGAGTATACAGTGCTAACACACATCGGTGTATGGGTAAAAAAATAAATACAAAAATACAAAAATGATAGGATTTGAACAAGTGACCTCCAGATTAACGTTCCAGAGGTCAGGTTCAAATCCTTTAGAAGTATGCTTAGCCCACTCAGCAGTTCAATTAAATCTACCCATTCAGGTTCCCTGGTGGTTTGTTACTTGAAAATATTCCCTGTGAAGCTTGTTTGTACATCATGGAGCCTTCTGGACCTAATTGCATGTAACTTGCCTTATGCAACATGGCTTTAAGAGACAACATGTAAATGCAGTTACTCCTGTCATTCGTAATGCTTCACCTTGCCCGCCCCCCCCCCCCCCCTCCAACCTCCCTACAAACAGTGTTGTTTGATCCAAAACGGATGCGCATGTTTGTGGGTAACCTTTTGATGCTGCAGTATGACAGTACAGTGTACAAACAATTTGAAGTCCGGTTTACATTTAAGTAAAATAAAAACTCAAATGGTTTGGATACCAGACTAAATATACATGTAAGATGTTTGTGTTTGATTAGTTTATAGATCTACCAGATGTGACAAGTATGGTTTGGATGGTAGCTATTGTAGCGAGGGATGGTCCCAAGCTTACATTCACCATAGGCCTTAAACGAGCATGATGTCAGTGGAGTAGAGCGCCCTCGTGTAGGGGTAAACAAAAGTTGCTAGTTAGCCCATCCTGTTTGCAATGCATACAAAGGGCAAGTTCAAGCGACGACACTTTGCCAACCACTAGTCAATGTTACATGTTTACCAATGCATTCAATACATCATTGGTAGCAGGCAACAATCGCCCCATGGTCAACTTAAGTCCCTCCTTGACCAAAGATGTGAGTTTCTATTGTTAAACAAATGTGGGTTCATCTCCAAGTGGTAGTGAAGTTAAATCGAAGCCTAAAGTTTATTTGTAAATGTTTGGAAACTTACAAATTACCCTCTCTCCAGATTTGATTTGTCATTAGTCTCACCTTTCAATAGGCGAGTCCACTTGAAATGTCCTCTCTACGATAGTGGTCCATTGCAGACAGCGTACGTAGAAAACATTTTTGTCCTTGTTTTTAGCCAAGACCTGGCACTCACAATCTGTAAATGGTAAAGAAAAAATATCAATGAAGAAAACAAATAATTCAGGGAATATTTTCAGGGAATATTGATGAGGGTTTTTACACCATGTAGCATTAGCCTATAATAATAGGTTCCCAGTGATCGGTAAACAACTCTAAATGCAAGCATGATTGTAGTTTGAAGGTGGCACCTGGGCCCAATTTCATAGCGCTGCTTAGCGGTCGATTTTGTGCTTACTTTGCAATTTCTATTTCATAGCGCTGCTAACCATAAGCACACGAAAAGGCATAATAACCTTCCGGTGCTTACCGCATGAAAACAAATGACGTCACAATGCAAATCCGCGGTAAACACGCAAAATGGCCGCCCAATTTTTCTGCTAACCTGTGAAATACGCTAAGGCTTAAGCAAATTTTTCTGCTACAGTAAGCACGCAAATTTGCTTACCGTTAAGCAGCGCTATGAAATTGGGCCCAGGACCCACATTTTTTTGAAACATACTTACTTCCTTTTTTAATGGGTAGCAAAAGCAACCAGATAAACTGATAAGACTACACAAATACCCTAATTTAAAAAAAACATTATTAACACAAAAAAAATCAAAGTGAGCAACGAATCCTCATACACAATACACATGTTCAGCTGCTGTTGTGGGTAGTAGACTTGAAAGCACATAAACACTGCTTCGTGACCAGTTTCATTTCCGCCACGGACGGGACCGCAAGATGACAAGCGCGTTATTCTGCACGCGCGTTGAAATACACGTTTGCGTTTTTTTTATTGAACGCTCACGCGATGCTGTTGTGTTCAACTTACAAAATGGCCGCACAAACACACGCTGTGAGAAGCCAGTTTTGTCAACTTAGAAAATGGCCGCCTGCGCGCATGCCGGAGCATGGTCTGGTTACATTGGATTGGAGAAAATCAAGATGATAAAATTCCATAACCATTATAGGAAACCAATTGTGCACTTTTCCTGTGCGAAAATGTACAAGACTTGCAACAAGGCCTGGAGCTCAACAACATTTTTTAAAATAAAAACTGTAGGGAGAGTATAAAGTTGTTTACCAAAAAGCATGGTGTGAAATTTCTGTACTAAAAAAGTCAAGTCCAATTATAACAACTCTGACCTGTCATAAACAGTAGGTGCTCATTAATCAATACTTTTTGTTTTAATGGTTACAAATTGATGGAAATTTACAGCCCTGGATTAGTTTCATTCTGATGGTAGAGTCTTCAACCTAGCCAGCAGTAAGGTACGTATGTTCTAGTTCTGTCAACAATGTCAACGGCAATGTTATTGCACTAAGGTCTCAGACATGTTTGATACAGGCATCAACAGAACCATTCATCATCACTGACAGCAGCCCAGTTTAGTCAGGCAACAAAATACTCTTGTGCGAAACCTTTGCTGGCGAGAGGGGCTGTTTATATATTATGGTGTCAAGACCAGATCTCGGAGTCTGCCGTTTACGTTGACTTCTATTTTCAGCACTTGGTCGGTTGAAAAGCAATTTTTCTTTCCGTGACTTATTGGTTTACACACAGTAAAATAAAAGTATATTATTATTTACAAGAACCTCATTACTCATGTACATTGTACAGTCAATTATACTATTTATGGTTAACGACACACAAATTGGTTATCCCTTTTTTATGCTGTCATAATCAACAAAACTGCCTTGTTGCACAACAGGCCGCATTAACGTGTCGATGGACTTTTTTTCTTTCATATTTGCCACCCCCCATTCATATGCGCAATCCATCCAAACAAAAATAACTAATGGTTACAGGCAGTTCCAACAAACATATAACCAAAGAAATGTGTAAAAAAATACTTATTCTAGCACTGCAATCATCACTGATTGCATCATAACAGATCCTCCATGGCTGGGGAATGAAATTAATACCACAGACAGAAAAAAAACAGTCACAAAATAATTGTTTAAAGGCACTAGACAGTATTGGTAATTACTCGCCAAAATTTTTAGCAATAAAGCTTACTTGGTAACGAGCAATGGAGAGCTGTTGATGGTATAAAACATGTGAGAAACAGCTACCTCTAAAGTGATGTAGTTTTTGAAAAAGAGGTAATTTCTCACTCAAATAATAAAAGACTTCAGGCATGAAGCCTTTTTTTAGACGGATGAAAGCACACAAATTTGTGTAACTCCAAGGGTGTTCTTTCTGTCATTTATTCTCTTGCAACTTGGACGACCAATTGAGCCCAAATTTTTACAGAGCTGTTATTTTATGCATAAATGTTGGGACACACCAAGTGAGAATACTGGTCTTTGAGAATTACCAATGTGTCCAGTGTCTTTAACCTACAGGGGAATGAAAAACAACTTCACCTACAGTAGGCCTACGTACATGGTACACAAACAGTGCTTAATGTGTCTGGGACCATTCTTAGTCTACAGAGATACATGTATGTTTTTGCTGGTCTTGGTCTAGCTGTCAGGTCTTGAAACTCGAACTTGTTATGAAACAAGAACTGAAAAGTAGATACTACATTACAGATCATTCCACAAGAATTGTATAGAGATTTGTTTTTCATAAAGAAAAATAAAATGTGTGTGCACACCTTACCATTATGATTGGCCTGTTTTGTTACATTAGGTAATTTACACATAAAGGTCAAGGGGTGTCCGTCTGGGTCTTTGCATTGGACGCAGAGGCATGCAGGGGGGTGGGGGTGGGGGGGGGGCAGGTCCCACCCTCGAATGTCAACATATTTGGTTGTCAAGTTATTTACGCAAAGAATTCAATAGGCTCATGGTAAAAACAGTTAACATCTAAACTTGCATGTCACAAGAAAATATTACCAATTTAAAATATAATTAACCAGGCCTGTGTGCTTCGTTTTAGAAAGGGCAAGGGCACCGAGGCATTTTCTCCTTGTAATAAGGGCAACCTATTATAGAGCTCCTTTAGAAGAAAATATTGCTTAAAGACAGTGGACACTATTGGTAATTGTCAAAGACCAGTCTTCTCACATGGTGTATCTCAACATATACATAAAATAACAAACCTGTGAAAATTTGAGCTCAATCGGTGGTCGAAGTTGCGAGATAATAATGAAAGAAAAAACACCCTTGTCACACGAAGTTGTGTGCTTTTAGATGGTTGATTTCGACACCTCAGATTCTAAACTTGAGGTCTCGAAATCAAATTCGTGGAAAAATACTTCTTTCTCGAAAACTATGTCACTTCAGAGGGAGCCGTTTCTCACAATGTTTTATACTATCATCCTCTCCCCATTACTCATTACCAAGTTAAGTTTTATGCTAATAATTATTTTGAGTAATTACCAATAGTGTCCACTGCCTTTAACATTAGTCTGCTAAGCAGAAATGAGCAGGATACCTGTGACAAATTGTACATGTGACATGGTAGTTTGGCTGGTTGCCTTATTTTAGCATAGTTTTATTTTGCTTGGCTTATTTTTGTGCTTAGCAGCTCTATAAAATTGGTTCCAGGTGCTACCAGGTTCAAACAACAATGATGCCTGCATTTAGAGTTGTTTACCGGATCACTGGTAACGTATCATCATAGGCTAACGCTACATGGTGTAAAAACTGTCATCAATATTCCCTTGTCTGCGGGGCAAAAACCAGCTGAAGTGAAAGCTGGCACAATAAATAACCTGACCAACTGGTGCCCTCTTAAATCTTTCTGAATCATCCAAGAAACATGGCCACTATGTCAGCAAAACAAATTGATTATGCCGGGCTGGAAGACTGTGAAAGAAAAAAAACACTGAATGGAAACAAACATTTGCCGATGAAAATTTATAATTTTGTTCATTGTTGAAAATAACTTTCAGTTTCTCACTTGAAATTGTAAGAAATTGTTGTGTATAAAACGGCAAGATATGCACATATGTTGTTTTAATACAGGCAAGTTGATGTTTCAAATGGTGTTTACTTGTTGTTATGGTTACTTTTCCAAAACAGAAGGTTTTTTTTTAAAAGTTGTTTCGTTACATACAAGTAGATGACACATTACATGTATGTGTTTGAAGGCCTGAAGCTAAAACAGAAACTAAAATCCTAAGCAGAAATTACTGGGATAACCCCCTCCCCATTACCCATGGTCCTATTTCTCCTACTTCCTCCTTTCCCCTTTGCATTACTCAATGTTCCAAGATGAGCAAAACTCTTGAGTTTGTATTTTACAAAGTCTTCTCAATATGATAATAAATCTTATTTTTACGCTCAAGAAATGCAAAAGCAACCAAAGGAACAAAATAGACTACAAACCTGTAGATTTGTACTTTATTTTGTTTTTACAAACAATAACAATGCAACAAACAATAATACAAATAAGTATAACTTTAGAATAGAAGTGGGTTTTTAAATGGGATTCGGAAGAGTTTAGGGTATTGACTAATCAAACAGACTGAGAAAGACTATTCCAGCTTTTTGGCATTTCTCAATAGCTTCGTCTTTGAAAGGGCAAAGGCACCAAGGAATTTTCTCCTTTGTAAAGGGCACCCTATGAGAAAATTGTACACTTCTAGAGCATTTCAAGGGCACCAAGGGCAAGGCAATGACCAGGGGCACTGAGGCAATGGCCTTTATTTCTTCCCTGAAGTATCAGCCCTGGTACATTTATCTGTACGCAGGTGTCAACTGATATCGTTCTGGTGTACAGACAGTTTTGTCAACGACTGAAGCTACGTTACTGGCGAGACATTTCACTGCTGACTCTATAGTCCACACCACAAACGATAAACAGTTCAGACAACCCACATTCCGAGGCAATACTAACACACGAGAGTAAATTATTAACAAGCCCTACCCGCTAAACAACCCCTGGTAAATTGTCTCAGTACAAAAGTACACTCTGCTAAAATGTAAGTCATTTGTTAATATAACTGTTAATGAGATTTCTATCAAGTCATGCAACTCATTATGGAGTAATTTCATGGTCAAATTGAGGCCGATTTACCAATCACTTTAAATCGGTCAATACTAAATACTTCTGCGTGGCACGAGCAGTCTTCAGAAGCCAGTTCATATGAGATCACCGTGGCCAAAGGGGCAGGAACTGGAGTGTCTTGTGGGTTGTGCAAACACTGCACCATAAGGACACAGTGGAAATGGCATCCTTTTCTCAGTGGGAGAGCCACAAGTGAAAATAAATGACAAAAGTTCATGTCTGGTGAATCAGGAGAAAAAAAGGGAAATTAAAGCCATTAGGGTATAGCATGTTTCAAAATAGAAACAGAAAAAGTGAGATGAGACCCTTTGAAGCGTGATGCGGGGGGGGGGGGGGGGGGGGGAGGTTAAGAAATAATACTGCAGGAGGTGGCCTGAAACGCAGTATGGTGTCATTGGATTCAGTACATTGTAATGTGGGTTGTTTTTAAGTGAGGCATCATCATTATATGCTGCATCATTCAGATCAGTGACATCAAAATCATTACAGCAGATATTCACAGGTAATCTGTTTTTAAACTTGTTGTGATATTTTCAAAGAATTTGTCAATCAACAACTGCTGAGTTTTTTGTTGTCGTAAAACAAATGCGATCCAATTGTGGACAAAAGGTGCAGATGTATCAACTGAACGTAACTTCCTACTAGATTTTAACATGCACCTTTTTTACTAGGAAGTGTGTTTAAAAACATGTACATATGGGGAGGATCGGTAACTGGAATGTTTTGTAAGGGAGGGGTGGGGTGGGGCAAATTCCAATCATTAAAAAAAGAAGGCAACGAAAACATGACACACACCTAACCTTTGCAAACTGATCACCCTGAACCTTTTTCTATCCCTCTCAGAGGTGATTTAAATCAGTGGGAAAACACCATTCCAACAGGAAAAGAAAAAAAAACTGGTTTCCGCCGACACCTCCATATATGCCTAGATCACACCCTGAATGACTTATCATCGATGGTTCTATTTTGACCCAAAATATACATCAGCTCAATGGGGCAGGGTCTGTATATATGTATACATGAATCCAGGTTGGGTTTGAACTTGACTGAACTTGTTTACGTGGGTTGAAGATGGGGACAAAGTCTAGAGACTCTGTATGCTAGGATGACTCAGCCTCATGTCCGTTCAGGAATGGATTTTCTCAAGGTTGATGGAGGAGAAGGAGTTTGAAAATGTTTGGCTGATTTGGGTTCAGTTGATCCCACTGGGAATTACTTGGGCGGAATATTTTTAAAAACAGATATTTAGGGGTTTTGGAAAGCACTTACATGTAGGTATGAAATGTTACAGATGTGCAGAGTATAGCCAACTGTAAATCACTGAAGAACAAGAACATTGTTAGTTATTGGTTCATTCTTGAGCATGCTTTTTCCTCTTAATGGCAAACATTTAAAAAATGAAAACAAAATCACTATTTTATCTCAATGCAGGTTGGCAACTGCACCAAAACATTTTACATCCATTCTTAGATGTGCATTTTTTGACTGACTGCTTCATATTTCATTTAAGAGATCATCACCAAACTAATCCTCAGAATACATCGATCATACTTCCAACCAAAAAAAAAAAATAAAAATAAAAAAAAAAAAAAAAGGGAACAATCTCTCCCAAATTTCACCTGAGTTTCCACTGTGTTTTTATTCTTACCATTACAAGGAATAACTTCAAGGATACATGTACACGTGTATATCAATAGTAAAATTAGTTTAAAACTATATGTACTATTACCCAATTCTCAGATTTGTTTTCTTCCTCTATTACAGTGCTTACACACTTCGGTGTAAGGGTAAAAAACGATAACAGTCATTCTTTTTCCCAGATGCAAATTTAACATTTATTGGAACATTTTTTTAACATTGACTATTCTAAATAGCCCCTAAGAAAAATAGAGCATGTTTACGTGATGTGACTACTCATTACTACAAGTGCTATAGTACACTTTAAACACGTAAAGCTTATTGCACACTTGCGTTGTGTTTCTTTTAACAGTATTAGTCTTTGCCACATTTGCGTAAACCCACACACTCGAAGGTGACGTGCACACATTATTAATCCAATTCTGCATTATTCAGAAACTAGCCCAGATGATACTCACAGTACAGAAGCGATACTAAATGATGCTTTATACAATGCCTATATATAGAATCAATAGTTATTTATGAATATTTTGGGAATGTGCTATTTTTCTCGATAAATTTTCACCGCTACTCAAGGAAAATATCAACCTTTCGTGTCCTAAAAAAAGAGTCTAACTGGAGTAAAAGGTCAAGTGGTGTAAGGCATGCTACGCGCAGGTTTTATTCTTGAACTTTTAAAATTGGGTGTTTGATTAAAAAAAATACAAAACAAATTATCTTTCTCAATAGGTTACCATCATTGCCATCCATTTGGTTTGCAGTGGATTTAAGATTGCTCTGGGCAATGGCCTTCCCCCCCCCCCCTCCCCTCCTTCTAGTAGTTTTTTTGTTTACAGCAGACGGAGAAACCACTTTCTAATTTGAGTTTTTTTTTTCGTTTGTCCAATAACAACTATTTTCTTAAGGTATTAAAAACCAGTCGCTAGCGATCGGTTGGTGCATGAAAGAGCTTACACTAAAACACTATCAAAGTCAAGAAAATAGTTTTTGAAGCACTAACGAATCACTATTGTTTATTTAGATTGCACCAAATAAAACAAGCTAATGCACCAATCCCTCACAAAACAAATATCGTTTTTCGTTAGTTTCATTAAATGCTATATCACTCAAATTGATCAAATTTCACAGGTTCGATGAATTGGTGCATTTATTAAAAACTAGAGAATGGAAATTAATTTACTCTGTCGGAAAAACCGATGATGTCTGCCTGTGGAGTGTTTTCCTGCATGACTCAGGAAAGCACCCAGTAGACTGTGCATATCACACATTGATGTAGGGTCGAAAACAAATTAATATTTGATATCCCTGATGCAAATTTGATTAAAGACAGGGTATACCCTTGGTTGTTTTTAACCGTTGGATTGTGTTACAATAAGGCAAACATGTGGTAAGCTTCTAACTAGGCCATCTTCTAATCAAATGCTTTTATTGGCATTAATTTTAGGAGTTATTATCAAACTATAACTTCCCTTTAAAGTTGCATTATCTGTTTTTAGAGAAAGGAAGAAGCAAAGTCAGGGTTCCTTTACACATCACTCACTGTCAATACCTCCCGTAATAATTGATTTTATGTAAGACCTGGGCTCTGCTTACCAAGTTACCATGGAATTCTGTGCTTATAGCTTATAGAAATCACAAGCCTAACAGGATGCCATAATACTTTGGTGGTAAGCAGAGACATGAAACTGGGCCCAGGCAAAACCTTGATGTAGATATTTTTGGTTTTCACTTCCTCCTGATAATGTTCCATCCTTCATTCATTCCAGCTAAACTGAGTCCAAACAGATTTCTTTGAATAGACAGTAAAAGGAAACTCAATTGTGCAAAGTGCAAAGGCCCTTGATAAGCACACTGACATCAACATGAGCAATCAAAATCTACTCCCAAAGGAAACCAAGTTTATTATACCAATCAAAAAAATGTGGAAAATTTCCCAACCTCCTTGCAACTTTTCTGTGAAACACATCAACATGTTCATGGAACCAAGTACCCTTTAAATAGCAATTTGAGAATAAGATTTGAATGTCTGTTACATGTACATTGACTTACTTACAAGTGACTGCTTAAGTTTTAATATCTCAAACTAGAGACAATAGACCGATCCATTAAGCTCCGCCTCATTGCGTATTGACCAATCACAACGCAACGAAGGTCCGACACTAAGGTCCGACATGCGTGCGCGTGTGCTTGGCGCGCGCGGCAGAGTTGTGCGGAAAGGCATTGGAGAGCCCCACATGTTCTTGCTCACATGTGCGTCGTGGGCGGAGACTACTGGATCAGTCTATTGGTGAATTAAATGGTTTAAGGCGAGCTTTTGCAGAGTTGGGTAAGAGACGGTAAACATGATTCTGAATGAATGTGTATGCCACTATAACAACAATTAGGTTTGTGTTCTGAGTTCACTAAACCAAAATAAAAGCAACATTTCTTATTTCATGAAATGACCCATTCCAATTATTACCACAGTACATGTGTGTCACTTCAAACCACTTTGACTTAAATATCCTTAAAGGGTGGCACAAAATTGCAAAAAAAGAAAAAAAATTATTGACAGCCAAACCAAATTTCAGTTCAATATGTTACTTTGGGGATTTTCCTTTTAACCATAAAATCCATATTGTACGTCTTCCACACTTCAAGACAGGGTTGTTTTTCTGGCTTTGTTTTAACATAAACTTTTCAAATACAAATATCTGAGAACAAAAAGTATTGTTGTTTACCCTAACACCAACCCCAATGACAATCCTTTATATGAGATTGTTGTTTGTATAGTTCATTGTGAGATGGTATATAAATGGCAGTGAAAGCTTGAAATTTTCCTTTTTTTAATTTTTACAAAGTACCTAAAGCTTGTTAGTTTATACATAATTAACTAATTCTATATTGAGATCAAGGCTGTTTAGTGCACGTACTTCTTTGTACAGTTTCCTTTGTTGCAAAATTAGCAATTAATTCATTTCCTCATTTTCGGTTCAGTGCTTAATTGGTCTCAAAAGTTGTTGTTATTGGGTTTTGTTTGGGTTGTTTTTTGTTTTGACTCATATGGCTCATTATTTGTTGGATGGTGGAAACTTGAAGGTAGATTTTTGCATTCCTAACCTCCTCATGCTGAATTGTGAATAATTTACTTTAGCCTACATCTTTCACTTAGTGATGATGACTGTTCAATTTATGTAAAAGTTTCACGTCCGACAATTAGCTTTCATCGTTTCCAAAATTGCAGGGAAGTAACAATTGTTTCCTCTTAAAAACTTTTGTTCAAATGACGTAGTTGCTTCTCAAATGTTTTCTTCTTCCTTTTTTAGGGATGGTGGATTGTGAAGAAATCCAAATCCTACACCCCTTCCACTATTGTGCAATTGTCAATAACTAATTACATCTATTTGCTTTCACTTTCCACAAGTTAACGTTATTACAGGCCTGAAATTTCATCTTGAGAGGGCAGGGCCATTTTCATTTTGCAAATGGCACTTCTATTTGAAAATCTTAAAAATTCTATCATGTCTAAGTGAAACTTTTGAAGGAGCACCAAGGCCAAGATTGGGGCAATTTGCTTAAGGAATGGCCATTTTCTCCCAATTGTAGGTGAAGGCTGGACTCCTTTCTCTATAATATCTCACTATTGATGATGAAAGCATGGGTGTGAGTACTTGAGAACAAATAGGTCAGTCAAGTATGCAAGGATAAAATTGGAAGCACTTGGATTGATCTTGGTGCCTAATAAGATATCTATCACTATTTGCTATAATTTGAGGACCATAATAGTACATGTAGAAGCACTCAAATAATGATGCACACAAACATGACATCAACTGTAAAATCAAGTTTGAGTGAGCTATGATTCTAAAAAAAACTCAAACAATACAAATGTGAACTACATGTGTTTCCATTATGATAAGGTTATGCAGAAGGTAGAACATTCAAACTAATGTCAACAGAGTGAAGCTGGAAGGAGAATTTATAGTCTGGTACCTATATTGCAGAAGGCAAGTCACCAGTAAGGCTGCACTGCTGGTGCATACGTTGTCAAAAATGTGCAGGGAACAAGACAAAAGATGTGGTAGCTTGCCAAAGATCTATTTCATAAACAATTCATTTAAAAAAATGGAATTTATATAACTGCCAACTCGCCAAGAATTCCCAGCCGGATTCCACCTGTGTTTATGGTCTTTAGGGGACTATCCAGTTACATTTTCATAACATAAAGGAAAGGGAACTGTGGTGTCACTAAATTAAATTACTGACTTTTCCCCAAAAAAAATATTAACAATGGAAATTAATGTGAACAATTCTCTGAAATAGGAGCAGGTAAATTATGAGAATTTAAGAAGATAACGGTGACATGTTTTGCTGTTGTTTATATAAAGTTATAATGATATAAAAAAAGATGGGATTCAATGAACAGTTTAAAGGCACTGGACAAGTTTGTTAATTGTCAAAGACCAGTATTCTCACTTGGAGCATCCCAACATGCATAAAACTACAAACCTGTGAACATTTGGGCTCAATTAGTTCAAGAGAATATTGAAAGAAAAAACACTGTTGTGGCAGTACAATGTGTGTACTTTGTGAGGTTTCAATGCATAATTTGGGTGAGAAATTACCTCTTTCTCAACTACTACGATGCTTCAGAGGTGGCTGTTTCTTACAATGTTTCAACAGCTCTCCATTGCTCATTAGCAAGTTGTTATGCCAACAGTAATTTTGAGTATTTACTAATAGTGTCCATGGTGATAGAGGCATTTATGTGAACACAAAAGGAGAGGTTTAATAACATATTTTGTCCCGATGAGAAACATCTTAATACCTTGTCCAACAGGCCGAATGAACTATGCATTGCTTCTCCTCTTACCCTGACCTAATTCTTCATTCATGTAAGGGCAAGGATGACTTTCCATATAGTAAACGTGCAATCATTCTGCATTCAATGAAGAAAACGGAAATAGTGTATGTTCTGGAAAACATACCAAGGCGGACCAAGGCAATGACTGACGACCATGCATCAGGCAAGGTACCCCAAAACTCAAATAATTATTCAGTCATTGTTTTTTTTTCACCCAACACGCATAATACAAGCACTAAGTGCTAAAAATGTAATTATGTTGTATTATATAACACCAAAGCAGATCCTATTCATTTGATTGGAGGACTGTCCGTCACGTGTTAGCAAATAAAAGTACTTTTATCATCCTACGTCACTCAGCGTGCATTTTTCGTTCCATCAGAAAAATACTATTGCACGCTGAGCAAAAAACATCACTGAGTGCATGTGTCTTTGATAACACAGCAGTGTTACAATGCACATACATGTACTAGCATTCGGCAACTGCGTGTCTCAAAACAGCTTTTCAGAACGCACATTGTCAAACAGGCCGATCGAAAAGAAACGGGTTTAATTTCACAATTGTAGGCCTACGCTTTGTTTATTTTAAAAGTTGTATCCTCCAATCAAAATGCAGGCCTGTGAGCGGGTCATGAAAAAAAATGCGGAAAATTGTTGTCCGGATTTTGGGCCAGCACTACGAACGTAATAAAAGGCTTTTATTAAAAACTTAAGTGTAGACAACTCATTCATAGAAACATAGGCCACAATTCTTACATGTAACAATGTGTTGTACATCATCATTTTCAAGATATTTTTGTAGCATTCCTTTATGAATAAATCCACAAGCGCGATAAGTCCTCGTCGTCGACTGCAATTTATTTTACTTGTCGCAAAAAACCATGTGTGCCTAATCTTGTCTCAAGGTGTTGCCTTTTTTGCCCTCTATTGGTGCAATGAAACAATGACATTGAAGTACATGTAAAATATACATCGTGCTAAACGAAAAATTAACAACAACGGCTCCAATGAAAGACCAACACGGAGCATTGTACTGGGTCTAGCCCCCGACTCACATGTCAAAATCAAATCGCAATTAAAGTGCTTCTCGATTCCAGGTACGTGCTGCTTTTGACGATCTATTTCGGATGTAAAAAAAAAGAAGGTAAAAACAGAACAGGAAAAAAGCGGAGCCCGCAAGAAAAACAAGGAACGGGAAAAAAGCGGAACCAAAGAAAAATGCGGACTGGGAAAATTAAAAAGAGCGGAAATCCGCTTTAAAGCGGAGATTTCACAGGCCTGAAAATGACAAAGATCTACTTGGATGTTATATAAAACAAATAATGAATGTTTTTCATTCGTGCAATAGTGCAAATATGTTCATTCGTTGAAAGATGAAATGTTCCATACAACTCGGCTCCGCCTCGTTGAATAGAACATTCCATCTTTCAACTCATGAACATATTCGCACCATTGCACTCATAAACATTAATTATTTGTATACTATTCTATTACTAATTTCTAGCATAAGCTGCAGTGCAGATCTGTCTATCTCAAAACGAACAGCAGTCTAGGGGTCCATGGTCCAATATGTAACACAGTATTTTACATTTTTATTGCTTTGGTGCTAACACCTCTGTAGTGTACAGAAAAACAACCCGGAATCCGCTGACCCTTCAGTCAATGCTAATAGGCTCAATAGGTTTGTTTAACAGGTGTGCTGTTATCGCAGCTCTTGTTGTTGTTGTTGTTAGGGTAATGGCAATTACAGTTTATACACAAATTACAAACCACCAGGAAGAATCATGTTTTAATTGCAGGGCACACTTATTAGAACTGCTGTCAAGCACAAAGTAGCTAAGCACAATACATATTTTGCTAACCAGATTAAGATTGTTTGCTAAAGTACCATTGTAGATCTGTGACTGGTATTCTGCTAGTTTTGTGCTTAGTAAAGACATTTTTTTTGCAACATTTTCTGCTGCAGCAGCTCCCAGGATTGGGCCTTATGCTTTAAACAAAGGGTGTTTTTTACACCTGTTTATGAGAAATTATTTTTGGGAGCTGGACTATTTCAAGGGGCACCAAGGCAATAACCAATCCCAGAGGGAGGCAATGGGGGCAATTGCATGTGTGAACCATCAATCCTGGAGCAGTACTTTAATTGTTTTGATATAAGTACGCCTCCGTACATTGTACCTCATACATCATGTAGGTTAAGAACAACTTTTATTTTAGACAAAAACCTGAATCAAAATGGTCTAGTAATCAAAGTTGCAAAGTAAACCTGTGCTAAGATTTTCTTTGAGACAACGCACATACTTTAATTTGTGGTTCTGATAATTGATAGCAATACCAACAATGTAATTTCTCCTGCATCTCGAAATGTGTTCAGCTGTTGTTTTTATGACTCTGTAATTTAGGGGGAAATAATTATACAAAATGTAAAACTTCCCATAAGACCATGTGTGTAGTATCTCACCTGCCAGAAAATGCCATGGAATGTACACAGCCGCTCTTCTTGTAAACATGGTTGCAATGTACAAAGGTATCTTAAAGTCTGTAAGCTACAAATGCTAGTGGCTTTTTGTTTTGTTTTGGGATCCATTGGTTTCACTACCAGATATTGAATAAATAAGCGGTCCATAGGTTTTGTTGATTTTTTACAGGTCTTTTGTTAGTCTGTGCTGAGATCAGTAAAATTCTTATCAAAACATCAGGAGAGAGTTGGGCTGACATGAGAAGCCAGTAGAGTTTGTTGGTATAACAAGACCAGGGCACAAGCTACATGTTAAGCATATTAAGCCAATATGCGCGAATTGCAGGCTTTTAAAGTATTACTTGCCGAGGTTTTTGAAAAAATTAGTAACAAATGTCTCAACAAATATTTTAGCATGTACATGTACATGTACAACGTGTTTATCAAGACTGGTATCCACACGACTCTCCTGAAAAAATATCGCTTAGCGATTTTCACTTTGTTCTAAAAAAATTGACGACTAACATCTTCATTCAGTGAGAAGGGATTAATGTCATGGCCAAAAACATGATCTACAAAAGATATCAAAAAGGGACTCCACCTACCTGCAACTGAAAAGTTGTTCAAGACTTTTTGTTGACACTCAGTACGAGTTGCAGGCTTCTCTTTGTAGCCAAGGAAGTTGCCATTGGACATCAGCCGGAAGTACCTCGGCCTCCAGTTTCTTATGTACTCTCCTGCAAAGAAACAAAATCAAGGTTAGCACAAAAAACTGTGAGAAGAGTTACAAGGAACCACAGAGAACACGTGAGGGTGGTCCCTAGAAAGATTTCTGAAATCGTGAAAAATCACAAATTAAGAAGGAAATTGATGACTTCATTTCACAGGCTCAATTTAGAGTGGAAGTTGATAGGCCCCTATTGCTTAGAACAACAGCTCAAATGTTAAGGCCCAGCCAAGCAAGCCTTGATATTAGCTACTTTTATATAATATAAAGAAAATTGGGCGGGGGAACAAAAACAAAATTTCCTATATAAAAAAAAGCTAAGATCAGTAAACAACAAATCAGTTCAGATATGGAGGCAATGACATAGTGATAGAATTAGCTGGAGAAATGCAATTGAACATCTTGTATATCCGAAGGATGACATGTTGACGACTAATAAAAATAGGTTTTGTGTAGCACTAATTCTGTTCAAACGCTTACCAGTTAAACAGAACTTATCCTTAATCAATTCCATAAAATGTTTAATGTTACAAAATCTTTTCAAAACTCAAACTCATAGGCCATTGTCATAAAAAAAGGCATTCAATGTGTAAAACGAGCCACAAACAACCGGCCATAACTTATCAAATTCTGTCTCAATAGTAAGGCTCATTTCGATGTTTTGTCTCATACTGTGTACAATGTGCTGTATAACGGGAACAAAGTTTCTTCTCGGCAGAAATAATGACGGAAACCTCATAGTCTCTAGTAGACCTTGCATCTGGTGCCCATCGACTACTTTGCACTGATTCTCACTGATGACAAAGGGGGGCCAGACCATTTAGTCCTACACGCCTCAATCTGGTTACATTGATTTCAATTTGGAAAACAAACAAGGGCAGGCCTAATACTTACTGAAGGCAACAGAGGCGATTGCCTCCATGTCCCCTGGTCATTGCCTTGGTGCCCTTGAAATGCTCCAGAAGAAATTTATAATTTCCTTATGGGGTGCCCTTTACTAGGGAGAAAATCTCATTATGCCCTTTCCCTTTCAAAAACGAAGCATACACGCCTGCAAGGGATGACTGCCCTATAATAAAAACCAAAAATCTTCTTGAGCACTAACCTCGTTTGCTGACCCATCCTTCTTTAACGACTGTGTGATTACCGATTGAATCCTCACCATCCGCCGCTGGAGACAGGTTGGAGGCTAGCATCCTGGATCACTAAACTGAAACGAGGAGAAGTAACAACAAACCAAAAATGAATTACTGTATAATGTTAAGACATCCAATGTTTAATTCACCACTTGAAGAGATGTCAAGCTATAGCCGGAGTAGATGTCTGCTCCAGCATAGAGAAAATCAGTTTCTTTTGATTGATAACTCACAGCATGGTTAACGGATGGATTTGTGCAAATATAATTTTTATTTTATGATCTTATCTTTGACACTTGACAGTCTCTCCCCCCCCCCTGATGCACAAACATGAAACCCTTGCATATTGTGGTGATACTTGAATGCTAATTATCCTCCAACATATTGAACATGACATTTCTTTGGCTTTGCATTGACATTTTGTGCAAAACGTAGCAAGGCTTAAGTCCACGTAAGTGTTCAAAATAAACACACAGAACATTAATATTTTTCCTTGTCGTCTTGGATTAGTTTCTTATATTCACATTCCATTAACATTCAACCATAAGCAAAGATGAGACCCAAGAACAAGAGACTTTAGCTACGTTTTAGACTATGGACTTGACTTTTTACAGCTTGCTATGTAATCACACTCACTATCCTGTCTGTAATAGCTTTTTTCCGGTACATCTCAAATAAAAAAACACCCCCATAATTCCAAAAACTGTCTGAACTTCAAGAAAAATGAGTGGGCTAACCAGTTTGCAGCAGATGAGTTTAAAACATCCAAATGTCAAACAGACTCAAGGGCAAACAAAAACCTTACTGCATTGTGTGAATCTGCCTATGGATCGCATTGAATATGATGTCACCTTTCAAATATTTGCCCTACAAGCTGGTGTCTGCGAGCATGTGCGTGTGTGTGAGCGTATTTGAGCCGTAGAAATCTAACCGGGAATGCTGCGTGAAGACGCGCATACGGTTTGACCTACAAGATGGCGACTTTCATAGCATGAAAGGGGTTATTCAATACAGTCTACATGGATCATTAAACCGTCAGACTGGAGTATTTCAAATCTTAGACCTAAATAGACGGAAAAGGGTTGACCATTATGTTAGAATTTCGGCGCGAAGGAGGAGGTGATGACAAATATGTTTTCATACAACACAGTTTTATTTACAAATACTTGATATTTACAATATTGATTCTTAGTTAGGTAAATCATACTAAACTTGAAATTTGAATGCTGGCTTGAATGTCGATAAATTTGTGTACACTGGTTAACAGGCTTGACCATCCGGCCATGACATGCCACTTAACACAATTACCTACTGAGGCAAAATAACGCACTTACTGCCCTGGCAGCTGCTATAAAGACTACTTATAACGCCTTAAAAACATAAACAAACCTCAGTGAAGCCAGTTGCAGTCCCAGTGTACTCACTGTTGTTTTTCTGCCGCATCGCCCGTTTTTTTGACTTCTCATAATGCTCAACGCTTTATTTTGCACACACCAGGTGGAGGGAATTGCAGGCACTACTGGTCATTTTTAAGTGTGAGGTGATAAGTTACCATGTGAAAACTCAATCAATCATGTACATTGGAAAGATTGATACAGGGAATCACGTCAGTGTACGGTGTATTGTTGTTCATAAATGTATGTTCATGGCAGGGTACATGGTCGATTACTTCTAGAAATTATAAGGCTCCCCTGTGAGCCTTATAGGGTCTAATATTTTGGGCCTCCATAACGCTATATGTTTTTAAAATCGACCGTTAGCCACCAATAAGTGAAGTTTAATAATAATTCATAATTATGAATAATATTATTAATAATTTGGCGAGTGAAATTAAAAAACATCTTCAAAAAATGCAATTTTCTGCTCGGTACTCACTGTTGTTTTTCTGCCGCATCGCCCGTTTTTTTGACTTCTCATAATGCTCAACGCTTTGATCACCAAGCGCTGAACCGCGAGTACCAGCCTATTGGATTGACGAACTGCCAAGCCGCGGCCGAGTTAGACTAAACCAGTCTGTGAAAGGGGTGTTACAAGGCATTGCGGCAGTGCGTGCAAGCTTTGAGTGAATGGCGGGTATTGTAAACGGACAGCACAATGCCTAGCAACACCGCTTTCACAGAATGGTCTAGTCCGACTCGACCGCAGCTCGGCAGTTCGTCGTTCTAGTAGGCTGGAGCCCACGTGTACAGCGCTTGGTGACCCAAATTATAAAGCGTTGAGCATATTGAGAAGTCAAAAAACGGGCGATGCGGCAGAAAAACAACAGTGAGTACCGAGCAGAAAATTGCATTTTTTGAAGATGTTTTTGAATTTCACTCAACAAAAAAAGGCAATGCAAGCATTATGAATATGTATATTTAGTGTGTGGGGAAAGTTTTGGTTGTGTAATACAAAGGAAACTTCACTTATTGGTGGCTAACGATCGTAAAACTTTCATCTACCAACGATGATTTTTAAACGTATAGCATTAATTTAAAGAGGCCCAAAATATTAGACCCTGGGCCTATATAAGGCTCATGGGGAGCCTAGTTTCTAGAAGTAATGGTCGATTACTTCTAGAAACTATAAGGCTCCCCCGTGAGCCTTATAGGGGTCTAATATTTTGGGCCTCCTTAATGCTATACGCTTTTCAAATCGGCATTGATAGGTGAAAGTTTTACGACCGTTAGTCAGCAATAACTGCAAAGTTTCTTTTGTACTACACTACCGGCGCACTATAAGTGTTCATATTATTATTATTATTATTAAAACATTCCCCACATACTCAATATACATTCATAATGCTTGCATTTCCTTTTGTTGAGTGAAATTAAAAAACATAGTCAAAAAATGCTATTTTCTGCTCGGTACTCACTGTTGTTTTTCTGCCGCACCGGGGGAGCCTTATAGTTTCTAGAAGGAATGGTCGATCATCATTCATGGCAAGATTAGATGTAGCAATTGCCAATATCAACACTGTACAAAACAATGTACGGTTCCCAATGTACATGATGTACAATACAATGAATTTGGAGAAAAGACCAGCCATGACCTCAGTCTGTCACTGTTCTTTGCTAGGTCTAATATTGACTTTTTATGTGAAACTTACATTTGTACATGGTAATCTGTAACACGACTCATAATTCACATGTGAGAGTTTGAACGACCCTTTTCACTTATTCGAGATCGTAGAATGTGACAGATACAATAGAATCAGCACGATTTTCAGTAACGAACGGCCACAGTGTTACACCTGAGACCTCACACGGTGACCAGTTACGGGAAAACCACAGTCATGGACAGTCCCAATCGAATCATAAGACCACCCGGACTTTGTTACTTACCACAGCTTCAAAGTTCGGTCCTCGTACAACACTTCCACGGTTTATGTTGATCTTCGAGACATGAAATGACTCTTTAAAGCTACAGTACACCAAAAATCAGCTAACCTTTCCACTGAAATAACTTACTTTCGAAGGCTGCCAGAGCCCTTGTTTGTTAAGATTCCTTCCGCTCTTAAACTCTTCCTTGTTGACGATTTGCACATGAATGACGTCACTTACGGGGAGCTATTGCGTTTTAATGGCTGGATCAGTGGTTCCATGTATATTCGTTTGTGTACACAGTCTTTTACCGAGTACCAGTGACTCCTGCTGACGGGAAAACCTAGGTTTGGGTGCTGGGCATGATGGGTGTGCAGTCTGCGCGAATGGGCCGGTGCGTGGGTTCCACGTTATGTTTTTCTCTTCACTATATTAGCATAATTTATATACGTTGCAAAAAACATTAATATTACTCTAGAAAGAGTTAGTATGACAAGATAGATTAATTTGACGCAAACAAATAATTCATTGCATAAATTGTAGACCTATTTTTGCTGAGAGTAAGGCTCCAGCCAGAAAGAAAAGTAATTGAATACATTAAAAAAAAGGCTTAAATTAAAATCCGAAATAAACCGAGGCGCATTAGAATATATCATGTTGTTCACCTTTTATTTGTAATAGCTTTTAGCTCAATATGAATGTGTTTTTCTCTTATGGTTTTACGCTGGGATTCCTCCACTTGTATTTGCCAAAACACATGAGGGCGCTATGCTGCTCTGGTAGAATCCTAAGAGAGGTCTCAGTAATTCGCTAAACTCTCGGGTGAGAATTTCCTGAATTCCGGGTCCCATGGCCGGGGGAAGGGGGCTGACCCATTTCTAGGTCAGCTCGGAAGTGTTTTTTAGAAATTTGATTTGACTGACTCGGATTGCGTAAGTTTGACCCAATTTTGGATTGTTGTGGCAGGAGATTCGGTTCCCTCATGGAGCAATTAACTACTTTGCTCCATGGTTCCCCGGAAATTATGTCCCCCCCCCCCCCCATATGGCAAATTGTGTACAAAATTCATCTGATAGCGCCCTCTTTTGAATCTTCCTCCTCTAGCCCGAATCTCCGGCGGACAGAGCACTCCCCGTGCGTATACTCTCCTGACCCGGGCGTTTTCGAGTTTATACATTCGTGGATGAATCTCCATATATAAAATATCCTATCTCTAAGAAAAAAGGAAGAAAGGATTTCTGGAAATCATAAACATTTCAATGCATCTCTTTATATGTTAAATGTTTATAACTGTATCGCTGTAAAACACGACTAGCTTTTACAGCTAAGTTGTTTAGAAAAATACAGAATGATAGGCCTACAGCCTATGAGGACAAAATAATGGATTGCACAAGTTCGAAACGAACAATTTTCTCTGAACAAAAATATTTGAACCCATTGTGTTCAATTGCCGTTATGGCTGAAGATTCTGTCCCCCAGAGATTCGGTCCCCATATATGGCAAACTGTGTACGAACTTCTTCTGATAGCGCCCTCTTTTGAATCATCCTCGTCCAGCCAATGTTAATTTGAGTCTCCGGTGGACAGACAGAAGTTTCCCAAGAACATTATTTGAAACACGCCATCTATAGCTTAAGCAGGTCATACATGCATAAGTATAACATCCCAGTGAGAAGACTCGGCCCCGTCTTTATCCGCAAGGATAAGGACAGGTATATTGCTTTTCAGAAGCAGTGATTTCATTGGATACAATCATTTCATTAGACAAAAGTAACGTGCAGTGACGTTAGCTTTCTGTATCTGTGTTTCGATTGGTCCAAAGTGACGTTCGGCAGCTGCATAAAAATGAATCTAGGTGAAAGGTGCAAATGGACGAGATTGACATAGGCTAGAGGCAACTCTCTCCTCCCTGGCGTATTCACGAGCCCTTAAGTGTGACGTCAGATGTTCAGGCATACCCAGTGAGAATAAAGTCAACGCATAAATTAAAGTTTTTAAGGTCGTGACTTATATTTGAAGTGTTTAAAATGGTTGAATGCTGTGCCCCGGTGGTTTTTGGTTTTCAACTTGGAACATAATATTGGTACACTTGCCGTAGCTTAAAAATACTATTATTTGACCGACAATTGCGTCGAGCCCATTGTCCAAGATGGAGTAGGCTATGTAGTTATTGATTCAAATTTGTTCGCTTCAACTCTTGGTAGTTCAACCGTTATAAGTAACCCCTCAACTTCCACCCCCCCTAAAAAAAAAAACGAGAAAAAGAGAGGGAAAAAAACGAACCCGAAGACACCCCTGCGAAGTGTGTCAACTGTGGACAACTGTGAACAAACTTCTTCTGATAGCGCCCTCTTTTTCATCAACCTCCTTTCCACGTTAACTTATGGTCGACCTTAGACTGGGCCCCTGTTTTTATCTGCTAAGGATAAAGACAGGTACCTGCTACTCAGATCTAGTGATTCCATTTGACACAATAATATCATTGGATAAATTAATGCAGTGACTAAAAACTACTGTAGCTGTGTTTGTTTTGATTGGTCTGATGTCACATCGGACGACCAATCAAAAGACAGTTATGTATAGCTTCGGTCGTCTGCTGTGTGTCCACGTGTGTGTTATTTATATGTACATACAGTGGGTGCGTTCTATTAGCTTCCCTGTGTCGACCCCGGTCTGCCCGGTACGTTCGAATAGCTTTGACGTCATTCCAGGGGCTCACCCGGGTCAGCCCACAGTGCCCTGCTTGTGGAGTGGGTTACTTGGGGGTGACCCGATGTGCATGCCGTTACCACGTGAGGGCGAGTGTGATCGTCCGATTAGCTCTTGTCTGTGGCTCACCCGAGTGAGCACCGCGGGGTAGACCCAGGGAAGCTAATCGAACGCACCCTTAATGTGGATGTACTTGCATGTAGTGTTGGTGTAGATATAATTGTGCGTATCTCTATTTGAAATGAATGTAGGTCAAGGTGAATGTGCACGCCGGTTTTGAGGCCGGTCTCTGGCGTTATTCACGAGCCTCGAAGTGTGACGTCAGATGTTCAGGCTGGGTCGACAGAATCCCGGGAGAAGAGATTTCCCGAAATACGGAAAGGGTCACAATTTTAAGTACAGAGGGCGTACCGAGGGTTTCTATTGGTGCACCACACTAAATAACTTTCCACAGCAACCAATGCTAAATTCTTAATTAATTTCAAAAATACTCAACAATTTCTTTAAGTCTCACAGCCTCTTAAAAATGTACCAAATAGGCCAGACGTTTGGAGTTTTTGATAACTACCACAGGAAACACCCCAAGTTGCTTTTTCTCCAGCCGACTTTACTGCCTTCGTGAGGCATTCCCACAAATTTTAGGCAAAACAGGGGCCAACTTTAAAGATTTCATTTACTAATTTACTAATTTTTATATTCTTATAATTATACAAACTATTAATTGCATAAAATTTCATTATTCAAAAGATTTTGAGGGCCTACACAATATTGTTCATGTCTTAGTGTGGTGCCCCCATATTGGCAGTGTCCGAAATTGCGGCAAGCCCGGTTTAGGCCTGGTTCATACTTCCTGCGAATGCGAATGCGGGGTGAATTTGACGTGAATTTGACGTCACAACCCTCCTTTCGCACCGATATTCGCAAGTGAGTTGAGCAGGGGGAGGCCCAATGCAACCCTTGCGAGATATTCGTTGCGAAATATTGTGACGTAAAAATTCGCTGCGCATGGGCAGTTGCTGGAAGTATGAACCGAGTAGTTTACGTCTATGGCTGGATCGACGCACTATCATGCGATGGAACGTGGCTATCTTTATTATTTTATTTGTGCTTTATTTATAACGGGTAAAACAAAGCTCAGCATGAAAGCTGTGTTCCCCTATAGCCCAGTCAATAAAAAAACACAGCCACAGCTGAGCCTCCAGTTCGCTGGATGCGGCGCCTAAAACACTGACCCAGTATTGCAGCGATTCGTCTGTAATAAAAAAAAGATTTAAGAGAACTGAGCTGTCATATTGAAAAACAATAAATTTAATAATTATGTTTAACAATTACGAGAATAAAGTTTTGTGTTGGATCTTATTATGTGGCGACTACAGTCTTTAGACATTACTGCAGTTCCAAACAATATTTCATAATAACATAAATTTATGAGCCATGTTTATGATTTATCAGTATCAGTTACAATGAAAAGATATTACTAAAAAAAAAGAAAAAAAAAGACAAAAAAGGGGATCACAACAGTCATGTTCGCAGTAAACTGGGGGCAGGGGTGGGAGCCCATCAACCTGGTTTCATATACCAAAACTACACCCCAGTTTAACCTTTGCCCTCGCGTGCCGCGGCTCTACCCCCACCTTCACCCATAACGTGTGAATGAAACGTGCACATCCAAAGAGGAAAGACATTCGAAAACCAGAGTGCAAAGTTATCACGTCAAAACGTATAGCAATTGGGGCCCATGAAGGGAAAGTTTATAACTTAAAAGTATCGCGCCTGGGTAAGACTAACCAGTTTACCAAACCAACCATTTCTGAACTGTCATTTCATTATATTGTTATTAACTAAACATCCATCAATTTATAAACTCAATGGACCAGTCCCCGTACAATTACAAGCCTGTAGGTTTTTTCCCCTGTGCCCTCCACTTTTCACCCAATGTACCTAAGGAATGTAAGTTTTAAGATCATCTATTGTGATATTTGAAAAATAAACAAACATGAAACTGTAACCTCGTTTGGGTACGAGATCAAATCTTATTTCAAAAGTAAAGTGGGGAAAAATAGTTCAAGGAGGTCGCCGTGTTCACGCTGTAAACCATATTTGTGCGAGTCTCGAGGGGACTAATTATATTATTTTGTTTCAGTATTTGAAGTAACTCCTTGAGCATCCACGCGTGTTTGTTGAAACATTTGGTGTCCAGACTAAGAATTATGAGAAGCTGATGACATGAGGCAATCGATGACACGCCAGACCGACCCATTCGGTGACCGTATCGGCACGGTCTTGCATCACGGAGCCTACGGTATGCAGTATAAAACATCATGTTTGGATAACAAGCACTTTTGTCTTGTTTCACTGCAACACTGAAGGCATAAAATTAATTTTGTGAATAAACCAAAAGGGGTTCTTATTATAAATGCACATAGGCTTATCATGGTAAAAATTATAGATGTGTTTATTTATACACAACTAAAGCGTTGTCAGTATACTTGTTATTTCATATAGCTGAATATCTTTCTCAAGACATCTCCGACTGACTCAGTGTGCCAAAGTGAACACACTCATAATACACTACAACTTGGTTTAGGTAAATTTTCTTTATAACACCCAAACCAAAAGTGCACTCCCATAGGGTCCGCCTTACCTCAATAACCCCTATACATGATCACACGTTCTGGCTTTTTTAATCTCTGTGAATAATTATCCGTAACACTAAATATGTTTTTTTCTGAAAATTGAAACTCTTTGGTGGTGAATACTGCATTCCCTTCATTTCGAGCCATTAATTGCCGTGTAAACCTCGAAATTGGCCGCTATCTTGTCCTGAGCAAAGTTTTTTTACCAACAGGTCAGTGATGACTAAATATTATGTACAATAAAGACAGTTTTAAATAAAGAGACACTTCTTCATTTTAAAACATTCGAACAATGAACAACGACAAAATAAGTCATGAAATTTAAGGGGATCTTCTGCAATTTCTTATGCAAACCTCGTGTAAGGGAGTTTGCTGTCCGGTACGGGTTAGGGGTGCCTGTGAACTCAAAACGAGGCTTGAATGAAAACTATAGTTTGGTATTATTTTTGACTTTGTATAATTACGGAATGAGAACTTTAGGGAATTACACAAAGGTGGCAGAATCAAGATAAAGGGCAGCCTATTCATATATTCGGAGTGTCCATATATTGATTATTCATTGTCAGTTTATGTACTGACAGTTTATAAGCCGACAATGCCAAACATTGATCCATCATCCGAACAGGAAACCCATTGAATCGGGTACGTTTCTTATGATAAATGTTTATAATCAATGTGATTGTGTATTCATACATCAAAAATGTACGTTGCATAATTCCTTTAAAGTCACCTGGAAATAAATTTTTAAAAAATCTTCAAACATTACAGTATATTATGTTCATGAACAATAAAATTATTTTTTTACTAATTGTTTGTAACGATTTATATATTTTTTGAAATAGATAAAGTTGTTTGGGGGATGACTCCGCCTACCCCTTTGATGACGTCAATCGAGGCAGACTTTGCCTCGATCGAACATCAACACACGTACGTACAAGTACATGCAAGTCCTAGTCGTGAGTTCGAAAAAGCTTTTTTTTCTTGCATTTTTTCCGGCAATGTCGACCAGGTGTATTGCTGCTGGATCCAGCAAAACAAACAAAGATGGGGTCAGTTTGCAAAGTGGTCCGGTCCGACGTATTTTCCTGCGCTGTGCAGCAAACACTTCGAGCCGTCGAGCTTCGAGAATCCGGAATACACCACACATTTTGACATGAAGAGAAAAGTTCTTTTCTAAAACATGACGTTATCCCAACAATGTTTCCAGCTAGTGGGAAGTCGAAGAAGGTACCTGAAAGACGTGACGAACCAAAAGGAGCATTTGCCTGACGTGAACAAATCAGGCTTTGTTTCAACTTTGAGGGCATATTTTTAGATTGCGCCAAACGTTACTATCTTGTGTTGGCACTGCACGCGATTCACCGTGCTGGGTAATCTGAGTGGATGGACCGTCCGCACAGCAGCCATACAGTGCATGCCGTCTGCTCCGTGTCCGTAGTTCTGTACGTAGGCATCATAGCGATCAGGTATCCAGACGTGTCAGACCACTCATTTTCTCTGCAAATATCGTGCCTCGATTGACGTCACGAACAGCGCCCTCTCTGGTCGGGCCTACTTTTAAATTTGTAAATAAAATGGAAACTAATTTTTACGAACTTTAGTTAACTGTTTATTCATATTCCACTCATCAAAACACATAGTTTAGTGACAAAAGCTTTATTTTGACAAAATACCACTTCCAGGTGACTTTAAAGGCATTGGACACTATTGGTAACTACTTAAAATAATTGTTAGCATAACAGCTTATTAGCTTGTTAGCACGAGCAATGGGGGTTTTGTAGTATAAAACATTATAAGAAAAGACTCCCTTTGTGTGCTTTTAGATGAATAATAAATTGCTTTTTAGGCCTAAGTCTTTAGTTTGTGTGAGAAGTTACTTCTTTCTTATGTTTTTGAGAAATAGGTAACTTCTCACTCAAACTAAAGACTTCAGGCCTATGCAAAGCATGTTATTATTCAACTCAAAGCACACAAAGTCATGCAACGGCAAGGGTGTTTTTTCTTTCAATATTCTCTTGAAAAAAATCGATGACCAGTTGAGCCCAAATTTTCACTTTTTTTATTTTTTTTTTGGCATATACATTAGGACACACCATACTGGTCTTTGTACAAATGTGGCCAGTGCCTTTAAATTCAGAGAGCGGCTGATGTTCATGGTAATGTCTTTATCAAAACCATCAAACAAAACTGTCATGACTTCCGAGAAAGAGACAAAAATGTCCTTCCATAAATTCGATGAAAATTTGTTTTGGATTAGAAGCAAAGAGAGATAACGACCTTGCCCGATACGGTTAAAGAGATGTTTCCGATTCAAAGCTTTTTGAGCACTCAAATCGGCCAAGCACAATTGCTTGTAATAACAAAAACAGGTGTGGATAATATAGACGGTTGTTTTAAATTGTATTGGACTGACACTGCTTTCAATCTAATAAGATTCTTAACGGCACTGGACACCTTTGATAATAATTGTCAAAGACCAGTATTCTCACTTGGTGTATACCAACGTATTCATAAAATAACAAATCTGTGAAGACTTTATCTCAATTGGTCATCGAAGCAGTAACGACAGAAAAGTATCATCAGCACTAACATGTGTGCTTTCAGATGCACAAGAAAGACTTCAGGCCTGAAGTCTTTTAATATATGAGTGAGACAAAAACTATTTCCCCAAAAATCGTTTAATACTTCAGAGGTATCACAATGTTTTATACTATTAAACAGCTATTCCTTGCTCGTTTCAAAGTAAGTTTTTGTGCTAACAATTATTTTGAGTATAATTACTATATCCGGTGCCTTTAAAGGCAAATTATACTTTTGGTTTTTGGAGCCCTTCGATTGTTTTAACTCTATACAATATAGAGTATAAAAGTAGATAAGACCCTGTATACAACAAAACTATAATGTGACCATTTCATTTCAAAAGGTCGTCGCGTTTTTTTATTTTTTTTTTATAGATCCGGAGCGATTAATACCACGCAGGAAAAATCGACCAATAAAGCGTTTACGAAGCATAACAACTTATATCTGTTTACATAAACACATTACTTCTAAATGAGAAATGTTTCTCAAAATGCTTCACTGTCAAAAACTGCGGTAGGCTTCTACAATCAAAGGTTTGTAATCCCATTTTTATAAAGTGACTACTAAATTTAAAATCCTTTAAAGACACTGGACACTGTTGGTAATTGTCAAAGACCAGTCTTCTCACTTAGTGTATCTCCAAATATGCATAAAATAACAAACCAGTGAAAATTTGAGCTCAATTTATTGGTCGTCGAAGTTGCGAGATAATAATAAAAGAACAAAACACCATTGTCACATGAAGTTGTGTGCTTTCAGATGCTTGATTTCGAGACCTCAAATTCTAAATCTGAGGTCACGAAATCAAATTCGTGGAAAATTACTTCTTTCTCGAAAACTACGTCACTTCAGAGGTAGCCGTTTCTCATACAATGTTTTATACTATCAATTTCTCCCCATTACTCGTTACCATGTGAGGTTTTATGCTGATAATTATTTTTAGTATAGGTTTGTTAACGTGAAGCAAGCACATGCAGAAACTCCCGTGAAACACAGTCCTTCGACGCAGCACAGATTTTTCGGCTGTACGTCTACCCTTCTGCCGAATGCAGAAGATAGATGAAAAAGCTGTGTCCTGTTAAAGCAATAACGCATACCAATGTTAGGCTTTGGCTCGTCTAGATCAATTCTCAAACATACGCGACCGTGATATATTTGACTTACTCAAATCCGCAGAGCAAGTCTTCTTCTTTGTTTTTTTAGCCATTGTCCCTTTTTTAAACAGCGAGGCAAAATATTGTTGTGTGTACATCAATTGATTTCTTACGTGATCCCGCCAAAATTGGTAAACCAATTGGTTAAATAGTTGCATGCCGTGTTATTACGTCATTCAAATTACAACATAATGCAACTATCTTTGTTCGTATTCTTCAATGGCAAATTAAAAGTCATGCTACATTTTCTCTTACTGACAGAGAGAAAAATTAACCAGCAAGTCTGTAGGTCCACATGATAACTAAATATGGATATAATAAGGGCAGAGTTTTAAATAAAGGGACACTTCTTCAATTCAAAACATTCGAACAATTATTCCGCTATGCAAAATATTATCCTAATGGAGCATGCGCATTTGCCCAGGGGACGAGATGCTGGCCAGTATATGGCCTTGCATACCTACCCTGGTTGCATTCTGTCTGTCGGTGACTATAGAGTGGTTCACTATACACACAACAAATAACTGACCAAATAAACATACCGAGTTTTGAAAGGCTTCGCTAGAATTATTCATTTCATGGCTTTGCCTGCTGCTTCCTACGAGAGGTCAAAGAGAGATGTTCGGGCAAATTTGATTTATTTTACCACTTAACATACTTGAGTCGAGTGTACTTAGTTAGGGTGCAACGACTTTTGGCGCGGGGAAGATTTAATTCGTAAATGAAAGTTTATTTAGATCTTATTTATAGACTCAAAGGGGACATTTTTCAGTCGTCGAGTTGTCAAGAAAAGCTTTCGAGAAATTCAAATCTGTAAAACTATTTATGACGCAACAAGATGGTTGTATTTGAATCAACAGTTCAAGCAGCTTGCAGTGTTTGCATAATATGGTGTTCAGCAAAGACTTGCTTCTTCTTTTTTATGAACAATATGCGTTATTGAGACTATAACAAGTATCGTTTAAGCCGGTTGGTAATGCTGCTGCAACAACTGTTGTTCCCACCAGTCGCTTCATACATTATGCCTGCAAGGGATGCCTTACGGAATTCTTCTTTAGAAATGTACAGGTACAACTGCACCGAAGTCCACGTCCACCAAACTCCTGCTTTACAATTTTGAGTAAACACTGGCTATAAATCCTTTGTGACACACAACCGCAATCAATTGAAATTTAAATGATATCCACGTAAGACATCGTCAGAATATTTGTTTGTTTTGTGTTCCCCTTTTGATGGGCAATTTTATGTAAACATCCGAAGCATGCACCCTTCAATGAAACTGAAATGGCCGTTAATAATCCCATAACCCACGTGACTAAAATGACGATGAAGAGGCGCTGCTTTATCTTAGAGTCCCTGGGGCCAAATTAAAAATGTATATATATATTTATGTAAAATGCATATACACACACGCACAAATTTTCTTCACTCGTGTCGAGAGCCACCAGAGTAAACGAAGCTAATGCAGGTTTTATCAATTCGTGATAAATGATCAGATTAGGTTTTTGATACAGACGTACGTAGTAGTATCATCGGGAGCTCGAGAGAGGTTCATGCGGTCAATTGGGAGCAGTTTTCACGATCATTGAACTAGCTGGAATTAGGAAAGGCACACTCTGGCGTGGGTGCGTTGAGGGAACACGCTATACATAGCGTGCTCAAACTTCCATGAGTATCTTATCAAATTGGTTTGATGGGATGAGGATGACTTCGGTTATTCTAGACGTCCTGGATATCCGCATGGTGCTCCTCTGCTCAGCGGTCTTCCTCTTGTTATCGTGGGTCATGCGCCGGAGCTCCGTTAGCAACCTCCCTCCTGGACCCTGGGGTTGGCCCCTAGTAGGGAGCTTGCCTTCCCTGGCCTTTGCTACAGGTGAGCCTCACGAAGTGTTCATGCGAATGGCCGGCAAGTATGGGCCCGTGTTTAGTCTCAACATCTTGGGCCAGAGAATGGTGGTTATCCACGGGTACAGTGCAATACGTGAGGCCTTCAACAACCCAAACCTCAACGATCGACCGGAGCTACATATTCTCAAGAATCTGTTTAATGGAGCAAAAGGTTTGTACAAACTTTTAGTGTTTGAATTGCATGATACCATAAGCTAGCCTCAGCCTGTGCAATGTTCGCCCAACTCGGTGGATTTTGTTGTTGTACCACAATTGTTTGTGTATAGCTTATCTATGTGCGGTGGTCTATTATGATCGGCATTTAGAGACTATTTTTGCACTAAATACCGCAGTACGGTCTTTGAATTGAAGTACGCCGACCCTTCAATCAAGTGTAACTTTCACAACGTTGAAAGCATGGTGCGGTGTCGTATAAGTTTGCAGAATGGTCGCATACAGGTATGAAAGCATAGTTTTTTAAGCCCTTAATTGTAACTGTATCTAAATTGTGTTGGTTTACACAAATATTTTACTGAACAAACATTTCAAATTGTAAAGAGCCTTTAAAGGCAATCGAAGTAGGCAGCTGCATGAACAGGTGACGATAGACGATCGTTGTTGGAGGGTAACTGCGCCAGAAAATAACCCCATTGTTCCTGCTTTGTTCGGTGAACAGGCGCGGCTGTCCTTGCTGTATTGTGGAAACCGTTCTCTGAAACTTTCAGCGACAGCTACCGATTGAATACTTTCAATACAGAGGCATGTGGAGCTATTGTAAAACCAGTGGATTTATTCCCAGAATGATTTATTTTCATACGATACATTGTATATAAAGTAAAAGTTCACACGGCGACCCGTAGGGTCATTTTTGAACAAACTACTGTGTACTATTTACAAGGTTAATGACACACACGTGTTGTAAAGTGAGAAGTTCAAAAGAGAAAGGCTTATGTATAGTGCAGGACCGTTTTGACAGCAGACAACGCGACAGCTCGCTCTCTCCTCCTTTGTATGTATACTGTAGATGTATTAATACGGATCTTTAGTTTAAATATTGCGTATTATTGTTGTTTCGAGGTGCTTTGTTCATTTTTGACAAAGCTGATGTCTGTGTCATGACGCCATACATTGTGTGTTACCACTAGGCTGCCACGTGAGCGTTATACTTAGCATGCTCGAGGCGCTCATCTCAGCAATACCGATTTGAAAGAGAGTCACGTGCAGAAGTGACCAATCAACGTTGGGTTCCATCTCACAAGTGAACAACCCAAGAATCATGGAGTACATACCGTAGGCGTACCGTAACAATGGACCCTGGAACGGGGCTACACCTTTCCAGAATTGTAACGTGACTGAACGACAAGGCCTGTGTATGAACTGCATTAATCTCACAGTGCAGTTGTGGACCGAAACATGTACAGTTCAGTTTCCATAATCTATGAAACATGTTCTCACTAAACGCTTTATGACTTTCATGCATTTACTTTTTTTACCGTATTTGCACTTTTATTATTGGGTTCATGCGTTCAAAATGGCGCCAACAAGGTCACCGCAACCGTCCCACTAAAAGTAAACTGTTATTTTAACTTTTTTAACACATGGGCATACACCGTTCCTTGCGTTGTTAAAGTCTGATATTGAATAAATCATGTATACAAACTGAAGGCTATTATGTGACATAAGTAACCCATTATGTGAAGTTCGATGGTTTAACCACCATATGCACTATCGTGTTGACAATTGAACAAGGCATGTGAAGGTTTACGGAAATCACCCTTGAGGATATGCGTACAAAGTTACAGGCTCGGGTACCAGTTGGTATCATAGTCATGCGTATGGAGGATGGGGATCCCACATGCCAGCATGATTCAGTGTCAATCTTTCAGGAAAAAATAGTGATAATTCTCAAGCAGCGGAAGGGTTTGAGTGTAAATACTCAAGTCCCGGATACCAAGAAGGGTTACTGCGTGGTTTTAAGGCTTCCCCACACATGGTTATTTTTATAGGTTTTTTCTTCTTCTCTTAATGCTTCAATGTCAAGCGGCTGCAAAGATGAACGCCAAATAATGCAGTTCACGTTTCGGTACAAAATGCACGTCATTTGTTAATTTGTAGCAACTTTGCGACGATATTGTGGGATATCAGGGACATTCTTATTAAATTTGCCTTGGATTGATCCCCTTTACAACAATGTTATCTTATACATTTCATGGGTCAACTTTTTTGCATTTCATTATAAAAAACACCCGTGTCAGAATTGACCTGGATCCAGGTCCCGTGCGTCCTGACCCATTCTTGGGTCATTATGACAGAATCAGTAAAAATTACACAGCTGAGCCAAATTGACACGGACCAGTTTTCAAGGCAACCTGACCCAGAAATGGGTCAAGCCCCCTGTGACCTGGAATCTGGATTAGTTCTGACCTGGGAGTTTTTAGAGTGTAGTTATTTTATTGTAATTAACGTCATTGTGCAATCCAAGAGGGGTTGGCTCTCCCCTCTCTTGAGTCTAGACTCCACCAGGGAGTCAAGTGCCGAGCCTCATCAGCTGAACCCTTCATGTCCTTGTTTCAATGCTATATAATTCTGAAAAACTTGGAAAAAACTGTTCTATCGAAATCGTGAAGGTCTTGCACCAACTTTATCACACCACTGGCTTTTTTGTCGTTGGCTTCTGAAACTATCTTGCACTCAGACCCTAATGGTTACACAATGGCGTCTAATGCGAAAGACTTGAAATTCATTACAGTGTGTCGGCTTGGCTGAGATGTAACAGACGAATTTCTTTTGATTCGTCACAGCTGCCACAAAATAAACCTGAGAGTTTACTGGCATTTATTTTAACATCTGCCACATCCATGGTTTCACAGGCAAATCGGTTCCCTAATGTGATTTGTTTGTAACCATGACAACAACAAAAACACTGCTTTTTCGTTCAGAACATTGGCTCTGATATATATAGCTGCATCCTTGGTGTCCATGACGCGGGTTAAAAGGTAATCCATGGGAAAGTTCAGGTGAGAAAAATAAAGAGCTGTAGTTTGGCCCAAGCTGCTGCAGAGTGATCGCTGGTGTGGCAGGAGATTCTGCCCCCCCCCCCCCACCCGTAGATTAGTGTGGTCCTCACCCACCCACACCCCCAACTACGGTGAATTGTATACAAACTTATTCCGATAGCGCCCTCTTTTGAATCATCCTCCTTCATGTTAATTTCCGGGGGACAGTTTCCCCTATGAAACCGTCAAACTTACATTTTTTTTATGAACAACGCTGTCCAACCAAAGCAATAACACCGAAAACATCTTGTCTAATGTCCGAAAGATAGTGTGTTCCCTTTGCCATTTTAACCATCGCGTGCGTTTTCGCGAGTGAGCTTTCTCACAGGTTTGTTGTGTCATGGCCGGGCCGTTAAGAGCAAAGAGGGGATCCCATTGTTTCTGATCAGCAGAGTCGGGGTTCGAGTCCCGGTCTTGATACGTGTGTCCTTAATTCCCCCATCACACGAACTCGTTCTAACAACACCTTCTGAAAAATGTAGTCTTGTTGCAAGACGTTGTTATTCACACTATCACTCAACTACCGCGATCCCCGCTCGCTCCCTTCTCATCGCGCACATTACTATCGTCTTACATCAAGACTACACTTTATTTTCAGAACGTGGTGAGAACGAATTCAGTGGGGGTATTATCGAAACCCAGTAACACTTATTGCTACATTGAGAGGGAGTTAACCCCGGTGTTTTTGGCAGTGGCTGATGAATGCACCACAGCACCCTGTAAACCCTTATACGGAGCTACATAAATGTCTAACAACAAAATTCAAAACAAAATGAGGACCTAATGTCCACGTGTTTTTAATCGAGACCATCAGAATGACAATTTCATGGATCTTCCATCATGTCCAGTTGCACTTATTGCTAAGCGAAGGGGTTAACCCTGGTGTTTCTGTCAGTGACCGCTGGATGCACCACGTCACCTTGTAAACCCATCTTCATAATGGTTCTCAAAAGAATTCAAAACAAAATGTGGCACATGTTTTTAATCGAGATCGTCAGAATAACAATCTCGTGGATGTTCAATCATGTCCGGTCTCTGATACATCGCCTATCGTCGCGACTATGTTTCACGCCGAAGAGAAATGTAGCTCGAAGTCAGCGTCGACAGGGAACATTCCAAACCGAATTACAAGATAGTGTTTTCACATTAATTTATTTTGAATTCAGGTTATATAAATAAACGTAATGGAATGTAACGTTTGTTTACATCAGTGTTAAATCTGACTGTGTGTTATCATGTCCCATCTGGTCCTTTCAGTGGAAGACCCGATCTAACTTTGTGCGAACTTGAGAAGCAATTTCTACATAATTTGACAGTTATGTCGGTCTTTAACTCATTTGGGTATGTTATGAAGTTGTGTGCATGTAAATCAAATTTAATAGACGTTCTTTTTCTTTAGGCATTCAATATTTCACATGGTGTTTATGCGCAACTCTGGAATCGATTTATGGGAAAATAAAACTTTCCATGTGGGATAAACAAGGAATTAATGTTCTATATTTCAATTTGCTAACACTTTTTATAGCTCGTATAACAGAACTCGATGAGGCAATTATTACCATTAAATTATTCAAAAATGGCTGTGGGGCTTTGTGTGTGCAAGGTAAAAGCATTAGCGACGACGATTCACAATTCTACACTTCTTCAATATTGTCCTTTCAAGTAAAGGTTTAATGACACTGGACACTATTGGTAATTGTCAAATACCAGTCTTCTCACTTGGTGTATCTCAACATATGCATAAAATAACAAACCTGTGAAAATTTAAGCTCAATTGGTCGTCGAAGTTGCGAGATAAATAACGAAAGAAAAAAGCACCCTTGTCACACGAAGTTTGACTTCGAGACCTCAAACTAAATCTGAGGTCTCGAAATCAAATTCGTGGAAAATTACTCCTTTCTCGACAACATGTCACTTCAGAGGGAGCTGTTTCTCACAATGTTTTATACTGTCAACCTCTCCCCGTTACTCGTCACCAAGTAAGGTTTTATGCTAATGATTATTTTGAGTAATTACCAATAGTATCCACTGCCTTTAACACCTTGGTTGTGGTAAAGGGGCAGCTTTCAGATCATTGGGTGTCTTTGCCCTTTTTCGTAAAGCCGTTTAAGAACAACAAGTTGCTTAGCATATCACAAGCCTGCTTTTACAAGATTAACAGCTTAAATTATTCGTCAGGTGTACTGTAACTGGCACCCTCCTTTGCTAAGCATTTAACATTGTTGAGCATTGTTTTCTACTTCAACAGTTCTATGAAATTGCGTAACTTCTAGTCAATGATACATGTTCAGATGTGTCCCTTGCAGTAGACCGAATGACAACACTTATCACCGTGCCCAGGAAATCTACAGCCATACAGTTTTTTTAAGCTTTGAAATATTATGAAAAAAAATCTTTAAACTCAGTCTCCACCTTTGAACCCAAAATAACATGCTTTTTGTTTAAATTCATATTATAATGTTCATTGTTTCTTTTGAACAGGTATAGCTACTGCATCGGGAGAGACATGGAAAGAACAGAGGAAATTATCTCTTAACATCTTCAAGAACTTTGGTGTTGGTCAAGCACGGTTTGAAGACCAGATAGCCACGGAAGCCGATCATCTCTTGGAGGAGATGAAACTGATCAAGGGAGACGCATTCAACCCTGTGCACCTGTTTGGCAATGCTGTGTCTAACGTCATCTCTTCAGTGGTGCTGGGTAAAAGGTACGAATACGACGACAAGAAATTCCAGCTTGTCCTCGCCTCGATGGACCGTAGCATGGAGCTCATCGGTGCAGGGGCAGCGATGCAATTTCTCCCGGTCGTTAATAACCTCTGGTTCCTGCCTTCAATCAGGGAAATGACGTCAACGATGAAATATGTCATGGATTTCGTCATGGAGGTAGTGGAGGAACATCAGAAGGATTGCCACGAAGGAGAATCTCGCGACTTGATGGACGTCTACCTCAGAGAGATGGAAAACAAGAAGACTAATAATATACACACGAACCTCAGCGTGTTGAATCTCGTCATACTAGTCTCTGATCTATTCGTTGCGGGAACTGAAACCACGGCGAACACACTACGGTGGGGACTGCTTTTCATGATGCTACACCCAGAGATCCAGACTAGAGTTCAAGATGAACTAGACGCCGTTGTTGGACGGGAGAGACTCCCACAGATGTCTGACAGGCAAAATCTCCCTTACACTGAGGCCGTTATCCTTGAACTCCAAAGACGTGGCAATATTGTCCCCCTAGGATTGCCGCACAAAGCTGCCGAGGAAACCAAGCTCATGGGTTACACTATACCAAAGGGATGCTTGGTTATTGCTAACCATTGGGCTCTGAACATTGACCCAGAATTATTCCCTGATCCTGACCAATTTAACCCGGAGAGATTTTTAAGCGACGCGGGGGAAGTGACCAAACCAGAAGAGTTGATTCCGTTTAGTACAGGTATGGTTTAACCTCTTAACTATTTTTAGCGCCTTTTTTTTAAGCTACCTCAGTATTTCCAACTCAGAGCCGAACTTCATAGAGATGTGTTTAAAGATGCTATGTCAGATTTTTGGCCGATTTGACCCAAAAATTTTGATTTAAAATTCAATAATTTAAGATTAAATACAAGCTTTCATTCGAGCCATTGCTCGAAAAAGTCCGCCAATTATTAGTAGCAGTGAAATAAAGTGCTCAAAATTAGTTTTTGTCGGGATCCCGACAATATATCACGTGACCAATTCTTATGTGTTTTATAAGAAACGTTTTAAATTTTTGTCATGGTTCCTGACCATTAAAAGTAAAAGTTAAACTTTTTTTCGTTAGAGCGGGTGATACTCTTTGAAATACCATTTACTCAAAAAAATATATTTTTTTAATGTTTGGGGCCAAAAATCTGACATAGCATCTTTAAGGACAAAAAGTCTTTTTAAAGTTTGTTTTGATGAAGAATGTCAAATGTGTTTCAGCGAACAGCATTGTAAAAGTTCAACCACTTTGCAGAATTAAAGGAACACGTTGCCTTGGATCGGTCGAGTTGGTCTTTGAAAAGCGTTCGATAACCGTATGTTATAAAATGCATATGGGTAGAAAGATGTTGTAAAAGTAGAATACAATGATCTACACAAATATGCTTCGAAATTGCTTGGTTTTCGTTTTACCTCGTCGACTAACACGGTCGGCCATTTATGGGAGTCAAATTTTTGACCCCCATATATGGCCGACCGTGTTAGTTCGCGACGTAAAGGGAAAACCGTGCGATTTTGAGTGATACTTGTGTGGATCATTATATTCTACTTTTAAAACATCTTTCTAACCACTTGCATTTTATAACAAACGGTTTCAAACGCTTTTTATGGACAAACTCGTCCGATCCAAGGCAACGTGTTCCTTTAATGTTAATTTTTGGCGCATTGTTAATGAAGTAAAGTTTCACTTTGTCTGAATTGACGGCTACGGCTACATCTTCGGCTATGGCTAGAACTCCGACGGTCATCGACATGCGTATAGTTCATTGGCAACGCGCTCAGCAACAGCCGTAGCCGTAGATGAAGCTGTAGCCGTCAATTCGGATAGTGTATGTTTATGGTCTATTATGTACAGCTACAGTTTCATTGTCCATATATAATCTTATAATGTTTTTATCAATTCAGGACGGCGCATCTGCTTAGGGGAGCAACTTGCCAAGATGGAGCTTTTTATCTTCTTTACTTACCTCTTACACCAGTTCACCTTCACGAAGCCATCGGAGGAGCCAGAGCTTAGCCTCGGGGGTCATCTAGGGCTCACACTCGCACCCATGCCGTTCAAAGTGTGTGCTACACCGCGGTGATTTTACTGAGAAGTGCATGCACAAGGTCTGATGCCTATATTGCTCGACCCAAAGAGCAAAGCGTCTTGAACAGAATGCATGTACACAATGTGGATTGGGGATGTTCTGTCTTTCCTTAGAATTTGCATATTGAGGCGATTATGTGCTCTGTATCTTCAAAACAATCAACGAACAATGTTTCGTGATAGTCATTTAATGTTTGACCAGTCGTACTTTGAATTGATTTTCCGTTTCGTTTGACACTCGGCTTTTTCAACATGAAAGACACAATGTTTATGCCATTACGCTTCGTAAGACTGAGACGTCTGTGGGCCCAAGATGATACCTCTGCTTCTACGGCTATGGAGTTACTCTTTCTTTTTTTACGATAATTCCTTACCTCAAACATTGTCCTGCACAATTTCTACATACGTGAGCGAAGAATGTTTTGCCGAGCTTGTACTTTTTTAATTCGGTGAAATAAAAATAAAAAGGTTTATTAATGCAAAGTATTATTATTATTATTTTTATTTTTTGTGTTAACCGTTCGGTTAAATAGTTTTGGTCTCATGAGACCAAAACTATTTTAGCATGTAAAGTCCCCTTAACCAGTTATGATATTATACCAAAACCATAGCATAACTGGTTAATACGTTTTTACATGCGCAAACTGGGACGAAAATTATTACTTTGACTCATTTCTCAAAAACTACAGCCCCTCAGTAAGTAAACTTTCAAGGGAAGCTTTCTACTATCATAATCTTCAAACTGTGTAAGTTTAATGTAAATCTGTTGACATTGTGTTTTTTGTTAGGAAAAAGTACATTATACCCTTTAAGAGGTGGTCGCGTTTTTGAGAAATCGCAGAAAATCAAGAGTAGCTGTCCAAGCAGGAGGAACATTCTGAGTTGGAATATACAATCAAGGCTGAGAAAAATATCTGACAATAATAATTCTCAGATTCAAATTTTGGGGGAGACCCGAATTAATTTTTTGTTGTAAATAACCACATTAATTCGTACTGAAATTATTCTCAAAATGCTTTATACTTGCGGAAGCTGCTGTACTTTCTAACCAAGTCAGTTTTTCAGAATGATTACCAAACGTAAATCTTTCCTAGTTCCTCGCCACGTTGCGAAACACTCAATGTTAAGCGTATGGACTCTGGGGAAGTTCAGGAAATACCATCCTGGGAAGAATCTCCTGCCACACTGTCCTATAGTCTGCATTTAAGAGTTCGATTGCTATTTTTAGGAGACGACTGTTGCATAATTTGATTTCATAAATAAGACTTAATTTGTGTTATGGCTTTTCCAGAATAATTTTGACCTTAATATTAATGCCAAGAAGGATCCCCTGATGCCACTCTTCGACGAACATTTCTTCAATTGGCAAATGTGTTCCTTCGTAAAGCAATTTTAAAGTCATAGGGCGCTTCGTGTGTTAAAACACACGAAGCGCCCTCTGTTGGGAGTGTGCTGCGAAGGTTTTTATTGTTTGCATACATGACGGCACGGCTTACTGTCGATTATAGGGCCTCTGATAATTCACCCCGTCATTGTAAGATGTAGATTAAAGGAACACGTTGCCTTGGATATAGGACGAGTTGGTCTATACAAAGCGTTTGTAACCGTTTTTATAAAATGCATATGGATAGAAAGGTGTTGTAAAAGTAGAATACAATCATCCACACAAACATGCCTCGAAATTGCGTGGTTTTCCTTGTACCGTGCGAACTAACACGGTCGGCCATTTATGATGGCCGACCGTGTTAGTCGACGAGGTTAAAGGAAAACTGTGCAATTTCGATGCATGTTTGTGTCGATTATTCTACTTTTACATCATCTTTCTATCCATATGCATTTTATAACAAACGGTTACAAACGCTTTTTATAGACCAACTCGTCCGATCCAAGGCAACGTGTTCCCTTTAAAGAGGGCAACAACAGGCCAAGTATAGTAATGTCAATGTACATGAGTTAAAAATTTGCCAAGGCTTAAACATTTTCACCATGACACTTATACTCTCTCCCCAGTCTCATGTAAATTTAACGATCAATCCATATACGCACAAGATATTAGCAAGTGATCGTTGGACAATGGATGGTAGAAAACAAGGTTTCATATTCTAGTGTTTTTTTTAACTTGGCAATATTGTGGTATGGCCGAAGGATCTGACTGTGGCTACTAAAAATCTCAAGTGCTGTCAACACAGAAAGTGTAATGAACTTGGGTTGTTCAAGCTTGACTTATCTAGAGTTATTTTGTAATTCGTTAAATTTATAATTGGGTAAGCTGAGGGCAAACTAAATCAACTAATCTGAGCAATCGCTTAAGGCACGCAACTCAAATCAGGGCATTGGCCCCATGAAGAGAGCAACACTACCGCCAATCGTGTCTTTGGGTCCCATCGTTAAAGGTTTCACCGACCTGCTTCATTAAAGGTGAAGCCATTTTAAATTTCCCCCGTCCAAGTCAATGTATCAAACTCAAGAATTGACAGGAAGGTGGAGAAACTGATGATTTGGGTGGCATGGGTGGTGAGTGAGTGCGTAAAGCGCTTACCTCTAACAACTGTTGCCCTGGTTCGATTCCCGGCAAAGACCATAATATGAGAGTATAAAGTTGTGTGTTGGTTCTCTCCAACACAATTAGGTTTTTTCCGGGCCCCGCGGTTTTCCTCCATTCGGAAAACATCAAAAACTCAATCTCTGGCTGTGCTCCGTTGGCATTATGCTTGTTATTATGTGCATTTTGCAATTACATCTCTGTGACTTCTTTACATGCCCAGCTATTAGATGATTTGAACATATTTTCTTTGAGGAATTCCATAGAGCTATAATTAGTGTTTGTATAACGGGGTGTTAGCGTTCTAGTCAACTCTATGTGCCGTCCGCAAATCTGCTTCACGAACCACACATTGTGGCCGTTGCCCTTCGCAATTCAGCTTCTCAGCTGCGAGTGAGGATGGTTATTCTGGCTTTGACTTTGGCTACGGCTATAGCCGTTGCCTGCAACGACGACGTTGAAGAAGGACTTGTCGGTGTTGCAGCCGTAGCCACTGCCGATGCCATTTATCATTTTTTTATTTTTTTTATTGAAGAACTGCTTGCATAGAGTGCACCAGCAGTTACTGCTTTTATCTACCCTTCTTTATATTCATCGAGTAACCGTTTCTATAATAATGCTTACTTATTTATCGTAAATACCAGCATACTTATTTTAATTTATGTAAATTTAGTAATCTTAAGTAATACAGATAATGGACATTGAGAATTTGAATCTCTGTTTAATTTAAAGGCAGTGGACACTATTGGTAATTACTCAAAATAATTATTAGCATAAAACCTCACTTGGTAACGAGTAATGGAGAGCTGTTGATAGTATAAAACATTGTGAGAAACAGCTCCCTCTGAAGTGACGTAGTTTTTAACAAAGAAGTTATTTTCCACGAATTTGATTTCGGGACCTCAGATTTAGAATTTGAGGTCACGAAATCAAGCATCTGAAAGCACACAACTATGTGTGACCAGGGTGTTCTTTGGGCAACTTCGACGACCGATCGAGCTCAAATTTTCACAAGTTTGTTGTTTTATGCATCTTGAGATACACCAAGTGAGAAGACTGGTCTTTGACACTTACCAATAGTGTCCAGTGTCTTTAATTCCTACATTATTCGATGGGTATGAGCAATCATGTGTACTTGTGTCATGTTGGATCGATGCCACGATTCTATAGCCAAAAATAAAAAGGTACAACGTGCTTTCAACACTGGTAAAGGTAATATACCTTGAACACTGTTACTATATAATATGTAATTGTGTTTTGAAAGGGCTAATTGATCCCAACAGATTTCATTAGACATTCTGCACAAGTTTCAGATGTTTTCTAAACTTATACAGTTTTTGAGGCAGTATTTAGTGTGGAGGATTTGTACTGGTTTAACCTTTATAATCCCAGAGCTTTCAGATTCAAATAAAAATCTACTTTCAACAACCAATAATGTACCTTTAACACTGTTTCCTGTGTGATACATCATTGAAGATAACCAATAACATTGGTCGTCCATAACATCATCGTTGTGTACCATGGTACCGTTCCTTTAAAGAATGATGAGTAAACGGTGTCCAACTATGATTTCCTCAGGAAATATTATGAAGTATTTGCCAGCATGTGCCTAGGGACCAGAGACAATATATAAACCACACGACGATATCGTCCTACTGGAACAGAGGATATTTGATGATTAAAGACACCGAACACGTTTGGTAATAGTTGTCAAAGACCAGTCTTCTCACTTGGTGCATCTAAACATATCACTAAAAAATAAACCTGTGAAAATTTGAGCTAAATTTTGGTCGTCGAAGTTGCGAGATGAAATTGAAAGAAAAACACCCTTGTTAAACGAAGTTATGTGCTTTAACAGCTCCCCATTTCTCGTTATAAAGTAACGTTTTATGTCAATTATTTTGAGTAATTATCAGTAATGTCCACTGCCATTCAGCTTTCCTTGTTGGCTTTGAAAGAGACTCTTATACAAATATTATTTTGTCAGAGCGGGCCTAAAAATCGAAATGTTGAGTCGTTAAACCACCGGTTCTTTTCAGAACACTTTTATTCAAAAAGAGACATTCACTTGGTCATGCCGCAAACCTCTCTTTCACCTTGCAAAGTTTCAAATCCTACTTAGTTTTAAAGTTTATGGAACTATTCGTACATAATAGAATGAATGAGTGACAAAAACTAACAAGCAATACCTGATGCACCTAAATGTAGCCCGAGCCCTAGGGCTCGGGCTACATTTCGGTGCCGCACAGACGTGATAACTACAACAGGCGACCTATATATCAACAACAACTAGTACAGTGCCATTACCAATTTGTAAGTGACTGATGGGTAAATCCCGGCCCATAGTTCCTGCGAACGAGACGTTGGCGTAATTTCTTCCCTCGCAGCGAATATGAATATTTCGCAGAAGTTTAGCACAGGGCATCGGTTACGAATTTGTGACGTAACGACTCGTATATTCGCATAAAGTATGAACCGGGCTTTAGACTGGCTGTGTAGAGGGACAGTCTGACACACCAGCATAACAACCAAATATCGTACAGCACTGAATGTGCGAGATGGAGCTGAGAACGCAGGGTGCCATTTCAGTAATATATAAGTAAATGTGTTATCATTGATAACAATTCTAATGATTCATTGTTGCATCAAAAGAGCTGCTTATTGAAACCATAGAGAAAGGACCACAGAAGGAGTTCGAACTTCCTTACTTCATAGCTTTCTCCAGAAGACGATCAGAGCATTACTGATTTAAACGTCGAGTTGAAACCAACGGTTCTTTTCAGAACCACCCCGACTCATTAGAGATAGTCATCACATGGTGTTACCGCAAACCTTTCTATATCGTATTTTCCACCACGCAAAGTTTCAAATCCTACTTATGTTCGTCGCCGCTAAACCAATGCATTCTTACGCTAATCATAATATTGTGACTGCTAGCACGAACCTCCGAGCCACTTTGCGGTCAGATAAATGTCCACAGTGGAGCAGCACATTGTATTATTTGTAACCGGCGTGCGTAGAACCCCAATGCTGGATGAAAAAGTGACAGGAAAAGAATATTTATCTGCGCTAATACCATAGAGAAAGGACCAACAAAGTATTTGTTTGAAGTTGGGTAACGTTGGAGAACGTCATGGATTACATCACGGAAAAGCTTAATTCATGACGAAGAAAATGCATTAGCATATGAGGTTCATTCCTAAAGTATCAAATTTTAATCATTGATATTTTGTTTACAATTTTGGTGTAAATTTCATGAACTTTGGTTGTTTTCAAAAACAAAGCATTGACATAATAAGCTGTCATTCAAATCTTTGCGATTGCATGCGTCTTTATGAATCGGGGTGGACTGTAAGTCCTATTTGTTGCGAAATATTTACTTCATTATCGTGGAATGATCTTGCAGAAAATAGACAGGGCATTCTTCAACGCATGCCTCAAATGAGCTGGTTTACCCGTGTAAAATACGGCAACGTATACATTGCGCACAAAGGTTCATTGATCTCTATTGTTACTCCCCGGGAAGTTCGAATTCCTGCCTGGTCCTTTAACTATGATGAAACCATGCTGAAACCATGCTGAAACGGTCCCGAGCTTTTTCAGCCCCAATTGCACATCTTGGGCCTGCCAAGCTGTACCATCTTTGATAAACCTAAGAAAGTCCCTCCTCTTCACGCTCGACCGATCAATCCGTGGGCTTCTTACCAGGTACTCATACAGGTACCAGGCGAACTTGAAACAGATACTTCACACTGTACAGTCTGTAGACCTATCCGCGTTTGCGAATTGTAATCAGGGTGTGATCATCTAATTCTTCCGAGATCCAGTCAATTTGCGCCTATTGTGTCCAGGAGGACTATACCACGGTGACAACGCCATTACCGTTTACCAGGGCTACCTCTGTACGTCTTAGTGATGAGAGGTAAGGTTTAGTCGATCCATAGTCGATCACAGACCACAACAAGCTCTATCTCTCTATCAACCATGAACGTTACGGAGTTCATGGGGCTGGATGAAGCTTCTCACCTTGCAATACTCGGCATTATCTCCATTCTGATCATCCTGAGTAATATCTTCTGTTTGATTGTCCTTCAACGTGCCACATCAGGCATTAAGACAGCGACTCGTATCTTCCTAGTCTCGTTGTCTCTTGCCGATTTGGGAATCGGTGTCTTGGCCATTCCTTTTAAGATGTTGATTATCGTTGTAGAGGATGAAACTCTTCGTCAAAGACTGTGCGAAGCTGATATCTTCGTCCATGGAACATTCGTCTTGGCATCGCTGGAGTCTGTCATAGGAATCACCATTGAACGATACTTGGCCATCGAGTTACCATTCTGGCACAGGTCCAACGTGACAACAAGACGAGTTTACATAACCACGGCTTGGCTTTGGCTCACGAGTTTGGCTCCCGCAATCTATGGAGGGGTTATCGCTGTAAACGGGGCTTTTTATGTCGACGACCACGGCTGGTGTACTTACAACCCGGCCTTTGGTTCCACATTTATCATCTGGATTGATATCGTTATTTACATCGCGTTGCCTTTCGCCCTAATCAGCTTCATCTATGTTCGGATTGTGATTCTTGTGAGACGCCATCTTGCCCGCCGTGCTAATAACGACAAGGGTAACAATCTGTCCATGGAAGACCGAATCAGACGACGATCCGTCAAGCTCCGTAAAGCAGCGAATATTGCCAGGAATAGAAAATCTCTGGACACGTTTCTTCTGGTTTTCTCCACCTTCATGTTGATTTACCTTCCAACTTGTGTCGTCTCTGTACTGGAACTAACAGGAACTCGTGTGCCTACAGTGATAGTTGATGTCTCACGATTTTTATTTTTCTGTAATGGTTGGGTGAATAATGTGGTGTATGCAATGAGGCATAATATTTTCAAAAACACTGCACAATCGATGGTTGATGACTTGAGACGATGCTGCTCAAAAATTTAGTAAAAATGTTTAAATGAAAAACAAAATGATGTGTTTACCACAAGCGACGTTCGTTGTTTTAACTTATATAACCAGTCTCAAAGACCAACCAGTCGCAAAGACCTAGGCAACGGATAACAACTCCTATAAATTTCATTCATTTCATTTCATTTATTAATTTCAGAGATAAAGGTGGAGAGATGTGTTCTAGATGTGTCTATATGCATGTATTGTCGTGGCTTCTATTTTTATTTTGAATAAAAAAAGCACAATTGCACTGTCCTCTTTCCATCGGTATTGACTTTTGTCGGCTCGGAACGCCTAAAACTCATATTTCCCTGGAGAGCTATTGGTTTCTAGAAAAAACCGAGTCCTTATACTTCACAGAGGTAAAAAATGCGATTGCCTCATGCCCCCTGGCCATTGCCTTGGTGCCCTTGAAATGCTCTTGTAGAAATTTACAATTTCTTTTCATGGTGCCCTTTACAAAGAAACATAAATGCATTGGTGCCCTTGTCCTTTCAAAAATGAAGTATACGACCCCCGATAACCCCTTTTGAAATAATAGTTTTAGAGAAATCGTTAAAAAAAATTGTTAAGTGTTAACGCTAGTCGTACCAGCAGCTATTTGTTACTGTTCATCGATTACATAATATGACATACCAAGGTATTCATAGTACCAATAACTGCCAATAAGTTAAATGTAACTCACAACGCGTCGAGTGTGAAGTGAATAGTATTATAATTATAATACCCACGACAGTGCAAGCTTTACATAGGTTTACCATGCTTTTGTCTTAAAGCCATTGGACACTTTCGGTAAACAGAATTGTCTTAAACATGGACTATAACGGTACTCCTACTTTAAAATCACTATCAGAACTTGTTTATGTTGTGTTCAGCTATCAATTCATTGTTGTGGTTATGTTTTTCTCCAAATACTTTTGCTACAATTTGACCGAAAAAATTTGACCTCGATTCTTCGATTTTGAAATTTCCCGCCCTGTACTGGTTCCCGGCTATTAAACCAACACTGAAATCCAAGCGGATTTGTAAACCAGCGGACGTCATGAACGCAGTCAAAAAATGGTGACGTATTACCCATGAAGCAACGAGAGTAAACAAAGATTACGCCATGTTACTACGTGTGTTGTGTATGCGTTTTCATCCACACTACAGGCGTTCGTGTGTGCTACGAAGCTTTTTGTTTCTAGTGTATCAGCTATAAATACTGCCGACTATTTGGTTGTTTGTGGATGCACTTGTAGTTTCAAAGTTTGTGTAAGAAGCCTGAATTGATTCCGAAATTTAAACCTCTAAACATCGAGAGAATTCAGGGGGATCTTCTACCACCAGGCCCCAGCCAGTGCTGCTTGTGCATGCTACGAGTACGACGTCGGCGGGGTCCCTCTGCCGTGGCCCTGGTCGCAAGTGGCCGTGGAACAGCAAAAGAATCAAGTGGCATTACAGACAAGAGAGGGAGAAAAGCCTGGTAAGTACTTGTTAATAATCTTTAAAAATCTACTACTGAGAAACTATCTCCATTATTAATTCAGGCCCAATACATGTACATGTATTTGTAATAAGAAAAATAGTAAACAATCTCTACCCTTTTTATGCAAGGAACAATCATCTTGTCAAATGACACGATGTGCATGCTCTGAATCTGACCCGACTACCATAAAATATCTACATAGTGTATTGACTCTGTTGAGTGATGAATCCATGTAGCCACCCAAGTGCTTTTGGCATGTTTATGCCCTGGTTTACATTTTCTGGCATGTTCATGCTCAACCATGTGTGAACACTATATTAGTCCATTTAAAAAGTTGATTGTTACAGTTAACAGTTTATTGGCCTCGCTGACCTGTATTTATATTGGTCTATACTGGATTGCTGGACATTGTTTTTGCCAAAGCTGCCTAAGAATTGTTCGCTTTTTTTTTTTAAGGCACAGCTCAAAAATATGTTCAAACTCCCATCCATATAATTGCCCATCCATGGTCATTCAGATTTTTTTCTCTCCTAATTCAGGAATTACCAATTCCAGAGAAGTTTAGTGTGAAGTTTTCCTATAGCTGTGTTTATTGGCTTGGCACGGTTAATTACATGGAGTGTTTACTATATTTGCATTTGTAAAATAAGGCCAGTTCTTTTTCAGCACTAGTTTTTTTATTTATTTATTTATTTTTTGTTTTTATATTTTTTTGTACAGAAATAACTCGCAGCTCTACACTACAATGAGAATGCAGGTCACAGACAATGCAGGACGGAGACATGCTAGCCAGAACTAGAAATGGAGACCTAAGATTCTCAATAGCACTTTAGGTAAGTAGTAGGCCTATGCATGCAAATTTTCAGAGGATCAGATGATTTCTTCATTTTTAGTTTTTCAGCTGCCCCTTTGAAAACTGTTCACGGTGGAGGGGGGGGGAGGGGATGGGGTGTTGAATCGCAAGAACAGTTTTGTACTAGGTGTAGATCTGGGGGAGGGGGGTGGTTGGAGGTCATGTTTTCTATCAGACATAAAGAAAACCTGCCCCCTGGTTTTGTTGCATGGTTTTGTTGCATGTGGACTCCTTTTGTTCTGGTTTTGCGTTAACTCCTGTAAGGTTCTTTTCAAAACTATGCCAACTCAAAGAGAGATTGTCAGTCTGTGGTGTTACGTCAAACCTTCCGAGATTGTATTTCTGCCATGTAAATTTTCAAGAAATCCCACATAACGATTATTTGGTTTTGTTTTTTATTTTTCATTAAACAGATACGCAAAGAATGCATGCACAATGCACTTGTTCATTGTCAGCAGGGTGACAAGACATGAAATCAACTCCATCCGCAGCTGATGTGTAACCCCCGTGTCATTGACATCAACCTTCACCAGCCGGAAAAGGATGCAGCAGCTTTTTTTTTTGGGGGGGGGGTGGGGGTTCAAAGGTAGTGGGTTCAACTTTGTTTGAAGAAAGAATGACCTGTGCCCAGTTTCATGGATCTGTTCACCACCAAATTCTGCGCTTATGATCACCATTCTCTGCTTACGTCCAAACGCTAAATTTCTGTGCTTACTTTGTAAGCGTAGAATGCCTGGTATAAACCAAGTATGCACCCATGACCGGCAAAAGCCAAAATTCACTGGTAACCTGTGAAACGCGCTTGATGTAAGCACATAATTCCCTGCTTCCGCAAGTGCCGATTCTTTGTTTACAGTATGCAGATCCATGAAATTGGGCCCTAGCTTGTACACATTGATGTGGGTTTTATTTTATTTTTTATATATATTTTTTTTTTTTTGGGGGGGGGGGTAACCAGGGTAGTACAATCAACTTTGTTTAAAAACAGAATAACATGGTCTGTACACAATGATTTTATTATATTCTTTTAATGTACAACTTAATTTACAATTTACAAAGAGAACCACAGCTAACTAGGTACATAACATGGCCTAGGTTTTCTTTTTTAGGGGGAGGGGCGTTGACAGGGTTGTATAGTTAACTTTTTTTGATGACGGAATGTTCAGATGATTTCGCTATCACTAGGCAACCTTTTTTCAATTTTGATATTTAAAACTGAAAAGTAAACTATTGTCATTTGCAAATACATACAGTTTTAGTGTTGTCGTTATTATGGAGGTGTACATGTAGGCTTCTGTTTTTTTGTTTTGTTTTTATATTTCTGCTAACCAAGTTGAATGTTGTTACCATGTTAATCATAGTGTATTGTTGACAACAGGGGACAAGTTTATTGCACATAAGTGCTAAATTAATCAATTTGAACCACACACCTTATTTTATAAGCCATAGTAATTTACATTTTGTGTCTTTCAGAGGGGTGAGTGGTTCAAATTAAATTATTCAATTTGAACCACCCACCCCTCTGAAAGAAACAAAATGAAATAATATACATGTTCATTTATACGTAAATTATTATGGCTTATAAAATTATTTCTCACTCCCTCCGGATCATTATAACTTGGAAAATTGTTACGACTGAAGACAATTAACCCAAAGCAAAGCTGCCTAATCCGTTGGTGGATACGAAAATCCTTCCACTGTACTGTACACGAGGGTTTGGAAATGTCCTTCGTGTTGCTGCCACCAAACATGATGTCAGTGGCAGCGGTTGAACGGCCAAGATAGTCCTAAGCTCACCACTTGCTGATATTCAACATTGCAGTGTTTTCTGTAAAACAAAACAAAAGAATTCATACAAAATTATTAACAAAAGAATTCATACAAAATTATTAACAAAAGAATTCATACAAAATTATAAACAAAAGAATTCATACAAAATTATTAACAACAGATTTGTGGTCTGCATGGTGAAGTGTTAATATTGCATGTGTGTACCTGAATTGCTTTAAAACTATACCCATGCCAGAAGGCAATCATAATCCAAAGTAACAGTTACATACATGCACATGAGATATTTGTGTAGATGCACATGTGTCCACCACCACGCAGTTACTTGGTGGAGAAAAACAACAACATAGGTTATCTACAATATCAGTTTAAATTGATAATGTATGAATTTTGCCAACAAAGTATAAAACGCAAGACAAAAATTACCCCTCCCCTCACATTTCTACTGACTAAGTCAGTGCATGTGTTGTTCACATACATGTATTATAACGTGAATGGAGGTAAACAATAAACCTTGTCCATCATGTTCGTTCATGTTTTAATTTAGTCAAGGATAGCCTTCAACTATTTTTGGGAGCAGAAATAAACTGATCAAACGAAGCATCATTCAGTATAATTCATGAAACGTTTTGTGGCCTTACCAGTCTGTCTTTAGCCGTCGATCATCAGGGTTTGGCTCATCGTCTTCGATCTGACGATCATCGTCCCCGGGCTGGTTAACTACATGTACTCATAACACGTCTTCGGCTTCTCTCTCGTCCGGTGAGCTCCCCTTATCGCTAGAGCTAGAGCCCTCACTTTCCTCTGAAGTGCCTCCCTGAAATGCCTTTTCCTCATCTATACTGTGGTTTTCCCAAGACCCGCTGCCATCGGACATTTTCGCTGTTTTTTGTGTCAAAAAAATGCAGCCTATAGTGTCCGATGTTATTCCACATTCAATGTACATGTAAAATGCACGCACACGATCGACCTGACACACTGTGTACAGAGCTTCGGTACGTGGTGTGACGTCACACACTGTGTATGAATGGTTCGTGGGTCACCGGCTTTTGCCGAAACTGAGTTTTCTGGGTCGGAGTACGCCGCGCGAATTTGTGTTTTTTTGCATAAAGGAAAAGGTTTTATTGAATACTACTAAAATATCAGTCCTTATTTTACATTTCTTGTACAAAAATAGTAATATTGGCTATATCAATAATCCGTTATAGTCCATGTTTAAAGCCGTAAATAAAATAAAAATACACGAATGTAGTTAACATGACAATCACCATCACACCTTTTAATCAAATAATTAGAATATCATACTCTTCTAGCGTTAAAGCACAATACATTATCGTACTTAAAGGCACTGTGGTCTTGTCAAGGCCCAGTATTATCACTTGGTGTAGGCCTATCCCAACATATGCATGTGACCCCTCTGACTGTATTCAAGATTGACACGGCTGTTCAGTTGTTAGCTTTCCAGTAGTTTATTTACACTCATGAATCTGTTGACGAAGATAAATACAGTGTGATGAGATCTTCGTCTAAGGATCTTATGAACTTTTACAATAATAATTATGAATATTAAATCAAAGGAAAATATAAACTAACCGTAAGCTGGATCCAAAACAGAGCTTACTTAATAAATGCACTAAAGATATATTTACACTAAAGGGACTGACTTGTCCGGATGTAATTTACAAAACGAATACATAACTTGTCTTAAGGCATGAACATGACCTAAGGGTAACTCTCGTTTGACTCCGTTATACATGGCAAACGAGTCAATAAATCAAAGATTTAAACAGTAAATATATACAACTTAGACTATGATGGTAAACGGAACATAATGAATGATTTAGTTAAACAATATTAACGCAAAAGGTAAGCATTAAACAATATAAAACATAATTACCTGTTGACGAAGATAAATACAGTGTGATGAGATCTTCGTCTAAGGATCTTATGAACTGAAAGCCCGCGAAAATGAGATCGCTGGAGGGCGCTTATGGAGGTATTACGAGGGTGAAGTTAAATCAAAAATAGACTGTGGGCATATGTAATAGTTCATGACCGTCACATGCATAAAAATAATGAAAAATCTGTGGAATATTTGACTCAATTGGTCATCGAAGTTGCCAGAGAATATTGAAAGAAAAAACACCCTTGTTGCACCAATGTGTGTGCTTTCAGAAGCATAAAAAGGCTTCAGGCCTGAAGTCTTTTAAAATACGAGTGAGATATTACCTCTTTCTCAAAAACTACGTTACTTCAGAGGGAGCCGTTTCTCACAATGTTTTATACTATGAACAGCTCTCCATTGCTCGTTACCAAGTAAGTTTTTATGCTAACAGTTATTTTGAATAATTACCAATGGTATCCAGTGCCTTAAAATAGTGTACACATTTCTGTATCAAAATTGTATATCTGTCACCCATAGCCGGCCACGTCAACCCCAACAATCAAGAAGAACCTGTTTGGAAAGAAAACTAATGCGACATGTCTTTAAAAAAATGGATGTCCTCTTTTTCAAACTAGTGACAATAATTACTGTCCACTCGGGGCTAAACAAAGTTTTTATGACAGTATTTTAATAACCGATAGTGTCCACTGCCTTGAAATAAACTGACATAAAACGTTGTGTACAAAATCATCATCCAAATGCTTTAAAAAGTTATTGAAGCAGTTAATTAAATAAATTTGCTAAAGTTTTAACTAAAAAAAATATTGTTAGCAATTATTTATTTGTTGTTTGTATCATGACCTGTTTTTGTTCAAAAGTAAATGGAATGTCTTCGTTTGTTACTACCAACTGATAACCATCATCATCAATGGCCTTGGCACAGTAGCAATCCATGAAGTTTATTCCATCTTTGGAGTCAAGATTCCGAAGCAATAATGCCAGAAGAGCTGTTAAAATATAAGCAACACTAATCATGCAGACAGTACAGGAAGAGCCAAATAGAAACGGAGCTACGAGAGGTCCAAAGAGAGATGCACCGCCCCAACCCAAGTTCACGATGGAGAACACTAGGCTGTAAGCTTCAGGGTGTCTCTTGACAGCGATAGTAGAACACATGGTGATCAATATCACACGAGCTGCTTGTGAACCGAAGTAAAACACAGCCAAGAAGATTGAAGCTACGGTGAGTGATGGGGAGAATTTGACTAACACCAAGGGTAGTCCTGCGGTGCATAGCGATACGGAGCAGAATATCCACGTCAAGTTGTTGCTTAAGGTGCCGAGGACATAGACGCAACAGGCGGTACTCAATAGAACGGAGAATCCGCATAAGCCAAGTATATGAGCCGTTGATACTGTACCGTCTCCGAACATGTAGTCCACCCAGACTGCAAGAGTAGGCTCGAGTGATGTGTATCCTAGGGCACTTACCAGGAAACTTAGTGCGACAATCAACACCTGGACATCGAAAATGGCTCGCCATCGCACAGAACGATGTTTCTTCTGGTCGACTTGACTCGTTGGGTCGTCGGCTCCTTGGTCGGACCTGGTTTCCTCCTTTTTGTGAAAGTTTTCAGTTCGAAACGTCAACAGCACACCAACAATGAGTATGAATTCAATAGACAAGAACAGGAGGAACACACGGTTGTTCAGGTATCGGAAGAGCTCGCCTACGAATAAAGCCGCGAATAAGCTGAAAGATAACTTGCACATTGCCACTCCAGTTACTATCGTGCACTCCAATGAAGCCTCGTCATAGATGTCTCGAATCCTAGCCATGGCCATGGTTTGGGTGCATGCACTCACCACGCCCTGCAAACAACGGTTAGTCAGTAGAATAAGTGGAGTTAAAGGTGTAAGTCCGTAGAGAAGACATTTAAATGTAGAACAAAGTAACCCGAAGAGAAGTACTATATCAAGTCCCCACCGGTCAGCAACTAATCCCGCAATCGGTGAGAATAATACCTCCACGATTCCAGTGGACATGAACGTGGCAGCTAAAGCGAATGATGCAGTTCCTTTTGATATCTCACCGATAGTGGCGTTACTGCTCTGATGTTGCCACTGCACTTCGGTAAGAAGAGGCACCACTGCGCCGTGCATACAGCTATCTAAATATTGACAACCGATACTTGTGAAAACCCTCAGCCACTTCTCGAAATTTCCTCCGTAAAAATGCATTGCTTGGTTTTTATTATAATGTATGTTACTTGATGTTCATAATGTGTGATCTTTGACTTATACAGCATACAGTACAAACTATTCCAGATTGACAAAACACATAATAACATATCGCCTGATCCGTCGTCACAGCTGAGAGCAGAGAGATGTGTTGGCATGGTACAAGCTTTAACAACGAATCGCCGTTGTTCTGTCGTTTGATCGCACTTGAATGACAATATGGCTGAATGACAATAGGGTGTATAACAGATCATTCAAAGGAAAAAAAAAACTTCATTGGAATTTTTAGTCGACTTTTATAATTCAGTGCAACCATGCATGATCATGATAAACCAAATCCAAAGAGGTTTTTTTACAAAAAGGCCATCTTTCACAAAGTTCAAGGGTCCATATACTATACAAATAAGTTAAATTCCAAATTCCAATCTATACAACGAACCCAAAGCCAGCACAGTTTACTCTCTAAATGCAAAAGAGTGAAAAGCCATAGGACAACTCTTTTTTCGAGTGGTCTTCCACTCTTTTAGATTGAAGTTTGCTTCTTTTTGAGTGATTTTTCACTCTGTCCTGGAGTGAAACCCTTCTAAAAGAGTAAATTAACCACCACTCTTTTTTAAGAACCATTTGAGGGACAACTCGAATTGTAAAGAGTGGTGTTTGACTCTTCTACATTTTGAGAGTATCAATCATCAGGAAATATAGCGAAAGGTATTGGTCTATGTACATTTGAAAAGCTTTTGTTACCGTTTGTTATAAAATACATGGGTAGAAAGATGTTGACAATGTACAAGTAGAACACAATGATCCACACAAACATGCCTCTAAATTGCACGGTTTTCCTTTTACCTCTTCCACTAACAAGGTCGGCCATTTATGGAAGTCAATTGACTCCCATAAATGGCTGTACGTGTTATTTCGCACAGTACATGTAAAAGGAAAACCACGCAATTTCAAGGCAATTCTCATCATTTTGATACCAAATTTGCATATATGTGATGAGAATTGACATGGTTATGACATATTTTTACCAAAAAGGTGGTATTTTACCCTAAAAATGTAAGATTTTAGTGGTTTCTGCCCTGACCACATGGTAAGTCCGATCGGGCTAAAAATTGCTGGCATTCATTGCTCATAAGGACCTACAATCACAGCAATTTTTATCAAAATCGGAAGACATGAGGTAAAAAAGTGCGTTGGTCTGACATGGAATGACCCAATAGCAACTTTTCTTGAAGTTGTTTTAACGTTATACTGTTTTTACCCATAAAATACTTTTGGGAGAACAAAGTACAAATTTGCTGTAAAAACCCAGTCGAAAATAGGAGGGAAATATTTGTTTATCTTCTACTGCTAGCTCAAATCAAGTCGAAAGTAAAAAGGATATATTTGTTTGATTTTTTTGCTGCCTCAAGTCACAACCAAGCAAAAAAGAGGAGGAGTAAATTTGTTTAACCCCTTGAAATTCAAACAGGACAAAATGTGCGATGAATTGCAACAAATAAAGTGGAATTTACCCAGTTTTAAAATGTTAACAAATACAAATTAGATTGATTCGTTAAATCTATAGCAAATTTGTCACGATTTGGAGGACAAAATTTGTTTAAAAATCTGTTGCTTTAAAACCCTGTTTCGCCCCATAGTGACATCTTAAAGCCGTAAATAAAATAAAAATATACAAATGTAGTTAACATGACAATCACCATCACACCTTTTAATCAAATAATTAGAATATCATACTCTTCTAGCGTTAAAGCACAATACATTATCGTACTTAAAGGCACTGTGGTCTTGTCAAGGACCAGTATTATCACTTGGTGTAGGCCTATCCCAACATATGCATGTGACAATTCTGGTGGGGGCAGATGCCTTGACCTGGCTTGGGAGAGTCGACGCTCCAGTGTGTCAAGGTCAGACAGAAATCGTTCACTGTGGTCTCGGTCGTCTACTCTATGTGATCTATTTGGTAGAGATATGGTATGTGGCCTACGAGAAGTCTGGTTCGGATGATGGCTGACTACTGGAGTTGACAAAGGTCGACTTTGGGTTGATGAATGCCAACGAGTTGACGATGGAGATTGATATAGTTCGTCTTCTTGTGGTTTTCTAGAGGTAGCCATGCTGCACACGGTGTTGTAAATTTGCACACACTCAAACAATATGATCAAATTGATGAGCAATATAACAATATTCAATATCAGGTTCAATAATTTGCATAAAAAATTGAATGGCAGATTCAAATTTCAATTGATGTGCAACAATCAACACCCTATTCAGTTGTTAGCAGCGGTTGTACCAAAAAACCGTTGTTTGTTTGCCTGTTTAGCAACGTGATCTTTCAAAATGAACTTTCAACAACTGAAACAGGTAAGTCGAACTACTTTCCATTAAATTTTAAATTCATTCAACAGGGTAACTTTTGCAAGCATAAAAACACGAAACACCGAATTCCCAAGTGATTACTTACAATCTGCTGCCGAAATACGCCTTTCATTCACGGTAGCAGTGAGAGCCAATGAGGCGTGATTCTTTTGACTTTTGAGACAGGTTTCGCTTTGAGCGCAGTAATTGCAACACAAAAGAGCTATAACAATGAAACACTTTAACCTGTGTTTTGGCTCGGTGTCAGTAATGGTTTTTAAAATTATTGGTTTATTTATTCAAAAATGCCATCGCAGCATACCGCTGAATTGCGGCATAATTTACAATAATTAAAAAATATAACATTAGTTATTAAAAAGCTTTACAATAGAAAATACATAGTGAACATTTTGTAACGAAATGGTACCGCGCGGTGGCGCTCCAGGCTTAGCGCGAGAGCAGGCGCCCTTAGCGCGCGAATAGGCGGTTTGGCGGGGCGCTGGCTGCCGCGGGGCATTATGGGGAGCACGCTGCTGCCTCGTGTGTGGAGAGTGCGTAGCGGGCAGTTGCAGGCTGGACAGCGAGTGGTACAGACGTGATTAGTGTGTTTATGTGTCGGGAGGAGTAGCAGGGCGAGCGTTCGGAGCTGTGGGAGTTGCGGTGCGTGGTGCCGACAGTTGTGGAACCGAGGGGTAGGTTTCATTGGATTGTTTTCTGTGTTATTTATGGCAAGTTGGACGTAGAGACGTGCGGTAACCCACTCCCGTAAGGAGGTCACATTCTATTGTGCATTGTATTGGTTGCTCTGGAGTCCGGGATTTTATCAGGCCCTTAAGGCAGATTCTATTGTGCATTGTATCGTTTGCTCGGAGTCCGGGATTTTATCAGGCCCTAAAGGCAGCTTTGGTGTTACCGTAAGTTCGGTTCAGTTACTTAAGTTAGTTCCAGTTACCTTAAGGGATTTTCCATTTGCTTAAGGGATTTCCAGTTACTTGAGGGATTTCGGGGATCTTAAGTGGTGTCGGTTGCCTTAAGGGACCATTTCTGGCCTTAAGGAAAGGAGGAATACGAAGTGGGAATCTTGTCTCTGCCCTCACTCCTTGGAAGTCAGTAGTTTCTGACAGTTTCTAGACCCCCTCCCCACATTTTTATTACATGCGGCGATATATGGTTGCCCAACGACCTCACCCCAAGTGCCAGCAGGACTACCGCTCGTTCTGTGCTGGTGACCACCAGACGGGAATCGCTACATTGGTGTCAGAAGTGGGATTTGCTGTAATTTTTGTCGGAGACAGGGTCATTCTAGAGCTGTACAACGGACCCAACGATGGACCGGATGGATTCAAGGGCAATGGAGGAGGAGTTGCGCAGGATGCGTATGCAGTGCGCAGAGATGGAAGAGAGACATAAGTCGGGCAGGGCCCTTGGAGCCCCTACGCCGGACATGTTTTTCAGCACTCCAAGTCCTGTGGTTTCCGGTACACTTAGAGACACCCCAGGAGCAGGATTCACACCTGCAAACACAGTTGCAGACACAGATTTCACAAGAGAGCAGCAGGAGGTAGGAAGTAAGGAGGATGTGACTACTACCAGCCCCAATGTGGATAGACCTCGAAAACCGAACATTTGCCCGGATCGTTTCAATGGGAGGGTTCCTTGGAATGACTACAAGGCTCATTTCCGAGCTTGCTGCGTGGCGAATGCCTGGAGTGACGAGCAGGCGGTCGTGTTTCTCGCTGCCAGCCTCCAAGGGCAAGCGTTAAAGGTGCTGGGATGCCAGCCGGAGGGGAAGAAGTCGTCGCTTAAGGACTTGATGCTCCGTCTGGACCAAAGATTTGGCCCGGGCCAACAAGCAGATTTCCATATGATGGAGGTGAGGCACCGCCGGCAGGGTGAGGTGGAAACACTGCAGGAGCTAGGGACGAGCATAAGGGAGCTATCTGCATTGGCCTACCCGGAATTCTCCGACGATAGCCGGGAACGTTTGGCTAAGGGACATTTCATGGATGCGGTCAAGGACCGGGAGATTAGGGAAGGGATATTCCGAGTGAACCCAACCTCTTTAGATGACGCCATTAGGGCCGCTCTGCAGACAGAAAGTTTCCTTCGGACAGAGGAACATAGGACCAATGGCAAGGGGAGAAATTTTGCCAGGGTTGTTGCAGGAGGAGAGGACGAGGTCTCTCTGCAGGGTCTACAGGGAGAGTTAAGGGCCACTCAGGATCGCATGTCTAAGGCTGTGGGTGGAATACATGCCATGTTAGAGGACCTGTCACGTTCTCAGGGGGATTACCAGTCGGCAGTTCCACGGGGAAGGTCGAATGCAGACTATGCCTGCTACAACTGTGGCCAAAAGGGTCACTTCGCGAGGGAATGTTATGAGCCGAGAAGGGAAAGGAACTGGCAGTCGGGGAAACGCTACCCAGCCAGCCGTGGGGCCCAATGGAAGGCTGGAAATGGAGGAAGAACACAAAGAAACTTCCAAGGAGGGCCAGTGCTAGGAATGTATAACCAAGGGAGAACGCTCTTCGGGAAGAGTTCGAATATGGCAGGGCTATGTGTGACCGCTCAGGTACGAGGAGTAAAAACACAGATGTTAATCGACACAGGTGCGTCAAACACGGTGCTGTCAGCAGCAGTCTACTATCAAATGGCTCCGGAGGGGAGACCTTCACTGAATATGAGGGGAGCGAAGTTGTACGGGGCGGATGGTAGCTCCATAGAGACTATTGGCGGAGCATTGATGGAGATCCAGGTTGGCAAGACAACCCTCCCGGTACATGTGATATTTGCGAAATTGGATTTGGAGGGGATATTAGGAATGGACTTTCTCCTGCCTACTAATGGACGACTGGACTTCAAGGACATGGTGTTGACCCTGAATGGAGAACGAATAAGGTGCCAGAACAGTCAGGGTGCAAACGTTTGTGCGCGTGTGATTGTAGAGGAAACTATGGAGGTGCCTCCGGGGCATGAGGCCCTTGTCTCAGGAAGAGTCTCTAGGAAATTTACAGGGTTTGGAGTAATGGAGCCAGCGGACACTACAGAGTTGGCAAGTAGAGGTCTGATAGTAGCAAGGCTGTTGGTAAAACCTGAAGAGGAAATGCTCCCCATTCGTGTGTTCAACCCAGGACGAAGGACTTGTGTAGTGAAGGGAGGCAGTGTAGCAGGAATTCTAACCCCGGTGGAAGGCAGAGATGTCCAGGAGCCCGACGTGGTACGTGCCAAAGAGGAAATTGGACAGCTACCAGCCCATTTGGAAGACTTGTACTCGAGGAGTACTGCCAGTGTGGCCCAGGAGTATCATGGTGAAATAGCAAGGCTACTACTTGCGTATCAGGACATCTTTTCTAAGGGGAGTGAGGACATAGGTCACACTGACCGGGTGAGACACCATATTGATACCGGGGATGCCAGGCCTATAAGGGAGAGACCGAGAAGATTTCCAACGGTGGAACAGGAGGAGATCTCCAGGCAGGTGCAAGAACTACTTAAGGAGGATAAGATTGCACCATCCAGCAGTCCTTGGGCTGCCATCCCCAGGATAGATGACTCGCTCGACGCACTTGCAGGGGCACACTGGTTTTCAACATTGGATTTGGCGTCGGGTTACTGGCAGGTAGCGCTTGACAAAGAAGCCCAGGAGAAGTCGGCTTTTGTAGTCAGGGGTGGACTGTACAGTTGGCGCGTGATGCCCTTTGGGCTTTGTAACGCGCCCTCCACGTTTGAGAGACTGATGGAGCGGGGTCTCAGTGGTCTTCATTGGGAAACCCTTTTGGTCTACCTAGATGATGTAATAGTGTTTGGAAGGACAGTACCTGAGGAGCTGGATCGGCTGAGAGTGGTTTTTCAGCGCCTTAAGGAGGCAGGGCTTAAGTTAAAGCCCAAGAAGTGTGACCTTTTCAAGGAGAGGGTCCGCTACTTAGGCCACATTGTGTCCCCAGAAGGTATCAGCACGGACCCAGACAAAATCGAGGTAGTGAAGGATTGGCCAGTTCCTAGAACAGTCAAGGAAGTAAGGAGCTTTGTGGGGCTTGCGTCGTACTACAGACGGTTCATCTTGGGTTTTTCTTCAGTTGCAAGGCCTCTACATCGGTTGACAGAAAAGTCAAGGGAGTTCAAGTGGACACAGGAATGCCAGACAGCTTTTGAGGAGTTGAAGAAGCGCTTGACTGAATCACCAATTTTGACTTACCCGGACCCTGATGGGAAGTTTATCCTGGATACAGACGCCAGCGCAGATGGTATTGGCGGGGTATTGTCCCAGGTTAAGGATGGCAAGGACCATGTGGTAGCGTACGCCAGCAAATCATTGAAGAGAGCAGAACAAAACTATTGTGTGACAAGGAGAGAGCTTCTTGCAGTTGTGACCTTTGTGAAGCAGTTTCGACCGTACATTTATGGACGCAGGATAACCATACGGACAGACCATGGAGCCTTGAGGTGGCTGGTAAATTTCAAGGACCCTTCAGGGCAAGTAGCACGGTGGCTGCAGGTCATTAGCGAATATGACTACGAAATAATACATAGAGCAGGGAGGTCTCATCAAAATGCGGATAGCCTGTCTCGACGACCGTGTCCACAGTGTGGAATGGAAGGACTGGACCCGGGTGGCCAGCTGCGCAAGGCAGGAGGAAGTGAAGGGATAGTGCCTGTACTGGATAGCGATGAAGGAGATAGTGGCCCTGCAGTAAAGGCTGAGGAAGCCAGAGCTGATTTGCGCGCCGTGGGTGTACTACCCCAAATAACCAGGACCGACTGGAGGGAGGCACAGCTTAGGGACAACTCTATGGAGTGGGTCATTAAGGCTAAGGAGGCCGAGGTACCCAGGCCAGACTGGGAGACAGTGTCAGTAACATCCAGTGCCAGCAAGAACTATTGGCTACGATGGGAGCAACTGCTTGTTCGCGACGGCGTACTACAGCGTCGGTGGGAGTCTCACAATGGAAAGCAAACGCAGTGGCAAACCTTGGTACCTCAGGAGCTCCGAGGAGAGATATTGCATCAGCTCCATGCAGGAAGACTGAGTGGACACTTAGGAACTAAGCGGACAATGGCGAAGGTGCACACCAAGTTCTATTGGCAAGGGATGGCTGCAGACATAAGGTCCTTCATCCGAGAGTGTGATGTGTGTGCTAGGAGGAAGTCCCCCAGCAAAAACAGAAGGGCCCCTTTACAGCAGCACCTAGTGGGAATTCCGATGGAGCGAGTAGCGATGGACATTACGGGACCCTTCCCAGTGACGAAGAATGGCAATCGTTACATACTTGTGATTGGGGACTACTTCAGTAAGTGGTTCGAAGCCTACCCCATTCCAGATGAGAAGGCGGAGACTGTTGCGGACAAGTTCGTCAAGGAGTTCGTGTGCAGGTTCGGCGTTCCTAAAACACTGCATACCGACCAAGGGAGAAATTTCGAGTCGAGGCTCATGGCCGAGGTGTGCAGGACGCTTGGGATTGAAAAGACCAGGACCACCCCCTACAACCCCAAGTCCGACGGAATGGTTGAGAGGTTTAACCGCACCCTGATTAATATCGTAGCCATGCTGATGAAAGAACAAGCAAACAACAAGGACTGGGACGAGGAGTTGCCTTATGCGACGGCTGCTTACCGCAGCACACCACAAGAGTCCACCGGGGAAACCCCAAACATGCTGATGCTCGGTAGGGAAGTCTCTCTGCCCCTTGATTTGACAGTGGAGGAGCCCCCTGCAGGCGACGCAGATGGGAAAGAGGAGCGGGACTATGCCCAAGTGGTGCGTGAGAGAATGCAGGGCGCACATGAAAGGGCGAGAGAACACTTGAAGAAAAGTGCAAGACGTCAGAAACAAAACTTCGACAAGGGGACCAGCGAGGGCAACTTTGCTGAAGGCACGTTCACCTGGTTGTTTAACCCAGCGAAGAAGAAGGGGGTGTCACCCAAGTTGATGTGTAGGTGGGAAGGACCCTACCTTGTAGTAAACAGGCTGTCGGACGTAACCTTAAGGATACAGAGGAAGCCTGGAGGGAAAACGAAGGTTGTTCACTGTGACCGCCTTAAGCCGTATCAAGGTGCACCCTTACAGCCTTGGATTTCAGATACAGACGAAGGGACGCAGGCCCTGCAGGGGCAACCCGCAGGAGATATCCTAGTGGGTGATGCATCCCAGGTGGAAGTGATTAATAGCCCGATGCCAGCAGGCCAGGTAGGACCAGGAGTTCCCTGAAGCTATAGGCCATGCGGGTCCTGCTCAGGAATCTGGACCCTTAGACATGACACCCTTGCCTGCACAGGCGAGGCGGAATCCGTTGCGCCAGCGGAGGCCGCCACAGCGTTATCTGTAATTGATTAGCTCAGGAGTATTGGGGAGATCGATTGTATGGTATTAGGATAACGTAGGAGTAACATAGGCGTAACGTAGGAGTAACGTAGGAGTAGCAAACCAGTATTGGGGTAACTGCAGTGAAGTAACTGTTGCTTTGTTTGTTCCTTTCCTTTACAGTATAAAGGAGGATGGAGGACAAAGAGCCAGGATGGAAGAGACCAAAGGACTGGGATAAGATGAAGCTGTACGCATGTTTGGAGTGTGACGACACCTTCGTGAACAAGAAGAGTCTTGAGACCCATCTGGGGACCCACACCATAAAGAAGAAGATCCTGTACTTCTGCAAGAGGTGTGACAGGAGATATACGAGGAAGGACAACCTGAAGGTTCACTATACCAACCACCACCCTGCAGGGATACAGGACCTGGATACGTTGTACCCAGAAACGGAGGAAGAACGGAGAGCTGCCAGTTCCCCAGGAGACGTTGTGGATGTTCCGGGTGATTCCCCTGCCCCCTCGGGACGCAAGAGGAAGGGAACGGAGGTGACCAGTGCCAGACCAAGTAAGGAGCCCCGGAAGAAGGAAGCGAGGCCGGTGGATGCCCCCTCCGGACATCAGGGGATGGGATTGGAAGTCAATAGTTTCAGCCAACAACGAGTGGAGTCCAGGAAGAGGGGAGAGTGCACAGAGAAAAACAGGGAGCCCCAGAAGGAAGAGGAATCGGCTGAGGAGACGCAGCTCCCCTTAACTCCAGGGAGAAACCTGGTAATACAGCAAGCAGCGGAGTTGTCCTTGTCGCCAGCCTCAGCTTCCCTGCTGGAAGAGGCGAGTACTCGGCGCCGGGTAGTCCATGGAGGGAAACCTCAGGGTGTTCGACACGGGCTGGGACAAGCCGCACCGGTAGAAGAACCACCACAGGCGAGAGTGTGCCGGATCAACCGAGGCAACCCGGGGTGGCGAAGAGCAGTGCCACTTGATACTGCTGACCTAGAGGTGATGATGGCTGGAAACGTCCGTAAGGTGAGAGAAGTCAACACAAGAAGCCAGTTTCAGATGGCCTCAAGATCTCCGAAGAGGTCGTTGAGCGGACATACGACGTGCAGTTCACGGCAGGGTTTATCCTCAAGTAGTTGTAGTCCACTTTAGGCTCGTTTTTACTAAAGCGTTACTTGTTTATAACCTTGTTTTCTTTCAATATAAAAGTTGTCTAAGAGAGTATATTTTGATAACAGATCTTGCCTTTTTAATCTTGTGTAATTCCCTTAAGGATCAGGTTACGAATTTGGATTGTATAACGTGATTGTGATGTGATTGGATTTTATTTGTATAAACTCCCTTAAGGAGACATTGTGATTTTTGAAATGTGTTTTACTTAAAGTTCCCTTAAGGAGCCTTAGCAGACTCTTGCCTTAAAGTGTGTAAACCTCCTTTAGGGAGACATTGTGATAACTTGTTGTTTAAGCTCCCTCAAGGGGCCCCTGTTTTACTTAAAGGTGTCCGGCAGGTGCATTGTGGTGTTTAAAGTAACTATTTCTCTGTATAAATTTGTAAGCACCTTGAGGTACATTTCGTCTTAGGGTATCAGTTTTACGGACCGGGTGGTCCTAACTTAAGTGGGGGGCTGTGTAACGAAATGGTACCGCGCGGTGGCGCTCCAGGCTTAGCGCGAGAGCAGGCGCCCTTAGCGCGCGAATAGGCGGTTTGGCGGGGCGCTGGCTGCCGCGGGGCATTATGGGGAGCACGCTGCTGCCTCGTGTGTGGAGAGTGCGTAGCGGGCAGTTGCAGGCTGGACAGCGAGTGGTACAGACGTGATTAGTGTGTTTATGTGTCGGGAGGAGTAGCAGGGCGAGCGTTCGGAGCTGTGGGAGTTGCGGTGCGTGGTGCCGACAGTTGTGGAACCGAGGGGTAGGTTTCATTGGATTGTTTTCTGTGTTATTTATGGCAAGTTGGACGTAGAGACGTGCGGTAACCCACTTCCGTAAGGAGGTCACATTATATTGTGCATTGTATTGGTTGCTCTGGAGTCCGGGATTTTATCAGGCCCTTAAGGCAGATTCTATTGTGCATTGTATCGTTTGCTCGGAGTCCGGGATTTTATCAGGCCCTAAAGGCAGCTTTGGTGTTACCGTAAGTGCGGTTCAGTTACTTAAGTTAGTTCCAGTTACCTTAAGGGATTTTCCATTTGCTTAAGGGATTTCAAGTTACTTGAGGGATTTCGGGGATCTTAAGTGTTGTCGGTTGCCTTAAGGGACCATTTCTGGCCTTAAGGAAAGGAGGAATACGAAGTGGGAATCAGGAATTACTGTGCTTTTATAGAGGTAATAAATAAAACGGATCATTAGTCAATCAGTTACTTGTCTCTGCCCTCACTCCTTGGAAGTCAGTAGTTTCTGACAGTTTCTAGACCCCCTCCCTCACATTTTTATTACATGCGGCGATATATGGTTGCCCAACGACCTCACCCCAAGTGCCAGCAGGACTACCGCTCGTTCTGTGCTGGTGACCACCAGACGGGAATCGCTACAGTTTGATAAAAAAAATAAAATAAAAAAAATCACAAAAGCAATGGCCTGCCAGATATGTACAAACAGGTTCACTACATTTGTATACATTTAAGACCAGAAAATTAAGCAATTATATTAACATGGTTTTAGGAGTTCAGGAGCTTGGTGAGGTAGGGCAAGGGGCTGTTTTGGAATCTTTTGGTGTTGCAGTGAAACATACCAAACCGTGCTCGTTGGCGGAGTTGCATAGATGAGTTGTTTACAGAAGCAGGGAACCACCTCGAAAATCTCACAGAAGCGCTTGCCTTCTCTGCAAATTGGTGGCAGAGTTTGTTTCTTCGCGACTGGAGGGAGTCCAATTGAAGAATAGACAAAGCATCGTGGTATGTTGTGTAGTCCTTAGAGAGGATGTAGTGACATACACGCTTCTGGATCTTCTCGAGGTGGTTCACCTGCTTCTGGGTAAGGCCAGCATTCCAAACAGGGGCTGCGTATTCAAGGACTGGGCGAATATAGCCTTTGTATACTGTGAGGAGTTCTTCGGCGTCTAGTCCAGCATCCTTCAACTTCCTTAGCATGAACAGCTTTCTGTTGGCCTTACTATACATCGAGTCTACTTGGCCCTCCCATTTTAGATTTTGTTCAATGATTACCCCCAGTAGTTTGACCTTGTCCACGATGGCGAGTTTCTGGTCAGAGATACGGACATCCACGTCGGGGATGGGTTTTCGTCCGAAGTACACCTGCATGACCTGACATTTTGATGGGTTGAGTTTCAGTTTGGTATCAATGGTCCATTGATACAAGGAGTCCAAACTGTCTTGGATGGTACCTTGACTGCCGTAACTTCTACTCTCACTCAATATCAGGTCATCGACATACTTCCATGCATGGACGTCCGTATCCCTGACTTCCTCCTGGGCACTGTTGATGATACAAAGAAAAATAATTGGAGCTAAAATTGTTCCCTGTGGGACACCACCCATTAAAGTAATGCAATCGGAGAGGGTTTGTTTATATTTGACTCTTTGTTGTCTACCAGAAATGAAGTCAACCACCCACTGCACAATGGGACTGACTTGTCCAGATGTAATTTACAAAACGAATACATAACTTGTCTTAAGGCATGAACATGACCCAAGGGTAACTCTCGTTTGACTCCGTTATACATGGCAAACGAGTCAATAAATCAAAGATTTAAACAGTAAATATATACAACTTAGACTATGATGGTAAACGGAACATAATGAATGATTTAGTTAAACAATATTAACGCAAAAGGTAAGCATTAAACAATATAAAACATAATTACCTGTTGACGAAGATAAATACAGTGTGATGAGATCTTCGTCTAAGGATCTTATGAACTGTAAGCCCGCGAAAAAGTCTTTTAAAATACGAGTGAGATATTACCTCTTTCTCAAAAACTACGTTACTTCAGAGGGAGCCGTTTCTCACAATGTTTTATACTATGAACAGCTCTCCATTGCTCGTTACCAAGTAAGTTTTTATGCTAACAGTTATTTTGAATAATTACCAATGGTATCCAGTGCCTTAAAATAGTGTACACATTTCTGTATCAAAATTGTATGTCTGTCACCCATAGCCGGCCACGTCAACCCCAACAATCAAGAAGAACCTGTTTGGAAAGAAAACTAATGCGACATGTCTTTAAAAAAATGGATGTCCTCTTTTTCAAACTAGTGACAATAATTACTGTCCACTCGGGGCTAAACAAAGTTTTTATGACAGTATTTTAATAACCAATAGTGTCCACTGCCTTGAAATAAACTGACATAAAACGTTGTGTACAAAATCATCATCCAAATGCTTTAAGAAGTTATTGAAGCAGTTAATTAAATAAATTTGCTAAAGTTTTGACTAAAAAAAATATTGTTAGCAATTATTTATTTGTTGTTTGTATCATGACCTGTCTTTGTTCAAAAGTAAATGGAATGTCTTCGTTTGTTACTACCAACTGATAACCATCATCATCAATGGCATTGGCACAGTAGCAATCCATGAAGTTTATTCCATCTTTGGAGTCAAGATTCCGGAGCAATAATGCCAGAAGAGCTGTTAAAATATAAGCAACACCAATCATGCAGACAGTACAGGAAGAGCCAAGTAGAAACGGAGCTACGAGAGGTCCAAAGAGAGATGCACCACCCCAACCCAAATTCACGATGGAGAACACTTGGCTGTAAGCTTCAGGGTGTTTCTTGACAGCGATAGTAGAACACATGGTGATCAATATCACACGAGCTGCTTGTGAACCGAAGAAAAACACAGCCAAGAAGATTGAAGCTACGGTGAGTGATGGGGAGAATTTGACTAACACCAAGGGTAGTCCTGCGGTGCATAGCGATACGAAGCAGAATATCCACGTCAAGTTGTTGCTTAAGGTGCCGAGGACATAGATGCAACATGCGGTACTCAATAGAACGGAGAATCCGCATAAGCCAAGCATATGAGCCGTTGATACTGTACCGTCTCCGAACATGTAGTCCACCCAGACTGCAAGAGTAGGCGCGAGTGCCGTGTATCCTAGGGCACTTCCCAGGAAACTTAGTGCGACAATCAACACCTGGACATCGAAAATGGCTCGCCATCGCACAGAACGATGTTTCTTCTGGTCGACTTGACTCGTTGCGTCGTCGGCTCCATGGTCGGACCTGGTTCCCTCCTTTTTGTGAAAGTTTTCAGTTCGAAACGTTAACAGCACACCAACAATGAGTATGAGTTCAATAGACAAGAACAGGAGGAACACACGGTTGTTCAGGTATCGGAAGAGCTCGCCTACGAATAAAGCCGCGAATAAGCTGAAAGATAACTTGCACATTGCCACTCCAGTTACTATCGTGCACTCCAATGAAGCCTCGTCATAGATGTCTCGAATCCTAGCCATGGCCATGGTTTGGGTGCATGCACTCACCACGCCCTGCAAACAACGGTTAGTCAGTAGAATAAGTGGAGTTAAAGGTGTAAGTCCGTAGAGAAGACATTTAAATGTAGAACAAAGTAACCCGAAGAGAAGTACTATATCAAGTCCCCACCGGTCAGCAACTAATCCCGCAATCGGTGAGAATAATACCTCCACGATTCCAGTGGACATGAACGTGGCAGCTAAAGCGAATGATGCAGTTCCTTTTGATATCTCACCGATAGTGGCGTTACTGCTCTGATGTTGCCACTGCACTTCGGTAAGAAGAGGCACCACTGCGCCGTGCATACAGCTATCTAAATATTGACAACCGATACTTGTGAAAACCCTCAGCCACTTCTCGGAATTTCCTCTGTAAAAATGCATTGCTTGTTTTTTATTATAATGTATGTTACTTGATGTTCATAATGTGTGATCTTTGACTTATACAGCATACAGTACAAACTATTCCAGATTGACAAAACACATAATAACATATCGCCTGATCCGTCGTCACAGCTGAGAGCAGAGAGATGTGTTGGCATGGTACAAGCTTTAACAACGAATCGCCGTTGTTCTGTCGTTTGATCGCACTTGAATGACAATTATGGCTGAATGACAATAGGGTGTATAACAGATCATTCAAAGGAAAAAAAAAACTTCATTGGAATTTTTAGTCGACTTTTATAATTCAGTGCAACCATGCATGATCATGATAAACCAAATCCAAAGAGGTTTTTTTACAAAAAGGCCATCTTTCACAAAGTTCAAGGGTCCATATACTATACAAATAAGTTAAATTCCAAATTCCAATCTATACAACGAACCCAAAGCCAGCACAGTTTACTCTCTAAATGCAAAAGAGTGAAAAGCCATAGGACAACTCTTTTTTCGAGTGGTCTTCCACTCTTTTAGATTGAAGTTTGCTTCTTTTTGAGTGATTTTTCACTCTGTCCTGGAGTGAAACCCTTCTAAAAGAGTAAATTAACCACCACTCTTTTTTAAGAACCATTTGAGGGACAACTCGAATTGTAAAGAGTGGTGTTTGACTCTTCTACATTTTGAGAGTATCAATCATCAGGAAATATAGCGAAAGGTATTGGTCTATGTACATTTAAAAAGCTTTTGTTACCGTTTGTTATAAAATACATGGGTAGAAAGATGTTGACAATGTACAAGTAGAACACAATGATCCACACAAACATGCCTCTAAATTGCACGGTTTTCCTTTTACCTCTTCCACTAACAAGGTCGGCCATTTATGGAAGTCAATTGACTCCCATAAATGGCTGTACGTGTTATTTCGCACAGTACATGTAAAAGGAAAACCACGCAATTTCAAGGCAATTCTCATCATTTTGATACCAAATTTGCATATATGTGATGAGAATTGACATGGTTATGACATATTTTTACCAAAAAGGTGGTATTTTACCCTAAAAATGTAAGATTTTAGTGGTTTCTGCCCTGACCACATGGTAAGTCCGATCGGGCTAAAAATTGCTGGCATTCATTGCTCATAAGGACCTACAATCACAGCAATTTTTATCAAAATCGGAAGACATGAGGTAAAAAAGTGCGTTGGTCTGACATGGAATGACCCAATAGCAACTTTTCTTGAAGTTGTTTTAACGTTATACTGTTTTTACCCATAAAATACTTTTGGGAGAACAAAGTACAAATTTGCTGTAAAAACCCAGTCGAAAATAGGAGGGAAATATTTGTTTATCTTCTACTGCTAGCTCAAATCAAGTCGAAAGTAAAAAGGATATATTTGTTTGATTTTTTTGCTGCCTCAAGTCACAACCAAGCGAAAAAGAGGAGGAGTAAATTTTGTTTAACCCCTTGAAATTCAAACAGGACAAAATGTGCGATGAATTGCAACAAATAAAGTGGAATTTACCCAGTTTTAAAATGTTAACAAATACAAATTAGATTGATTCGTTAAATCTATAGCAAATTTGTCACGATTTGGAGGACAAAATTTGTTTAAAAATCTGTTGCTTTAAAACCCTGTTTCGCCCCATAGTGACATCTTAAAGCCGTAAATAAAATAAAAATATACAAATGTAGTTAACATGACAATCACCATCACACCTTTTAATCAAATAATTAGAATATCATACTCTTCTAGCGTTAAAGCACAATACGTCGTGTGCCCGGCAAAAGGGCGTAAGGCCTTACGCCCTTTTGCCGGGAACATAAAGTAGTTCGTCCCAGTAACAAAAGGACGTAAGCAACAAAATGGCTCCTGACATGAAAAATATGTCATTTTTGTTTGTTCTTTTGCTAGAATTACCCTGAATACATGTTTCCCCATTCCCCATGCAGAATTTAACCTTTCTAGAATGACTTTTGCATGGCAACAAATTTACCAAACTTTCCCGCTCATAATTCTTGAAACACAAATTTTAACATAAATTGCTTACGTCCTTCTGCCGGGAACTTTCCCTTACGTCCTTTTGCCGGGCACACGATTATCGTACTTAAAGGCACTGTGGTCTTGTCAAGGACCAGTATTATCACTTGGTGTAGGCCTATCCCAACATATGCATGTGACAATTCTGGTGGGGGCAGATGCCTTGACCTGGCTTGGGAGAGTCGACGCTCCAGTGTGTCAAGGTCAGACAGAAATCGTTCACTGTGGTCTCGGTCGTCTACTCTATGTGATCTATTTGGTAGAGATATGGTATGTGGCCTACGAGAAGTCTGGTTCGGATGATGGCTGACTACTGGAGTTGACAAAGGTCGACTTTGGGTTGATGAATGCCAACGAGTTGACGATGGAGATTGATATAGTTCGTCTTCTTGTGGTTTTCTAGAGGTAGCCATGCTGCACACGGTGTTGTAAATTTGCACACACTCAAACATGATCAAATTGATGAGCAATATAACAATATTCAATATCAGGTTCAATAATTTGCATAAAAAATTGAATGGCAGATTCAAATTTCAATTGATGTGCAACAATCAACACCCTATTCAGTTGTTAGCAGCGGTTGTACCAAAAAACCGTTGTTTGTTTGCCTGTTTAGCAACGTGATCTTTCAAAATGAACTTTCAACAACTGAAACAGGTAAGTCGAACTACTTTCCATTAAATTTTAAATTCATTCAACAGGGTAACTTTTGCAAGCATAAAAACACGAAACACCGAATTCCCAAGTGATTACTTACAATCTGCTGCCGAATTACGCCTTTCATTCACGGTAGCAGTGAGAGCCAATTAGGCGTGATTCTTTTGACTTTTGAGACAGGTTTCGCTTTGAGCGCAGTAATTGCAACACAAAAGAGCTATAACAATTAAACACTTTAACCTGTGTTTTGGCTCGGTGTCAGTAATGGTTTTTAAAATTATTGGTTTATTTAATCAAAAATGCCATCGCAGCATACCGCTGAATTGCGGCATTATTTACAATAATTAAAAAATATATAATTAGTTATTAAAAAGCTTTACAATAGAAAATACATAGTGAACATTTGATAAAAAAAATAAAATAAAAACTAGACATAGTACTTTTTGTTAATTACAAAAACACGGTGTTCGGTTGGACGCTACGTGATGACGTGGTTCAAAAACATTGAACCATAAAGATGTTTTTTATACAATGTGTCGTTATTTTATAGTTAAATGTGCATTACAGATTTGAGAATCCCCTTAAAATGTTTTAGAAAAGTGGCCATAATGCGATCGTTAATGCAAAGCCACTCCGGATTTTTAGGTTTAGTTTTTCAACTGAAAATCTTATGTCACGATAAAAAGCCGGTTCTAAACGAAAGCAAGGTCAAACACTAACAAAATACTTTTGTCGTGGAAAAGACCATAAAAATAGCTTATTGGTAGCATTTGTGATTCTCAAGATATAAATTTTCTAGCTATTTAATGTAATGACGTCATCAATGACGTCATAAATTCAAAAAAGGTTGTGGTTTTGGTGCGAGACGCTATCACTCAACTATTGCGATTTTCCGCTCTGCACATAGCGCTCAATGTTTCTAAAATCTTTATACCCAACAGCGCCCTCTTTCGTTGGACCAAAGAGAGCGCCGTTGGATATTCCCCCCAAATTGCGCGCCATATGATTTTTACAAATTTTAAACTTTGATTTATTGGAGTTTAATGCCCGATGACGTCATTATGACATAGTTAGGTCTGTGGTGTCTTGATACCAAGGTTCACCTATCTGTTGAGTTTCAACGTTCAAATCAATCTCAATCTTGAGTTATTCCGTAGATAAGCTCGAAAGTTTTTTTTTTTATAAAAAAACACGAAGGCGAACTTTGATCCAGGGTAACGACCCGGAAGTTAACGTCGTACGATTTTTGCGTTAACTTTTCAAATGTTGTCCAAGTCTTTATCTATTCGATGCCTAAGTATGAACATCATAGCTTTTATATTCGTTGAGATACAGCAACAAGCAAATGGTAATTTTTCAACATTAAAAACCTTGTCATGACGTCATTAATGCTGCATCATTCCAAAAAAGTGGCGGTTTCATCTACTCACTATTGCCGATGTACACAGTAAGTTTTAAGTTTGTACAAGCTTAACTTTTGTTTAAAATTGCTTGGGAAGGTTCAGAGGGAAAGAAGAACACGAGGAAAATTAAATCTATGAACAGATTGTTGATAGCTTTTTAATTTTCACAGAAAGTAAAAGTGTAAATCTATTACATTTATACCTTTCTTTGCAGAGAAAATAAATGCTAAGGTTAATACTTATTAAAGCGATGTATTTTATTAGTAAAGAGCTAACTATGTGCAAAGTTTGAAGGTTTTGTGATCCTTGTGATGTTTAACTCAAGAGTAAACTTCTTAAATGGTTAACTGGATTTGGGGAAACTTTATACGAAACAACAGTTTACTAATTTTAGACTTGTGAAGTAAATAACTGTAAAAGACTTATTTATTAAGTATTACAGAGGTTTCGCAAGTGTACGACACGGGTACAGATACAACTACGATAACTGGGATGCACGTTAGATTTTGTTAGGCATTAAATAAACACTTATTTTGAAAAGCAATGATTTTCACACAAAGCTTTACCGTGTAGCGCGATAAACACTGCCGTGAGTGCCGGTTAGAAACACCCTTCACGAGTCGATGTCACGAATCCGCTTCCCGGTGTTTGATCAAAACATAACCAATGTTCGTCTTTTTCTGGTTGCATTTTCTCACATAATTAAAAGTCATACGAATCACTGAAGTAGGTGGCCATCTCAGCGAAGCTTCGTCTTTAATTCCGTTTTGATAATTAAGCCATGAGAAGGACGAACAGGGGAACAATTTGACGCCGAATATGATATGAGCGGACTTCAATTGTAAAATGTTGGTACACCATTAAACTAGCGCTACGTTGTAAGTACAATGACCTGAGACTTGTCAAAACATGAATGGAAATCACGCGTACAGTCAAACGATGCACTATTCCGAGCAGAACACACAGGCCTCGTGGATATGGAACGCCAAAGAGGCATTTAATCATCGGTGATGGTCTTTTGCAACCGGTGATCAAATTTGTCATCGGTGGTGGTCCTATGCGATCGGTGATCAACTTTAGCGAGCGGTGATAAAACACGATCGGTGGTCCATTTTAGCGATCGGTCATGCATATTCATGATCGGTGATGGTATATAGCGATCGGTCATGCATATTCACGACCGTTGATGGCTTTTTGCAATCGGTGGTCAACTTTAGTGATCGGTGGTGGCTTTTTGCAATCGGTCAACTTTAGTGATCGGTGGTGGCTTTTTGCAATCGGTCAACTTCAGGGATCGGTGATGGCTTTTTGCATGCGGTCAACTTTAGTGATCGGTGGTGGCTTTTTGCGATCGGTCAACTTTAGTGATCGGTGGTGGCTTTTTGCAATCGGTCAACTTTAGGGATCGGTGATGGTTTTTGCAATCGGTCAACTTTAGGGAATGGTGGTGGCTTTTTGCAATCGGTCACATTTTGCAACCGGTGATGGGATTTTGGGATATCCGAATTTTGCGTCCGGTCGGTGCAGGCCTACTTCAAAACCTATGATTGTGTAGATTGTGGATATTAGTTGTTGTTATTTTCTAGTTCACACCACCATGGAGGAATAAATTACACTCACCAGCGGGTTGACTGACTTGCCAAACATTTGTAGAAGAGTACCATTGTATAACTATGTAAGGGGGAACGCAACAAACATCAAATTAATCAGCTCTTTCTAAAAAGATAATAATAATAATAACAAATGGGTAGGAGAGGGTGTGGAAGGGTTATCTATGTACCACAATTGGTTGTCGTCTTCTGGAAATGGTGTATGCCGGGGAAATACAAATATTTATATTCAGTGAAGGGAAATGTTTTTGAACAAGAGTCTCTACCGATAGTCGTGTGTGTAAGGGGAAATCTGAAATCATACAAGTAGCCCTGTGTAAACAGACCCGGAGGTGAGAACATTCTGACCACACAAAAACCGTTTTGATGGAAAACACATATTATGTGCATCATGAATGTGATGGACAAACACAGACCGGGACGCACTCAACACGTTTTATAAAAGGCTAGGTAAAGTATTATACAAATATTTCCTTGTAATAAACGGAGAGGCACGTATTAATTGAATCCAAAGCGAAAAACGTACTATATAAAGTTCTTAATTTAGGGGGGGGGGTGTGTAAAGTATAAAGATAAAAGAGTTAAATCTTATATAAAATTGAAGCTTTAAAATAAGCTTTACTCTAAACGTAATTTTGTTTTAAATTATTAATTAATTAACCTTGTGATCTTCATTTGCATATTTAATTAGTAAATCTTAGTAGAGCGCCATATCTCAAGAAGTATACTTCCGGGTCAACCGGAAGTTGGCCCATTTTTGGTTTCAGTTATACTACACAATCAATCTTCATTTTTTGTTTCAGTTATAGACTCCTTTTAAATTTTTACTTTGGAAAACCGTGACCCCATGTTGACCTCTATTTTCGGGTCAACCTGAATTGGGACCAGATCTCAAGCCCTATACAACCTATTTCAAACTTGTTCCAGTTTCCGCAACCCCATGTTGACCTCTACTTCCGGGTCAACCGGCAGTGGGACCATATCTCGAGAACTATACAACCGATTTTCAAACTTTTGTTTCAGTTGCACACTCCTTTCTGTTAAATATTAACTTTGAAAAATGTGTCCCCTTGTTGACCTCTACTTCAGGGTCAACCGGAAGTGGGACCATACCTCAAGAACTACACAACTAATTTTCAAACCCTTTTTTACTTAGAGACTCTTTGAGCATTAAGGATTGATGATGATATTGAGCCAGAATTGGGCCAGTGCTGGCCTTCTTCCGGTCAAGCGTCATGTCCTTGCTAGTAAAGTGCCCACACTGGGCCAATGTCGGTTTTATAGAGGCAAACTATTTTAGTTAGGACGGAGGTTTGCCTGTCTTGGCCAATATTGGTTTTGTGCGGCACACCGTTTCGGCAAAATTATGAACCTTTAATGGGCCAATGCTGGTTTTGTAGCGGTGCACCATTTTGGGAAAGTGGTAGAAAACCTGCAGTGGTCCAATACTGGTTTTGTGGCACACCATTTGGGAAAACAGGCAGAAAACCTCTCATTGAGCCAATACTGGTTTTGTAGCTGCACACCATTTTTTGTCAAAACGGTGTCATTATAGAAAACCTTTTCGGGGCCAATCATGCCAATACTGGCTTTGGCAAAACGGTAAAGAAATATGTTCTAATGACTAAACCGACTTGATATTTAAAAAGGAATTAGCCCATGCAAGTTATTGAGGCTGGGGTGGATTTCACAAAGAGGTAAGACTAGTCTTATCTCGAGTTAGGAAGAGTTAATCGTCCTAACTTAGGACTAGCCATACGTTTCTTATATCTCCAAGGACTATGTCCTAAGTTAGGACTAGGCCGAACTCTCTGTGAAATCTACCCCTGATGGTACCGGCATTTTGAGAAACCGAATACTATTAATAAAACAAACTTCTAAAATGTATACCTCCTTTTTTAGTTTATGGGTTTTTACATAGCATTTTTAATTTGATTTATTCATTGCTGCTGTTTTTTCATTTTTTATGTTTTGTGTTTGTCATGGACAACTACACTTTATTGTAATGAACTTTTTTATTGCAAAGTAATTACATTTAAATTTAATATACTTAATATACTTTTTGCATTTTTATTTTATTAATAAAAACTTACGAGTTAAAATGCTGGTTGAATTTTCGTCTGATAATGAAAGTTTTACTTTCTGTCATCTGTCTACTGGTTTCGAAGTGGCACACCATTTTGGCAAATAATGGTATTTGTGCCAATACGGTCAACTTAAGGGATCGGAGGTGGCTTTTTGCAATCAGTCAACTTTAGGGAATGTCGGTGGCTTTTTGCAATCGGTCACATTTTGCAACCGGTGATGGGATTTTGGGATATCCGAATTTTGCGTCCGGTCGGTGCAGGCCTACTTCGAAACCTATGATTGTGTAGATTGTGGATATTAGTTGTTGTTATTTTCTAGTTCACACCACCATGGAGGAATAAATTACACTCACCAGCGGGTTGACTGACTTGCCAAACATTTGTAGAAGAGTACCATTTTATAACTATGTAAGGGGGAACGCAACAAACATCAAATTAATCAGCTCTTTCTAAAAAGATAATAATAATAATAACAAATGGGTAGGAGAGGGTGTGGAAGGGTTATCTATGTACCACAATTGGTTGTCGTCTTCTGGAAATGGTGTATGCCGGGGAAATACAAATATTTATATTCAGTGAAGGGAAATGTTTTTGAACAAGAGTCTCTACCGATAGTTTTGTGTGTAAGGGGAAATCTGAAATCATACAAGTAGCCCTGTGTAAACAGACCCGGAGGTGAGAACATTATGACCACACAAAAACCGTTTTGATGGAAAACACATATTATGTGCATCATGAATGTGATGGATAAACACAGACCGGGACGCACTCAACACGTTTTATAAAAGGCTAGGTAAAGTATTATACAAATATTTCCTTGTAATAAACGGAGAGGCACGTATTAATTGAATCCAAAGCGAAAAACGTACGATATAAAGTTCTTAATTTAGGGGGGGGGGGGTGGTGTATAAAAGAGTTAAATCTTATATAAAATTGAAGCTTTAAAATAAGCTTTACTCTAAACGTAATTTTGTTTTAAATTATTAATTAATCAATCGGTCAACTTCAGGGATCGGTGGTGGCTTTTTGCAATCAGTCAACTTTAGGGATCGGTGGTGGCTTTTTGCAATCGGTCAACTTTTGCAACCGGTGATGGAATTTTGGGATATCCGAATTTTGCGTCCGGTCGGTGCAGGCCTACTTCAAAACCTATGATTGTGTAGATTGTGGATATTATTTGTTGTTATTTTCTAGTTCACACCACCGTGGAGGAATAAATTACACTCACCAGCGGGTTGACTGACTTGCCAAACATTTTTAGAAGAGTACCATTTTATACCCAGATAACATACATACATTGGGCAATCAGTTATTTCAAATTATTACATTGTTGCAATCAAGATTTATTAATATCTACAATTTTGGGGGAGATTTTATAGCAAAAAAAATCTCAACAAATTACATTACTTTGTCATTTTTTAATTGTTTCGACAATCTTAAGACATCCTGTGCCACAGCTTTGACACCCTGCCTTGAAAATTGCATATTATGACCAATGTCGGTTCAATGCCGGCCCAATAGTGGCCGTTACCAAATCAGTATTGGCACAAAAAAGTTTTATACCATTATTTGCCAAAATGGTGTGCCACTTCGAAACCAGTATTGGCCCAGAAAAAGTTGTCTATACCATTTTGTCAAAATGGCGTGGCGCTAAAAAAAAAGTATTGGCCCAGAAAAGATTGTCTATGGTGCAGCTACAAAACCAGTGTTGGCACAATAGAGGTTTTCTACCATTTTGCCAAAATGGTGTGCCACTTCGAAACCAGTAGACAGATGACAGAAAGTAAAACTTTCATTATCAGACGAAAATTCAACCAGCATTTTAACTCGGAAGTTTGTATTAATAAAATAAAAATGCAAAAAGTATATTAAATATATTAAATTTAAATGTAATTACTTTGCAATAAAAAAGTTCATTACAATAAAGTGTAGTTGTCCATGATAAACCCAAAACATAAAAAATGAAAAAACAGCAGCAATGAATAAATCAAAGTAAAAATGCTATGTAAAAACCCATAAACTAAAAAAGGAGGTATTAATTTTAGAATTTTGTTTTATTAATAGTATTCGGTTTCTCAAAATGCCGGTACCATCAGGGGTCGATTTCACAGAGAGTTAGGCCTAGTCCTAACTTAGGACATAGTCCTTGGAGATATAAGAAACGTATGGCTAGTCCTAAGTTAGGAGATTAACTCTTCCTAACTCGAGATAAGACTAGTCTTACCTCTTTGTGAAATCCACCCCAGCTTCAATAAATAACTTGCATGGGCTAATTCCTTTTTAAATATCAAGTCGGTTTAGTCATTAGAACATATTTCTTTACCGTTTTGCCAAAGCCAGTATTGGCATGATTGGCCCCGAAAAGGTTTTCTATAATGACACCATTTTGACAAAAAATGGTGTGCAGCTACAAAACCAGTATTGGCTCAATGAGAGGTTTTCTGCCTGTTTTCCCAAATGGTGTGCCACAAAACCAGTATTGGACCACTGCAGGTTTTCTACCACTTTCCCAAAATGGTGCACCGCTACAAAACCAGCATTGGCCCATTAAAGGTTCATAATTTTGCCGAAACGTTGTGCCGCACAAAACCAATATTGGCCAAGACAGGCAAACCTCCGTCCTAACTAAAATAGTTTGCCTCTATAAAACCGACATTGGCCCAGTGTGGGCACTTTACTAGCAAGGACATGACGCTTGACCGGAAGAAGGCCAGCACTGGCCCAATTCTGGCTCAATATCATCATCATAATTAACGGCACCGTATCGAAACTCGACGCCGGTACATGCCACCATTGGCCCGATACTGTATTGTTTGTTAGGCTATAACTGAAAAAAGGTTTGAACATAGGTTGTGAAGTTCTTGAGATATTGTCCCACTTCCGGTTGACCTGGAAGTAGAGCTAGGTCAATATGGGGGCCAAATTTTGTTAAGGTTAATCCTTAATGCTCAAAGAGTCTCTGAGTAAAAAAGGGTTTGAAAATAGGTTTATAGTTCTTGAAATATGGTCCCACTTCCGGTTGACCCGGAAGTAGAGGTCAACATGGGGTCGCGGAAACTGGAACAAGTTTGAAATAGGTTGTATAGGTCTTGAGATCTGGTCCCAATTCAGGTTGACCCGAAAATAGAGGTCAACATGGGGTCACGGTTTTCCAAAGTAAAAATTTGAAAGGAGCCTATAACTGAAACAAAAAATGAAGATTTATTGTGTAGTATAACTGAAACCAAAAATGGGCCAACTTCCGGTTGACCCGGAAGTATACTTCTTGAGATATGGCGCTCTACTAAGATTTACTAATTAAATATGCAAATGAAGATCACAAGGTTAATCTTGAGATCTGGTCCCAATTCAGGTTGACCCGAAAATAGAGGTCAACATGGGGTCACGGTTTTCCAAAGTAAAAATTTGAAAGGAGCCTATAACTGAAACAAAAAATGAAGATTTATTGTGTAGTATAACTGAAACCAAAAATGGGCCAACTTCCGGTTGACCCGGAAGTATACTTCTTGAGATATGGCGCTCTACTAAGATTTACTAATTAAATATGCAAATGAAGATCACAAGGTTAATTAATTAATAATTTAAAACAAAATTACGTTTAGAATAAAGCTTATTTTAAAGCTTCAATTTTATATAAGATTTGACTCTTTTTTATCTTTATACTTTATACACCCCCCCCCCCTAAATTAAGAACTTTATACAGTTGTGTACAATACGTTTTTCGCTTTTGATTCAATTAATACGTGCCTCTCCGTTTATTACAAGGAAATATTTGTATAATACTTTACCTAGCCTTTTATAAAACGTGTTGAGTGCGTCCCGGTCTGTGTTTGTCCATCACATTCATGATGCACATAATATGTGTTTTCCATCAAAACGGTTTTTGTGTGGTCATAATGTTCTCACCTCCGGGTCTGTTTACACAGGGCTACTTGTATGATTTCAGATTTCCCCTTACACACAAAACTATCGGTAGAGACTCTTGTTCAAAAACATTTCCCTTCACTGAACATAAATATTTGTATTTCCCCGGCATACACCAGGGACTTTTCGTTTTCGATGACGGATGGTTCTGCGACGGTAAAGATGACATTTGGCGTCATCTGCGCATGCGTCGGCTTTGAGGACGGTCGTCCCTCAATTTCTACGACAGTACTTGGGATGAATCTTCGTTGTGCTGAAAACGACAACGTTTAGCTGAACAACCGTCGCAGAACCATCCGTCGTCGAAAACGAAAAGACCCTACCATTTCCGGAAGACGACAACCAATTGTGGGACATAGATAACCCTTCCACACCCTCTCCTACCCATTTGTTATTATTATTATTATCTTTTTAGAAAGAGCTGATTAATTTGATGTTTGTTGCGTTCCCCCTTACATAGTTATAAAATGGTACTCTTCTAAAAATGTTTGGCAAGTCAGTCAACCCGCTGGTGAGTGTAATTTATTCCTCCATGGTGGTGTGAACTAGAAAATAACAACAACTAATATCCACAATCTACACAATCATAGGTTTTGAAGTAGGCCTGCACCGACCGGACGCAAAATTCGGATATCCCAAAATCCCATCACCGGTTGCAAAAGTTGACCGATTGCAAAAAGCCATCACCGATCCCTAAAGTTGACCGATTGCAAAAAGCCACCACCGATCACTAAAGTTGAATGATTGCAAAAAGCCACCACCGATCACTAAAGTTGACCGCATGCAAAAAGCCATCACCGATCCCTGAAGTTGACCGATTGCAAAAAGCCATCACCGATCCCTAAAGTTGACCAACTGCAAAAAGCCACCACCGATCCCTAACGTTGACCGATTGCAAAAAGCCACCACGGATCGCTAAAGTTGACCGATTGCAAAAAGCCACCACCGATCACTAAAGTTGACCGCCGATTGCAAAAAGCCATCAACGGTAGTGAATATCCAAAAAAGTGGCGGTTTTATCTAATCACTATTGCCTATGAACATAGTAAGTTTTAAGTTTGTACAAGCTTTACTTTTGTTTAAAAGCTCAAAAGTTGTTTTTTGATGAAAAAACACGAATCAAAAAACACGAAGGCGAACTTTGACCCAGGGTAACGACCCGGAAGTTAAGGTCGTAAGATTTTGGCGTTAACTTTTCAAATGTTTCCCAAGTCTATATCTATCCGATGCCCAAGTATGAACATCATAGCTTTTATATTCGTTGAGATACATCAACAAGCAAATGATCATTTTTAAACATTAAAAACCCTGTCATGACGTCATCAATTACGTCATCAATCCAAAAAAGTGGCGGTTTTATCTAATCACTATTGCCTATGAACATAGTAAGTTTTAAGTTTGTACAAGCTTTACTTTTGTTTAAAAGCTCAAAAGTTGTTTTTTTTTGATGTAAAATACACAAAGGCGAACTTTGACCCAGGGTAACGACCCGGAAGTTAAGGTCGTACGATTTTGGCGTTAACTTTTCAAATGTTGTCCAAGTCTTTATCTATCCGATGCTGAAATATGAACATCATAGCTTCAATATTCGTTGAGATACAGCAACAAGCAAATTGTAATTTTTCAACATTAAAAACCTTGCCATGACGTCATCAATGACGTCATCAATCCAAAAAAGTGGCAGTTTCGTCTACTCACTATTGCCTATGTACATAGTAAGTTTTAAGTTTGTACAAGCTTTACTTTTGTTTAAAATTGCTGGAGAAGGTTCGCAGGGAAAGAAGAACACGAGGGAAAAAAAGAAAAAAAAAACAGAACAATAACAATAGTTGTTCGGCTGTTGGCCGAACACCTAAAAAAAAATTATACAATGTGTCGTTATTTTATAGTTAAATGTGCATTACAGATTTGAGAATCCCCTTAAAATGTTTTAGAAAAGTGTGCCATAATGCGATCGTTAATGCAAAGCCACCACGGATTTTTAGGTTTAGTTTTTCAACTGAAAATCTTATGTCACGATAAAAAGCCGGTTCTAAACGAAAGCAAGGTCAAAAACTAACAAAATACTTTTGTCGTGGAAAAGACCATAAAAATAGCTTATTGGTAGCATTTGTGATTCTCAAGATATAAATTTTCTAGCTATTTAATGTAATGACTTCATCAATGACGTCATCAATTCAAAAAAGGTTGTGGTTTTGGTGCGAGACGCTATCACTCAACTATTGCGATTTTCCGCTCTGCACATAGCGCTTAATGTTTCTAAAATCTTTATACCCAACAGCGCCCTCTTTCGTTGGACCAAAGAGAGCGCCGTTGGATATTTCCCCCAAATTGCGCGCCATATGATTTTTACAAATTTTAAACTTTGATTTATTGTAGTTTAATGCCCGATGACGTCATTATTACATAGTTAGGTCTGTGGTGTCTTGATACCAAGGTTCACCTATCTCTTGAGTTTCAACGTTCAAATCAATCTCAATCTTGAGTTATTCCGTAGATAAGCTCGAAAGTTTTTTTTTTATAAAAAAAACACGAAGGCGAACTTTGATCCAGAGTAACGACCCGAAAGTTAACGTCGTACGATTTTTGCGTTAACTTTTTAAATGTTGTCCAAGTCTTTATCTGTTTGATGCCTAAGTATGAACATCATAGCTTTTATATTCGTTGAGATACAGCAACAAGCAAATGGTAATTTTTCAACATTAAAAACCTTTTCATGACGTCATTAATGTCGTCATCATTCCAAAAATGTGGCGGTTTCATCTACTCACTATTGCCGATGTACACAGTAAGTTTTAAGTTTGTACAAGCTTTGCTTTTGTTTAAAATTGCTTGGGAAGGTTCAGAGGTAAAGAAGAACACGAGGAAAATTAAATCTATGAACAGATTGTTGATAGCTTTTTAATTTTCACAGAAAGTAAAAGTGTAAATCTATTACATTTATACCTTTCTTTGCACAGAAAACAAATGCTAAGGTTAATACTTATTAAAGCGATGTATTTTATTAGTAAAGAGCTAACTATGTGCAAAGTTTGAAGGTTTTGTGATCCTTGTGATGTTTAACTCAAGAGTAAACTTCTTAAAAGGTTAACTGGATTTGGGGAATCTTTATACGAAACAACAGTTTACTAATTTTAGACTTGTGAAGTAAATAACTGTAAAAGACTTATTTATTAAGTATTACAGAGGTTCCGCAAGTGTACGACACGGGTACAGATACAACTACGATAACTGGGATGCACGTTAGATTTTGTTAGGCATTAAATAAACACTTATTTTGCAAAGCAATGATTTGTACACAAAGCTTTACCGTGTAGCGCGCTAAACACTGCCGTGAGTGCCGGATAGAAACACCCTTCACGAGTCGATGTCACGAATCCGCTTCCCGGTGTTTGATAAAAACATAACCAATGTTCGTCTTTTTCTGGTTGCATTTTCTCACATAATTAAAAGTCATACGAATCGCTGCAGTAGGTGGCCATCTCAGCGAAGCTTCGTCTTTAATTCCGTTTTGATAATTAAGCCATGAGAAGGGCGAACAGGGGAACAATTTGACGCCGAATATGATATGAGCGGACTTCAATTGTAAAATGTTGGTACACCATTAAACTAGCGCTACGTTGTAAGTACAATGACCTGAGACTTGTCAAAACATGAATGGAAATCACGCGTACAGTCAAACGATGCACTATTCCGAGCAGAACACACAGGCCTCGTGGACTGAACAAGGTGTGATCAATGGAGCGGAACGGCCAGCCAAAGCGCTTTTGCAGTGTACGCAGTTATCACGCGGGTCAACACATCCGTGGGCTTTATCGTCCGATTTCGACCAGATCAGGTCAAATTGGTATCATCTCTGTGGGAAAGTTTGAGCAGGATCACTCATCTATAACGGGATGCAAAATTTATGTTGAAATGTTACGTAGTTTTAGAGATCAAAAATTGTAAAATTGTTCAACTTTTGGTTTGAACCGGAAGTCAAGGTCAAATGGGGTCATTTTGTGTGTAGCGTTTTTTGAAGTTTGATCGACCTGTCCGATGATATGTAGATTGTCAAAATCCACCATGTGGTTCAGGAGTTATGATTTCTTTAAAATATTTAACTTTGATTTGTTGTAATTCAAAACCTGATGACGTCATCATGACATCATTAAGTTTGTGTGGTCTTATTATTAAGGTTCAATTGTCTGATGAGTTTCAATGTTAAATTCCATATCAATCTTGAGTTATGACAACAAATTGTCTTTTTTTTACAAAAAAACACAAAAAACACAAAGGCAGAGTTTGACCTTCTGGTACGACCGGAAGATGAGGTCATACGATTTTGGCGTTAACTTTTCAAATGTTGTCCAAGTCTTTATCTATGTGATGCCCAAGTATGAACATCATAGCATTAATATTCGTTGAGATACAGCGAAAAGCAAATGTCGTTTTTCAACTTTAAAAACCTAGCCATGACGTCATCAATGACGTCATCATTCCCAAAAAGTGGCGGTTTCATCTACTCACTGGTGCCTATGTACATAGTAAGTTTTAAGTTTATACAAGCTTAACTTTTGTTTAAAAGCTCAAAAGTTGTTTTTTGATGAAAAAACACGAATAAAAAAACACGAAGGCGAACTTTGACCCAGGGTAACGACCCGGAAGTTAAGGTCGTACGATTTTGGCGTTAACTTTTCAAATGTTGTGTAAGTCTTAAACTATGTGATGCCTAAGTATGAACATCATAGCTGTTATAATCGTTGAGATACAGCAACAAGCAAATGATCATTTTTGAACATTAAAAACCCTATCATGACGTCATCATTGACGTCATCATTCCAAAAAAGTGGCGGTTTCATCTAATCACTATAACCTATGTACATAGTAAGTTTTAAGTTTGTACAAGCTTTACTTTTGTTTTAAAGCTCAAAAGTTGTTTTTTTGATGAAAAAATGCGAAGGCGAACTTTGACCCAGGGTACCGACCGGAAGTTAAGGTCATACGATTTTGGCGTTAACTTTTCAAATGTTGTCCAAGTCTTTATCTATCTGATGCCCAAGTATGAACATCATAGCATTGATATTCGTTGAGATACAGCGAAAAGCAAATGTCGTTTTTCAACTTTAAAAACCTTGCCATGACGTCATCAATGACGTAATCATTCCCAAAAAGTGGCGGTTTCGTCTACTCACTATTGCCTATGTACATAGTAAGTTTTAAGTTTGTACAAGCTTTACTTTTGTTTAAAATTGCTGGAGAAGGTTCGCAGGGAAAGAAGAACGCGAGGAAAAAAAAAAAAAAAAACTAGACATAGTGTTTTTTGTTAATTACAAAAACACGGTGTTCGGTTGGACGTTACGTGATGACGTAGTTCAAAAACATTGAACCATAAAGATGTTTTTATACAATGCGTCGTTATTTTATAGTTAAGCTTGTATCACACTTTTGAACGCCTTGTTTCTTCACAAATGCAATATATTTGTGTGAGATTGACATCAGTTTTTTTGTTTGCAACTTATGAAAGCCCTTTAAAAATCTAGCTCACCCCTGCACTGGATGCTGTACACAGATTTGATAATCAACAGCGCCCTCTTTGGTGGGCAAAAAGAGAGCGCTGTTGGGAATTCCCCCACAAACTTTCGCGCCATATGATTTTTACACATTTTATTGTTATTCAATACCTGATGACGTCATTATGACGTAATTAGGCCTGTGTTGTCTTAAAAATACTAAGGTTCAACTATCTATTGAGTTTCAAGGTTCAAATCGATCTCAATCTTGAGTTATGCCGTAGATAAGCTCAAAAGTTGTTTTTTATGAAAAAAACACGAAGGCGAACTTTGACCCAGGGTAACGACCCGGAAGTTAAGGTGGTACGATTTTAACGTTAACTTTTCAAATGTTGTCCAAGTCTTTATCTATCCGATGCCCAAGTATGAACATCATAGCTTTTATATTCGTTGAGATACAGCAACAAGCAAATGGTCCTTTTTTAACATTAAAAACCCTGTCATGACGTCATCATTCTAAAAAAGTGGCGGTTTCATCAACTCACTGGTGCCTATGTACATAGTAAGTTTTAAGTTTATACAAGCTTAACTTTTGTTTAAAATTGCTTGGGAAGGTTCAGAGGTAAAGAAGAACACGAGGAAAATTAAATCTATGAACAGATTGTTGATAGCTTTTTAATTTTCACAGAAAGTAAAAGTGTAAACTGTAGTGAATTCCTTTAAGAATAAATAAGACTTTCTTTGTGCACAAAAGACGCACGCTTTTGTTCCTTTCTTCTTTTGAAAACTGCTGAGGTGTAACGACAACGAGGGGCGCATAGCAAATGCTCGTACACTTCATCGTCAGCTCTGGTCAGAGAAGGTTCTCGATTATCAAAGCAGTTTTCTTCGCTACTATTTTCCTTAGCCAATGTAGCAGGTTTGGACTTGGCTTGGTGGTGTTTGCCCCTCACAGGGAAGAACCTGCTCATTGGTTAAAGTTGTAAGTAGTAAATATTAATTATTGTTAATTAGTAATTACCCCGCCTAGGCAGTTGCAGGCACATGCCCATAAATTAAGGCCTCGGCAGTTGCAGGCCAATCTAATTTGTATTGTTGGTAAAGGTATAAAATTACTAGCCTCTTACCACAAAAAAACTATTACATTTATACCTTTCTTTGCACAGAAAACAAATGCTAAGTTTAATACTTGTTAAAGCGATGTATTTTATTAGTAAAGAGCTAACTATGTGCAAAGTTTGAAGGTTTTGTGATCCTTGTGATGTTTAACTCAAGAGTAAACTTCTTAAAAGGTTAACTGGATTTGGGGAAACTTTATACGAAACAACAGTTTACTAATTTTACACTTGTGAAGTAAATAACTGTAAAAGACTTATTTATTAAGTATTACAGAGGTTTCGCAAGTGTACGACACGGGTACAGATACAACTAAGATAACTGGGATGCACGTTAGATTTTGTTAGGCATTAAATAAACACTTATTTTGAAAAGCAATGATTTGTACACAAAGCTTTACCGTGTAGCGCGCTAAACACTGCCGTGAGTGCCGGATAGAAACACCCTTCACGAGTCGATGTCACGAATCCGCTTCCCGGTGTTTGATCAAAACATAACCAATGTTCGTCTTTTTCTGGTTGCATTTTCTCACATAATTAAAAGTCATACGAATCGCTGCAGTAGGTGGCCATCTCAGCGAAGCTTCGTCTTTAATTCCGTTTTGATAATTAAGCCATGAGAAGGGCGAACAGGGGAACAATTTGACGCCGAATATGATATGTGACCATCCACCACCAATAGGCTGTAAAGTTGCACTTGTACATTGCAGAGCCTATTAAATTGTTTGGGTTTTCAAGAAAACTTTGAGAAATCTGAATAAAAAAGTAGGTGGCTTTGAGAAATCATAACTTCGTCAAGAAAAGTCTGATTTAAATGTGGATGGTATCATTTTGAAGCTGATTACACACTCTCTCCAAAAATGCATTGAGCCGGTAACAGTAAAAGTGTCAACTTTACAGCCCATTGGTGGTGGATGGTCACATATGAGCGGACTTCAATTGTAAAATGTAGGTACACCATTAAACTAGCGCTACGTTGTAAGTACAATGACCTGAGACTTGTCAAAACATGAATCGAAATCACGCGTACAGTCAAACGATGCACTATTCCGAGCAGAACACACAGGCCTCGTGGACTGAACAAGGTGTGATCAATGGAGCGGAACGGCCAGCCAAAGCGCTTTTGCAGTGTACGCAGTTATCACGCGGGTCAACACATCCGTGGGCTTTATCGTCCGATTTCGACCAGAGTTTCAGGTCAAATTGGTATCATCTCTGTGGGAAAGTTTGAGCAGGATCACTCATCTATAACGGGATGCAAAATTTATGTTGAAATGTTACGTAGTTTTAGAGATCAAAAATTGTAAAATTGTTCAACCTTTGGTTTGAACCGGAAGTCAAGGTCAAATGGGGTCATTTTGTGTGTAGCGTTTTTTGAAGTTTGATCGACCTGTCCGATGATATGTAGATTGTCAAAATCCACCATGTGGTTCAGGAGTTATGATTTCTTTAAAATATTTAACTTTGATTTGTTGTAATTCAAAACCTGATGAGGTCATCATGACATCATTAAATTTGTGTGGTCTTATTATTAAGGTTCAATTGTCTGATGAGTTTCAATGTTAAATTCCATATCAATCTTGAGTTATGACAACAAATTGTCTTTTTTTACAAAAAAAACACAAAAAACACAAAGGCAGAGTTTGACCTTCCGGTACGACCGGAAGATGAGGTCATACGATTTTGGCGTTAACTTTTCAAATGTTGTCCAAGTCTTTATCTATGTGATGCCCAAGTATGAACATCATAGCATTAATATTCGTTGAGATACAGCGAAAAGCAAATGTCGTTTTTCAACTTTAAAAACCTTGCCATGACGTCATCAATGACGTCATCATTCCCAAAAAGTGGCGGTTTCGTCTACTCACTATTGCCGATGTACATAGTAAGTTTTAAGTTTGTACAAGCTTTACTTTTGTTTAAAATTGCTGGAGAAGGTTCGCAGGGAAAGAAGAACGCGAGGAAAACTAGACATAGTGTTTTTTGTTAATTACAAAAACACGGTGTTCGGTTGGACGCTACGTGATGACGTAGTTCAAAAACAGTGAACCATGAAGATGTTTTTTATACAATGTGTCGTTATTTTATAGTTAAACTTGTATCACACTTTTGAACGCCTTGTTTCTTCACAAATGCAATATGTTTGTGTGAGATTGGCATCAGTCTTTTTGTTTGCAACTTATGAAAGCCCTTTAAAAATCTAGCTCACCCCTGCACTTGATGCTGTACACAGATTTGATAATCAACAGCGCCCTCTTTGGTGGGCAAAAAGAGAGCGCTGTTGGGAATTCCCCCAAAAACTTTCGCGCCATATGATTTTTACACATTTTATTGTTATTCAATACCTGATGACGTCATTATGACGTATTAGGCCTGTGTTGTCTTAAAAATACTACGGTTCAACTATCTATTGAGTTTCAAGGTTCAAATCTATCTACATCTTGAGTTATGCCGTAGATAAGCTCAAAAGTTGTTTTTTTTTATGAAAAAAAAACGAAGGCGAACTTTGACCCAGGGTAACGACCCGGAAGTTAAGGTCGTACGATTTTAGCGTTAACTTTTCAAATGTTGTCCAAGTCTTTATCTATCCGATGCCCAAGTATGAACATCATAGCTTTTATATTCGTTGAGATACAGCAACAAGCAAATGGTACTTTTTTAACATTAAAAACCCTGTCATGACGTCATCAATGACGTCATCATTCTAAAAAAGTGGCGGTTTCATCAACTCACTGGTGCCTATGTACATAGTAAGTTTTAAGTTTATACAAGCTTAACTTTTGTTTAAAAGCTCAAAAGTTGTTTTTTGATGAAAAAAAACGAATAAAAATAAACGAATGCGAACTTTGACCCAGGGCAACGACCCGGAAGTTAAGGTCGTACGATTTTTGCGTTTACTTTTCAAATGTTGCTTAAGTCTTAAACTATCTGATGCCTAAGTATGAACATCATAGCTGTTATAATCGTTGAGATACAGCAACAAGCAAATGATCATTTTTGAACATTAAAAACCCTGTCATGACGTCATCAATGACGTCATCATTCCAAAAAAGTGGCGGTTTCATCTAATCACTATTACCTATGTACATAGTAAGTTTTAAGTTTGTACAAGCTTTACTTTTGTTTAAAAGCTCAAAAGTTGTTTTTTTATGAAAAAACACGAAGGCGAACTTTGACCCAGGGTAACTACCCGGAAATTAAGGTCGTACGATTTTGGCGTTAACTTTTCAAATGTTTTCCAAGTCTTTATCTATCCGATGGCCAAGTATGAACATCATAGCTTTTATATTCGTTGAGATACAGCAACAAGCAAATGGTCATTTTTGAACATTAAAATCCCTGTCATGACGTCATCAATGACGTCATCATTCCAAAAAAGTGGCGGTTTCATCAACTCACTGGTGCCTATGTACATAGTAAGTTTTAAGTTTATACAAGCTTAACTTTTGTTTTAAAGCTCAAAAGTTGTTTTTTGATGGAAAAATGCGAAGGCGAACTTTGACCCAGGGTAACGATCGGAAGTTAAGGTCATACGATTTTGGCGTTAACTTTTCAAATGTTGTCCAAGTCTTTATCTATCTGATCTATAAGTATGAACATCATAGCATTCATATTCGTTGAGATACAGCGAAAAGCAAATGTCGTTTTTCAACTTTAAAAACCTTGCCATGACGTCATCAATGACGTCATCATTCCCAAAAAGTGGCGGTTTCGTCTACTCACTATTGCCGATGTACATAGTAAGTTTTAAGTTTGTACAAGCTTTACTTTTGTTTAAAATTGCTGGAGAAGGTTCGCAGGGAAAGAAGAACGCGAGGAAAAAAAAAAAAAAAAAACAGAACAATAACAATAGTTGTTCGGCTGTTGGCCGAACACCTAAAAAACAGAACAATAACAATAGTTGTTCGGCTGTTGGCCGAACACCTAAAAACAGAACAATAACAATAGTTGTTCGGCTGTTGGCCGAACACCTAAAAAAACAGAACAATAACAATAGTTGTTCGGCTGTTGGCCGAACACCTAATTACCTGTTGACGAAGATAAATACAGTGTGATGAGATCTTCGTCTAAGGATCTTATGAACTGTAAGCCCGCGAAAAAGTCTTTTAAAATACGAGTGAGATATTACCTCTTTCTCAAAAACTACGTTACTTCAGAGGGAGCCGTTTCTCACAATGTTTTATACTATGAACAGCTCTCCATTGCTCGTTACCAAGTAAGTTTTTATGCTAACAGTTATTTTGAATAATTACCAATGGTATCCAGTGCCTTAAAATAGTGTACACATTTCTGTATCAAAATTGTATATCTGTCACCCATAGCCGGCCACGTCAACCCCAACAATCAAGAAGAACCTGTTTGGAAAGAAAACTAATGCGACATGTCTTTAAAAAAATGGATGTCCTCTTTTTCAAACTAGTGACAATAATTACTGTCCACTCGGGGCTAAACAAAGTTTTTATGACAGTATTTTAATAACCAATAGTGTCCACTGCCTTGAAATATACTGACATAAAACGTTGTGTACAAAATCATCATCCAAATGCTTTAAGAAGTTATTGGAGCAGTTAATTAAATAAATTTGCTAAAGTTTTGACTAAAAAAAATATTGTTAGCAATTATTTATTTGTTGTTTGTATCATGACCTGTCTTTGTTCAAAAGTAAATGGAATGTCTTCGTTTGTTACTACCAACTGATAACCATCATCATCAATGGCCTTGGCACAGTAGCAATCCATGAAGTTTATTCCATCTTTGGAGTCAAGATTCCGGAGCAATAATGCCAGAAGAGCTGTTAATATATAAGCAACACCAATCATGCAGACAGTACAGGAAGAGCCAAATAGAAACGGAGCTACGAGAGGTCCAAAGAGAGATGCACCACCCCAACCCAAGTTCACGATGGAGAACACTAGGCTGTAAGCTTCAGGGTGTCTCTTGACAGCGATAGTAGAACACATGGTGATCAATATCACACGAGCTGCTTGTGAACCGAAGAAAAACACAGCCAAGAAGATTGAAGCTACGGTGAGTGATGGGGAGAATTTGACTAACACCAAGGGTAATCCTGCGGTGCATAGCGATACAAAGCAGAATATCCACGTCAAGTTGTTGCTTAAGGTGCCGAGGACATAGACGCAACATGCGGTACTCAACAGAACGGAGAATCCGCATAAGCCAAGCATATGAGCCGTTGATACTGTACCGTCTCCGAACATGTAGTCCACCCAGACTGCAAGAGTAGGCTCGAGTGCCGTGTATCCTAGGGCACTTACCAGGAAACTTAGTGCGACAATCAACACCTGGACATCGAAAATGACTCGCCATCGCACAGAACGATGTTTCTTCTGGTCGACTTGACTCGTTGCGTCGTCGGCTCCTTGGTCGGACCTGGTTTCCTCCTTTTTGTGAAAGTTTTCAGTTCGAAACGTCAACAGCACACCAACAATGAGTATGAGTTCAATAGACAAGAACAGGAGGAACACACGGTTGTTCAGGTATCGGAAGAGCTCGCCTACGAATAAAGCCGCGAATAAGTTGAAAGATAACTTGCACATTGCCACTCCAGTTACTATCGTGCACTCCAATGAAGCCTCGTCATAGATGTCTCGAATCCTAGCCATGGCCATGGTTTGGGTGCATGCACTCACCACGCCCTGCAAACAACGGTTAGTCAGTAGAATAAGTGGAGTTAAAGGTGTAAGTCCGTAGAGAAGACATTTAAATGTAGAACAAAGTAACCCGAAGAGAAGTACTATATCAAGTCCCCACCGGTCAGCAACTAAACCCGCAATCGGTGAGAATAATACCTCCACGATTCCAGTGGACATGAACGTGGCAGCTAAAGCGAATGATGCAGTTCCTTTTGATATCTCACCGATAGTGGCGTTACTGCTCTGATGTTGCCACTGCACTTCGGTAAGAAGAGGCACCACTGCGCCGTGCATACAGCTATCTAAATATTGACAACCGATACTTGTGAAAACCCTCAGCCACCTCTCGGAATTTCCTCCGTAAAAATGCATTGCTTGGTTTTTATTATAATGTATGTTACTCGATGTTCATAATGTGTGATCCTTGACTTATACAGCATACAGTATACACATAATGAATGTTTATGAGTGCAATGGTGCGACAAATATGTTCATGAGTTGAAAGATGGAATGTTCTATTCAACGAGGCGGAGCCGAGTTGAATGGAACATTCCAGCTTTCATCGTTTTTCTGAAAACGTGGGGAGCGAGTGGCAAGAGCAGGGAGGGAGTACGTCAACGCACGTCACTCGCACGGTTTGCGCAAGGTGTAAGTACGTGGCCCGCACGCCACGCCTGGCCGTGAGTGGTTGCGCGCAGCGTACGTTGCAAGTGAGTTTTACATGCTTACAACGTGCTTACAACGTGCGTTCAACGTGCGTACAACGTGCGTACAACGTACGATAATCTTGCGATTGCCACGTTGTCGTACGGAGGCCGTACTTACACGTGCTGGTCACGTACGGTGTCCTTACTCACTCGCATGTTGTAAGCACGTGCATACGTACTCGTGCAAGTGACCCTTGGCGAAAAAAAAAAGACTCACGGAGTCAGTGCGCAGTGCGCACGTTGGCTGTAGAGGGCACGCACATCACCCGTACTGGGGGTGAATCCGTACGGGTGACGCAGAGAAAGTTCATCATTCAATAAAAGTGCTACGTCGTGTCTGCGTGCTCCCAAATCCGTACTGAGGCGGTACTCGGCACGTACTCGGCACGTACGGATCCCCAAATCTTGCCCACGTTTTTGCACGTAGACAGCACGCACTTGCACGTACGGCGGGTTGGGACCGCCGCTAAACAGTTAAAACCAGTCTCATCTCCAGTTAGGACGAGTTTAATTAAAGGAACACATTGCCTTGGATCGGACGAGTTGGTCCATGAATAAGCTTTCTCAAGGCAGTCGAATAAAGCCCGGTCACAACCCACCGTGCGTGTTTTTTGTCCGTACGTGTTTTGAGGAGGCCACGGCCGCCACGTTTTTCTGAAAACGTGGGGAGGGAGTGGCAAGAGCAGGGAGTAAGTACGTCAACGCACGTCACTCGCACGGTCTGCGCAAGGTGTAAGTACGTGGCCCGCACGCCACGCCTGGCCGTGATCGGTTGCGTGCATCGTACGTTGCGCACGTTGTAAGTGAGTTGAACATGCTTACAACGTGCTTACAACGTACGCTCATCTTGCGATTGCCACGTTGTCGTACGGAGGCCGTACTTACACGTGCTGGTCACGTACGGTGTCCTTACTCACTTGCATGTTGTAAGTGCGTGCATATGCGATAAACGTGAGTTTTTCGCCCGATGTCGGGGGGGGGGGTGTATATAATAGGACGAACTCCGGCTGAATGTGAACATAAGTTTTACACATTAATAAGTTCAATTTACATGTTCTGACTTTTAACATGAGTGATTACATGTTTGTACCATAATATGTTACATGTAAAATGTTAGAAACTATTTGGCGGACTATGCTACTCTCACACTAGGGAGAATATGCTAGCGAATGTGCTTACGAACGGAAATATTTAACAATCGCTCAAACTTCGCAACATTCACCACAAATTCACTACGTTCACAAATCATTCTCCACCTCCTTGCGAAGATTGGTCACTTTATGCTGCTCTCACACGGCGAATATGCTAGCGAATTATGCTATCGGAAGGACTGTTCGACAATCGCTCAAACCTCGCAGCATTCGCCGTGTCTTCGTTAGCGTTGGTAACAAATTCGGAACGTTCACAAATTATTCCCCACCTCCTTACGTCGATCCCTCAATTTACAAACCGGTTTGTTGATTTCAGCGAATGTTGCGATGACGGTCATTGGGCGTGATGTTCGTAAGCATTGGTAACGTTGATAAAGCGTGCGTAAGCGTTTGTAACGTTCGTAAAGGCCTTGGCAAGCGTTGGTAAGCATTCGTAATATACTCGTGAGATATTTGTAAGGAGAGGGAAGACCGAGGACGATCGAGGGGTGAGACCGAGATGAAAATATTCACTATCCAATCGCCATTTTGGACGAATTCTACGCGCAGTTCAAATATTCATGTTCGCAAGAACATTCGCTATTCTGTGAGAGCAGCAATCCGAAGCGCTTCCGTACATTCAGCTAATGTTGTGAAGACGGTAATTCGCCATCGATTTGCGCAAGCATTTGGTAAGCCATTGGTGAGCAATTGGTACTGTTGGTAAAGCGTACGTATTATGCGTAAGATATTGGTAAGGAGAGGTTTAAGGAAGACCGAGAACATATTCACTACAAGTCGCAACTTTTGGGCGAATTCATCGCGAGTTTATAACAGTTCCCACTTGGGCGACTACCATGGCAAGATCGGGTTGCTTGAGCACATGAACTCATGTAACTCATGATTTAATTTTATGAACTCTGGGGACATCCCATGAACTCATTGTTTAGTTTTATGTATTCATGTGTGAATAAACATGTAGAAGTTTATGTGTCAAACAAACAATAAAATGGTTTTGTTTTGTTCTTATTGTGACCCACTCTCTGGCGTCACCGTCTGACTCTTCTTCGCTCCTCCTCTCCTCTTCCTCTCTGGCCATCTCATCTTCCGCGACCCGTTATTCTGTGTCTTCTTCGGCATCTTGGAGATTAAATGATGGCACTCGTCCGTCGTTTTTTTTTTATACTGCAGAAATCAGTGCGCACAACGTACGTACGTTGCAAGTACGGAGCACGTGTGGAGCACGTGCTTTCTCGGTACGGTCCACGTGAGTTCTAAGTGCTTATTAGACAGCTGAACTGGGGAAGTGCCGAGTAAGCACGGACTACGCACTTATGACGTGCGTAGCACGCACGTGTTAAGTGCGCCGTCCGTGGAGCAAGTGAGCGTTGGAAACATTAACAGGACTCACGGAGTGAGTGCGTTGTGCGCTCGTTGGCTGTAGAGGGCACGCGCGTCACCCGCACGTCACCCGTACTGTGGGTGAATCCGTACGGGTTCCTCATGCACTAAAAGTGCTACGTCGTGTCTGCGTGCTCCCAAATCCGTACTGAGGCGGTACTCACCACGTACGGATCCCAAAATCTTGCCCACGTTTTTGCAAGTAGACAACACGCACTTGCACGTACGACCGATCCAAGGCAACGTGTTCCTTTAATAATCGTCCTAACTTAAAGGAACTTAAAGCCTTAAAGGAACACGTTGCCTTGGATCGGTCGAGTTGGTATTTGAAAAGCGTTTGAAACCGTTTGTTATCAAATGCATAGGCCCCCCTATGGTAGGAAGATATTTTAAAATAAGAAACAACGATCCACACAATGTGCGTCGAAATTGCGTGATTTTCCTTTTACTTTGCGAACTAACACGGTCGATCATTTATGGGAGTCAACAATTTGACTCCCATAAATGGTCGACCGTACTGTTTAGTCGACGAGGTAAAAGGAAAACCACGCAATTACGAGTGATACTGTGCTGACACCCTGCCTTGAAATGTGCATTATGACCAACATTGGTTCAATGCCAGCCCAATGTGCGCCGTTACAAAACCAATAATGGCTAAGAAAAGTTGTTTTTTAATACCATTAATTTTTGGGCATAATGGTTTGCTGCTACAAAACCAGTATTGGCCCAGAGAAAAAATCGTCACGTTGTGAGTGTATTTTGTTCTCCATTTTTATAGGCTTGCCAGATGATGTGCTCAACAACTGCAAACGGCTTTACCATTGGTCTAGACTTGACTCAAGTCCCAATCACACGAAAGTCCTTTTATTTTCAGTCCCATCGTCTAATAACAGAAAACTCTGATTCTCTGGACCACGAGAACGGGACTTGAATCAAGTATACCATTAGTCCCAATAAAGGTAATTTTACAACGCGTTATATGGAAGTACATTAACTACAATTTCTGCTGCAATTAACAGGCTTATTTCACTCCTGAGTATCGAACCTAACCCAGTGGACCCCCCCCCCCCACCCCACTCACGGTTGAAATTGTTGAATTGTGATAAGCCGAAGAAAATCACTGCACAAAAAAGGAAGGCCTAACGTTGACTGTGCAACATAGTATTTTCCCGTAAACTAATATTTAGTATTGTCGTCACGAAACCCATTACGATGTAATCACCGGGAGTTTTCTTTGGTTTTGTCAAGGCTTTTAGGATTTCTTTGCCCAATACTGTCAATTTGGTGATGGTTCTCTAACGCATCGTTGATAATTTCTGCATATTGTTTGAAAAACTGTTTTCCTGCAAATTTCAAGAGTTCGTTGTCAATTTGGTCGGGTCCCCTGGCTCTTCCATTTTGTTCAATGATTTAACAGCCCTTTCAACTTCGTTTTCTTTGTGTAAGAGGCGATGGATCGCCGACAAAGCTTTCAATAGCTCCCTCGTCGTCTGTGAAATGATCTGCGAACCATTCGGCGATTCGGTTTGCTTTCTTTCACACATACCGGAGGAGGTTTGTTCTTAGTTCTTATTTCCCGCACTGCGTTGAACATTCTACGACTGTAGTCTGTGTCAGTTATCTCTTATATTAGGTGTTCAGCCTTGATGGGTTGTATTTCGCGCTGGCATGGCGTTTACGAATTTTATCCCGCAGCAAACTTCACTCGGACATATCAAAACACAGATAATAATTATGGAATGCTTATACTTCACTGCACATATTATCCAATAAAACAATGATATCATTAGGCATTTATTACCGTAGACTTGTGGACGAGTCGTTAAATACCTGTCGCGGTGATCTGGCGAGACTACTTCCCTCATGACTCCGGTCCCAATGGAGAGTAGAAGTCGGCAATAATAGTAAATAATAATAACCGTATTTATAACGCACCTTTTGCCAAAGGATACAAAGCGCCAGGCATTATTACTGCAATGAGTGGGGCGAATTTTGAGATATAAGACCTAATCCTTAAGCACCATGTAATGGTTTACAAGGTGCTGTGGCGCAATATGCTGCCAATCCAGCCAGGAACACCGGGGCGAACCCCTTCCCTTTTCGATAAGTGCACTGGGACCAACGGCTTTACAGATGGGACCAACGGCCTTACGTCCCATCCGAAGGACGAAGCAATGGTTATGTGTCTTGCTTAAAGAGACACGTTGCCTTGGATCGGACGAGTTGGTCTATAAAAAGCGTTTGTAACCGTTTGTTATGCATATTGATAGAAAGATCTTTTAAAAGTAGAATACAATGATCCACACAAATTTGCCTCAAAATTGCGTGGTTTTCCTTGTACTCTGCGAACTAACACGGTCGGCCATTTATGGGAGTCAAAAATTTGACTTTATGGGAGTCAAAAATTTGACTCCCATAAATGGTCGACCGTGTTAGTCGACGAGGTAAAAGGAAAACCGTACATTTTCGAGTCATGTTTGTGTGGATCATTGTATTCTACTTTTACAACACCTTTCTACCCATATGCATTTAATAACAAACGCTTTTCAAAGACCAACTCGACTGATCCAAGGCAACGTGTTCCTTTAAGGACACAAGTGTCACGGCTGGGCAACCAGCAGTTCGCGCGAGAGAAGTGATCTCGCGAGAGCACCGCTACAACTCGACTATCTCACCGCGGCAGACCATTTTAATGGTCTGAACGGTGTTACTAGACTTTGTCCACAGGTCTAGTAAGACCGTTGTTTGTCTTGCGGAGAAGACTTGTCTTGCTACGTACTAAATTTAGTTTGAATATAGGGTAAAATTGACTCATTTATGAGGTTATTACTTTGAGGGTATGATGCATATTCCACCTCTAGTTTCCACTAAAATTGTAAGTACATTATTTAAAGGCAGTGGACACTATTGGTAATTACTCAGAATAATTATTGGCATAAAACCTTTCTTGGTGACGAGTAATGGGGAGAGGTTGATGGTATAAAACATTGTGAGAAACGGCTCCCTCTGAAGTGCCATAGTTTTCGAGAAAGAAGTATTTTTCCTAGATTTTGATTTCGAGACCTCAAGTTTAGAACTTGAGGTCACGAAATCAACCATCTAAACGCACCGAACTTCGTTACGTGTGGCAAGGGTGTTTGTTCTTTCATTATTATCTCGCATCTTCGATGACCGATTGACCTCAAATTTTCACAGGTTTGTTATTTTGTGCTTATGTTGAGATACACCAACTGTGAAGGCTAGTCTTTGACAATTACCAATAGTGTCCACTGCCTTTAAGAATGTCGAGAATCATGCATCACAATCACAGTCACAGTTGCCGTCGTTAATGGGTGCACAACAATAAATTAACCAAAAATCATGCGCCAAGCTGATCGTCATCATAATTCGTATTCTCCAGTCTGAGTTACGGAAACATGTGCTAAAGACAGTTATGGAGGGTGCTCGACTCAATGTGGATATCAACAAAGAAAAAAGTTAAAAGAATTGACTGAGAACTTTCCAGTCAATTAATTCCTCTAAAGGCAGTGGACACTGTTGGTAATTACTCAAAATAATTATCAGCATAAAACCTCATTTGGTAACGAGTAATGGGGAGAGGTTGATGGTTTAAAACATTCGTGAGAAACGGCTCCCTCTGAAGTGGCGTATAGTTTTCGAGAGAGAAGTAATTTTCCACGAATTTGATTTCGAGACCTCAGTTTAGAATTTGAGGTCTCGAATTCAAGCATCTGAAAGCACACAACTTTGTGTGACAGTGGTGTTTTTTTCTTTCATAGTTATCTCGCAACTCCGACGACCAATCAAGCTCAAATTTTGACAGGTTTGTTATTTTATGCAGATGTTGAGCTACAGAGAGAAGACTGGTCTTTGACATTTACCAATAGTGTACAAGAGTCAAATTGAAATCGTACTTGTCCGCTACCTCCCCCCCAAAAAAAAAACCCAAAAAAAACAACAACAACAACAACAACAACAACAACAACAACAACAACAACAACAACAACAACATTATCACGAGAAAGCTACTTGTATGAATATTGTCGGGGCTGCACCAAATCGTTACAATTTTAAAATAAAATTTATAATAGTTTACAAAAAAAGGGTTTGCCACTCTTTTAATTCGTTTCATTCTAATATTAATAATTCATTAATTTCTATACAAAGAAGTGTATACAAGTTTTCCATTAATATTTTCAGTTGCCTGGCTTGGATATCGAAAACAGTTTACGGACTCAAAGTAGGCCTAACATGGCGTTCCACCGAGATGCGTTGCTGATGAAGTTCAATAATTCATTGTGTGTAACAATTTATTTAGTCCCCAAATTATCTGAACTCCGGTGGAATCACCTTGGGTCGGAGAAAAACATTTGATCAAATATCTTGTCAATAAGTCTTCAATCATTTGGAATAATTCAAAATCGATTTATATAATTCAAGATTTATTGCCACTTTTTTATTTGCTTTTCTTTCTTATTCCAGGCGGCATTGCCGGTCTAACACGAACTTCAGACTTGTTGCAACCCATGTTATCGATTGAATAAGTCCCAATTGATCGTCTAATTTGATGAGATTACTGCACTTTTCTTTTTCTTTAGGTCGAAGCACAATTTTTTCAATCATTCATCAAGTAGAGTGTCATGGCCGAGTGGTTAAGAGCATCGAATTCAAGTTCTGGTACGTTTTCACCGGAGTGTGGGTTCGAATCCCGGTCGTGACACTTGTGTCCTTGAGCAAGATACTTTACTATAATTACTTCTCTTCACCCAGGGGAATAAATGGGTACCTGCGAGGGTAGACCAGGGCACTAATGTAAAGCGCTTAGAGAATTAAGTGTTAGTTATTAGGCGCTATATAAATCGAAAGTTATTATTATTAAGTAACAATCTCGGTTTTGTGTGAACATCTGCTTTTGTTATATCATAATGTGTTGTTAGTGAACTTTGAATCAAAATAATTGTTGACTTTAAGATTTTATGTAAAGCTCCGTATGCCTATATCTCTCTCTATGTAGTGGGTCTTCCAAGCACAACACAGTTTTATGCTTACACCAGACGGTTACCATCCTAACAGTGTCTGTAGTCTGTGCAGGCCTACCATCTGTGACTGGCCTATTTTTAGCAGAAAATTGCTATCATCTGGGCCGCCATGGACATTTTTCAACATGCAACGATCTTCACTTGTAGGCTGTCCATGGGCGTCAATCGGGGGGGGGGGGGGGCAGGGGGACATGTCCCCCCCCCCTTTTTGGAGGGTGGGGGACACAATATCAAATGTCCCCCCCCCCCACCTTTTTAACCACCTTTATCATGAAGCCCAAGTTTTGCACTGTGTAAGACGAAACCCGGTGTCCCTATGGGCATTAGTCCTGTGGGCAAAGGATGACACAATTTTTTGAAGGGTGGGGGACACTATATCAAATGTCCCCCTCAAAATTGGCCCTAGATTGCATCACAGAGCATCTAAAATGCAAAATTTCCCCGGGCCCTTAATCGGGCCCGCACCTCACGACGGAAAGGCTTCCCACACGCACGGTCCATCGTTGACAGATTTGCACCTACCCACTGAAATGGTGGAAGGAACGTGAACCCCCACCCCATTTTCGAAGGGTGGGGGACACAGTATCAAATGTTCCCCGTGACTTTTGACCACCTTTATCATGAAACTCATGTTTTGCACTGTGGAACTGTGGAGCACTGGAACACAATATTCCCACAGCTCATTGTTCTGTTTCGTTTGCCATTTTGGCCGCTAAATGGCCTAAAGATTGCACCACAGAGAACCTAAAAATACAACATTTTCCCGGGCCCTTTTCAGCGGGCCCGGACCCATGCCGTAACGGTTTCACATTCGCGTGCTCACTCTTTGGCAGCTTTGCCCCCTAAAATTCGTGTCAGATCAACACCTGAACATGCTGTTAACCAAAAATATTCTACTGCTGCTCACATTTTACAGATGTTCTGTTCCATTCTGTAAGCCTCTTATTGGCCTAAGATTGCACCACAGAGCATCTAGAATGCACAATTTTCCCGGGCCCTTATGCGGGCCCGGACCCATGCCGTAAAGGTTTCACACTCGCGTGCTCACTCTCTCACAGATTTGCCCCCTCAAACTTGGTTCATATAGATCCGCACTTGAAGATGCTGTTAACTCAAAAGGTTCTACTGCTGCTCACATTTTACAGAGTGTTCTGTTCCATTCTGTATGCCTCTTATTGGCCTAAGATTGCACCACAGAGCCTCTAGAATGCAAACTTTTCCCGGGCCCTTAAGCGGGCCCGGACCCATGCCGTAAAGGTTTCGCACTCGTGTGCTCACTCTTCAACAGATTTTCCCCCTTAAACTTGGTTCATAGATCCGAACTTGAAGATGCTGTTAACTCAAAAGATTCTACTGCTGCTCACATTTTACAGATGTTCTGTGCCATTCTTTGATGCCTCTTATTGGCCTAAGATTGCACCTCAGAGCATCTAGAATGCAAAATTTTCCCGAGCCCTTAAGCGGGCCCGGACCCATGCCGTAAAGGTCTCGCACTCGTGTGCTCCCTCTTCAACAGATTTCCCCCCTAAAACTTGGTTCATAGATCCGAACTTGAAGATGCTGTTAACTCAAAAGATTCTACTGCTGCTCACATTTTACAGATGTTCTGTGCCATTCTGTGATGTCTCTTATTGGCCTAAGATTGCACCTCGGAGCATCTAGAATGGAAAATTTTCCCGAGCCCTTAGGCCCGGACCCAAGGCCGTAAAAGGCTTCGCAATCCGCTTTATAGCAGGCTCCATCTTTAATACCCACCAGGGATGAACTGCCGTCAGAGCATTATAATGCAGAAACAATATGGATATTACGAAGCTATAATTGAGTTGTTCTTTAGGTACAATAACCATGATAGCAAGAATAGGTGCATCATAGCTTGAAATAGGCATTACATTCCAACATCTGAGAGGGGGGGAACATCACCCCTCAGATTCACTAGATTGCACCAGAGAGCATCTACGGGCTAAAAAAAATCCCGGGGCCCTAAAGCGGGCCCCGGACCCCACGCCGTAAATGTTATGTCCCCTCCACCTTTCAAGACGGATTGACGCCCCTGAGGCTGTCCTTTTAAAAAAAAAAATTTGCAGCTCTAGATTTTAACTTTTTGTTAAAATTTAAGTATGCATTTCTCTCGAAGCCTTTTATAAAAAGGCCAAAGTTCGCCCTGAAACATTATTCTGTTAAGAAACTTGCTGTGTGTTGCGCCATATGAGTTACCAGTGGCGCGAGGTTGGCGCAGCGGGTGCGCCCCTCCCTTATTTCCACATACTTGGACAAAATGGTTGGTTTTACTTTTTATTTTGTAGTTATAAATTCATTTTACTTACTGACTGTTAATAAGAATTAAACGGAAAAAAGTTATCTGTAAAACTCTTCTGAAATAGTTTAGATTGCACAGTACTAAAGCGCGCCTTGATTGAACCCGCACCGCGGCGTGATAAACTTATTTTAAAACAACAACAGGATTACTGAAAATTTTCGACTTGGGAATCAGACTTCATAAAATCTTGCTCTGCCACTTTTTTGGACCACTCTCGGCAAAGTTGCGCTTGGATTCACCTACGGCAGTTTTGGTGTCGTAAATTATGTGCTAACGCCCTCTTGTGCTTTTTCTAACGGCTGTTTTAGGAAGTCTATTATTTTCATAAAACATTCACTCAAATGAAACTTTGACATGCAGTTTTTAAAATGTTTAAAGGAAAATATTCTTGTTCAATGAAATGAAAAAGTAGTAGCGTACTTATTTTATGTATACGATAAATAAATCATAGAGCAATGGACAAAATTTACTTCTCGGTGACAACACTTTTGAACAATAATCAGCCGTCGGTATACAACACACAAACTGCTTGTCTTCCGGAAGTAAACTAATGTAATTGAATGGCTGTTCTACTGCACCACACAGCACGAACACGCAAGAGGACATCTCCTCCGTCTGCAATCGTCAACAACAACGAACACATTTTGATGTCTTCCTTACGTTTATATATCGACAGCAGGATAATTAGGTATCGTGTAACTGCCTGTGAGTACTCTTCGGAATAATTTGTATGTTTTGAGAAGCCGAATTTTTACGGTCGACTACTTGTGTGACTTTTCCTTTCAAAGACAACAATTACTTTTCACCAAGTCTGTGATATGCAGCAGCCTACTGAGTGAGGGCACTGGTTATAATAATATGACAACAACAACAATGTCAGCGCGCAGTCGTCCATCCATAGCCCATATCAGAAATGAAAGCAATTTCAGTTTCATCTCTGCACTGATTTGTTTGTAGATTCAACGAACTGTGGTAAGTATTCAAAGATGTCTCTGCCAGATCTCGTGTCAGTCTTGCCTTGCCGTATTCGACCTCCTCTTGTCACTGTCCAGAAGGTCAATATTCTTGCCTTATAACAATAAGTTAGAAAGGTAGATAGATAGATAGATATTATACACATAATGAATGTTTATGAGTGCAATGGTGCGAATATGTTCATGAGTTGAAAGATGGAATGTTCTATTCAACGAGGCGGAGCCGAGTTGAATGGAACATTCCAGCTTTCAACGAATGAACATATTCGCACCATTGCACGAATGAAAAACATTCATTATTTGTTTTATATAACATCCAAGTAGATCTTTGTCATTTTGATTGAAAGATACAACTTTCAAAACAAACAATTTCAACTGTAGAAGCTGAATGCTAGTAATTTTACTATGCCTTCATCTTGCAGTAACACCTGCTGCGTTACCAAAGACACGCGCACGCAGTGATGTTTTTACTCAGCTTTTTCGTTCCATCCGAAAAGTACCATTGCACGCTGCCAGCGTGCAATGGTACTTTTCGGATGGAACGAAAAAGCACGGTGAGTGACTCAGCGTGCAATGGTACTTTTATTTGCTATCACGTGACGGACAATCCTCCAATCAAATGGCAAGGATCTGCTTGGGTGTTATATAAAAACGTTTATTCAATGTTGCAAATAGTGTATAATACAGAGTAATATGGACAAAATAAAAGTAAATATAAAATATATTAAAAGATGAAACAATAAACAAAAGGCAACATCTAGGTCCGGGGAGAAGCACAGCTTTTGTTCCCTGGCCTATGAACAGACAAACCAAAAAAACAGACAGACATTAAAAATACAGGACAAAACTAACAGGACAAAATTGACAGGTGTAAGACAGAAAATAAAGCCGTTACAATTTCTACATACAAAAATAACATCAGAATCTTAGTATTCATTAAGAAAACAAGTTTTAAGTTTTTTGGTAAAAGTTGAGAGAGTACGCAATGATTTAAAAGAGTCATCCAGACTATTCCAAAATAAAGTGCCACGCTGGACAACGCTGGTAAATAATTGACGTGTTTGCTAATCTAATTCTACCTCCGTGCTCCGTGTAACTGTAATATAAATTCGAAATTAGATTGAAGGCCTACACTAGTTGCTGGAGTTTGATTTTTAAAATGAAATAAAACGAACATTCATCGACAAGAGGTTAGACACGGCATTGTGAAATACAACCAATCTGTACACTGAACATGAACAGTTGCCAAATTAGTTTTTATTTTAATTTTAAATGCTATCCTTATTCATCTGTACTCGAGTGCAACATGTAGAATGTTAAGAGGAAAATATGCCAAGTCCTCTCTCACTATTTCATTCATTATGACTTAAAAATTAAAACCATGTTTTTTGCATAAATAAGTTCTTGTTTTTGTCATAACCAGTAAAAAATTACAGTTGGGTGCGTCATCTTTCACCTTGCACAATAGCCCAAAAAATGCTACACAATAGCCAAGTATGCTGGACTCCCTCTGCTTGGTAGTAGCCCCTACTTGCGCACGAAACGTGACAAACTTTGTTTTGTAAGATGTTTTAACCCATATAATAAGCTGTAAATCACTGTAAAAACCCAGAATTACAAAGTAACTCAATAAACTCCAAGCATTTGGCTGTATTTTTGGGTGTACATGTACATTATCAAGTACAAGTACATGGCTTTCTCCCTTGTCTGTAATCTTCCTACATTGTTTTCATTGTTGAACGCTGATTACAAAACTACGACACTAATTTTTAGTGGGTTTTCAAAATAGTTTAACCAGAATGTGTCAATCCTTTATCCTTACAGCATCAAAACCAAAAGTGGATATTTGAGTTGAGACGCCTTGCCTTCAAAAGGAAACCATCAAGTCATTGGATATTTGCAAATGTTTCAAGAAGCGAACAGAATACCGGTTGTAGAGTTTGGCAGATTCTTTTGGAGGAGATTGACAGTAAATTACTAGGTTTTCTTCTTTGCTGCTGTTTCTTCACCATCCTGAAACATTTTGAAGAAGAAATGGAGAGAATTGAGTGATCGTAAGAATATTCCTTCCAAGCTAATTGAAGAGCGAGTACATTGTAGAAAACATTTATACAACGTTTTGTTGATGAAAATGACGGATATTATAGAAGACCTCTTGCTGTCGAAGGTTCAGCTTTGGGGAACACTGTGGAAGAAACCTTTTGGAACAACGAGTAATTCTGGAAAATGGCAAAAAAGGTATGTTTGAATCAAATTCCTAGATGGTTTTCAAAATATTCTGTCGATTGATAATAAAACTAAGCCTGGTGGAAAAAGAGGTTGAATAAGTTAGATTAAAATCATGTCTGATACTATGATTTGCTTAGTCACAAGATAACTGCTTTAAAACTTCTGAATTCCTCTGACTATAGAGACAGTTGCTGTGCCACATCTTTCCGGGCAAGCTTTTGTATAGCAACCTCTAGATGAGCAAACCCTTGTGCCAAACACATCCATACAAAAATTGTGTAGCGTTTGTCGACTCTTATGTAAACTTTGTAAAAGCTTGCCTGGAATCATGTGACATAGCAACCAAATAAACTGTCTCTTTAGTCTGGGGAATTCAAACTAGAGTGGTTACTTGTGAAAAAGTAAGTCATTGTACAAGAAATTATTCAAATCTTACTCGCAAATGAGGGGTTTCCCTTACCTTTTGTTCTCATTTGCCGGCAGGACTAGTCAACCACAATTTTGTGTGGCCTGCAATTTTTTTTCACTAGCCCATATGTATTAAAGACACTGGACACTATTGGTAATTGTCAAAGACCAGTCTTCTCACTTGGTGTATCTCAAGATATGCATAAATGAGCAAACCTGTGGAAACTTGAGCTCAATTGGTTGTCGAAGTCGCGAGATAATATTGAAATAGTGAACTTTCTCACACAGCCACAGCCTTGCCGGTATTAAAGAAATACGATGCCTGGGATCGGTCGAGTTGGTCTTTGAAAAGCGTTTGAAACTGTTTGTTATCAAATGCAAATGGTTATAGATAGATAATTTAAAAGTAGAATATTATGATCCACACAAGTATCACTCTAAATTGCACGGTTTTCCTTTTACGTCGGGAACTAAGACATTCGTCCATTCTATGGAGTCCAAATTTGGACTCCACAAAATGGACTATTGTGTTTCTTTGCGACGTATGAGGAAAACCGTGCAATTTCGAGGCATGGGATTGTTCGTGTGGATCATTATATTCTACTTTTAAATTATCTATCTTACCATTTGCATTGCACTACAAACGGTTTGAAATGCAGTTCAAAGACCAACTCAACCGATGCAAGGCAACGTGTTCCTTTAAACGGCTGTTTCAGACTTCATCATCACTCTTTTATTCCCTTTTTTTGAAGCACAACTCTTTCGGTGCTCCATTACTCTAGTTTATTTTAATGTTGTTTCTTGTACTTTTTTATCTCTTGCTAATTTATGCCAGTCACCGTCTAATTTGACCTCCAGGTTCTTTGTTATCAAAGAGGGCTACCTTCTTTACTATGCTGAGAATGAAAAGAAAGACTTTGATCGTAAACGATACTTCAACATGCATCCCAAGGTAAGTACCTTTGTTGCATTTTAACTTGAGGGTTTTGGGTTATTTTTCAATGATGCTTTTGTTGCAGAGAGATCTCGATTTGTTTCCCACAGGGTAAAACATCTTCAGCATGCAAGGATTTCCATGGTTGCTACTTCAAAATGCGTGATTGAGTTTTTGCTTGAAGAATTACCTTGCCACTGATCACCCAAGAGTGTTTTAGCAAACCTACTCTTTTGGTAAAAAATTTTGCAGAAAATCTAAAATTGTGTCCGATAAGTTGATATCTTTTGGTTGCCTTAGTACTGCTGAAATGCCTAATTGAAATCGCCTTTGACCAAAGTCCATTTCAGAACCAAATGAAATACCTCAGGAGTAATAACTTTCTAAAAATACTGCTCGAGTCCTTTTCACTCAGTAGGGCCATTCAATACTTAGTGTAATTCCTCACTAGTAAGGTCAATCAAATACTTAGTGTAGTTTCTCATAATTTCTTATGTATATTGAGGGCACTTGCTTGAACACAATTATAAAAAAATTTTTTTTTTTTATTTTAGATTTTGTTTTCTTAGGGGATTGGAGTGTGGTGTTGAATTGCTATAAGCACAATAGAGGTACAGTTGTATGCACAACACTTTGTATATTTCGTGATATAACAATTTAGGTTTGATTGTAATTCATGTGTGCAGCAAAATCTTTCAATGGCCCAAGAAAGGGATAATACAGCTTACGGTATCTTAGCTAGGAGATGAATCGTGTTATAGTATGGGAAACAAAGTTCTGCTTGTCTAGATGCGTTACTTAAAATCACCTTCTTAAACACATAATCCTTTTGAGTGTGACATCATCGGCCAAAAATTTAAATGGGGCCCTGAGCAAATGTCACATTTAAGTCGCATTGCAGTTTACAAAGTCAATGCTCACATAATAGTGCACATGGTAGACTCTAGATGGTTACTAGTAGCCACGACCTCGCATGACCTCATTAGTATTTATCTCATTCAAAGCTCAAATTCGATGACTAGTAAGCGAAAGCAAAACATCCCAACTCTATGATCAGAGTGAATTGTTTGCCTTAGTTTAGTAAATTTCAAACATGAGCTAACTATTTGTTGCAAGTTTGTGTCATCATTATGTCATCAAATTGACTTCACATTTTCATAAAGTATGATGAGCCTGTCTTAGCTCCGAGTGATCCTTATGAGTGAGGTCAAGTGAGGTCATTGCTACTGGTTGCCTGTGTACTGTATTGCACAGACTCACTGACTCAGTGCATAGTATATTATTACCAAATAACATGAGATATTTATAGATAATATTAATAACGGAGAAAGCTACACCTGGAGTTAACCAAGTACGGGGATTTGTTGTCATTACAAAATGAAAATATTTATGAATTTTTTTGTCAGAGCCCCAAACAAGGTTAAAAGCCACTCTTGGTAAGGGGATTTAGAAGAAAATATTTACGATAAAAATATCTCAGGGTGCTGAAAGAAGAAATAGATTTTCCTCTTAAAACAGATTGTAGGATGGAGGGAAACATGCACCAGGCAAGGAGTTCCTTACATACCAGGTCAGACACACTTACTGGCTCGTTTTCCATGAAAATACCTGAAAGACAGAGGCTGGCTGTAGACCTACCTGTATGGTGGGAAAGAGGTTCTGTTGCCCCAACTCTTTACCAACAAAATTAACAATACACTTCGGCACTCTATCTTATAAAGATAAATGAGAGGCACCAGAAGCTTCATAGCTCCAAATATGACAACTTGATGGGGTTGCTGATGGTGTAACTGAGCCCTAGTTCCTGGTTCTGCTTACTGTGAAGTATGCAAACACAGTGCGCTATACTGTTTTAGCAGGGAATCTAGTGCCTCAATAAGTGTTCTAAGCATTCTTTCCTTCGAGTGCTATGGTTAAAACTACGACTCCCAAGGTGAACCCCAGAGCGTTCTATTTTGGAACGGTCCGGGGATCACCGAGGGAGTCAGAGTTTTAACCATAGCACGAGTAAAAGCAGTCAATTTTTGTTTTATAACACCCCAACAGACTATTTATCATCCTCGTACACGTAACGTTCTTACGAGCGTTTCAGATACACAGATGCATCTGATTGGGTTCGAGGTGGGTAAAAAGACGTCTGGGTACTGCACGCAGTCGTCGGACTATCGCATGGCAAACGATGCACTATCACACGGCCGCCGTTTCTAGTAAAACTAAGACATATTATGTGACGCGCTCTAAAGCAATGAAAAGGCAGAATATTTGTAAGGGGTGTTGAACACCAAGCAGGGTGGATATGTGCGCATTACAAGTCTTATTATTATTATTATTATTAATACAGAATACTGGCTATATAAGCATAGCAATGAACTATTGCTCGTCTGTGAGCAACTGGGAAATATATGGGCTCACAAAAGTGGAATGAAATTATCTGCTTTTCTTCTGATGAATGGCCGTTACGGTGTATTGTAACTCTGTTCCCCGAGGTCTGTAGTTTCTTTGTCTAATTAACTCTTTTAATGCCAAGGTCATACATGTACGTTCTTTCTATTTTATTCTGAAAGCGACATTAGTGTACATCATGTACAATCTTTTTATGTACTCAGAAAGCGTACACACAATCCGTAATGTATGTTATCACAAGAGGGCAATATTACTCAAGAATAAATATTGCAGACTTCGATGTACCAAGGCAACAAAAGTCAGCAAGACGCATTTTTGTTTTGTTAGAAATACTTATTTGTTTATTTGTTTGAAATACAGAATTTGAAAGATCCTCTAAAAGTTGACGACTTTAGGTTGAAAAACGCAAACAAAAAGTGGGCACTGAAGGAGTTGAGGCCAATTGCTTATAAATGCTTTTTCAGAGAGATTGACAGATTATTTTAAGCCACTTGACTTGGCTATCGTTTGTTTTTCACCAAAAAAATGGATTGAAGTTATTTACTATAAAAACCCATTACCAACTGTTATTAAACAAGAGTCAATAAGAGCTCCCAGGTCTGATAAGATATGAAATAATAGTGACTTGACTTGGCTATCGTTTGTTTTTCACCAAAAAAATGGATTGAAGTTATTTACTATAAAAACCGATTACCAACTGTTATTAAACAAGAGTCAATAAGAGCTCCCAGGTCTGATAAGATATGAAACAATAGTGATAAGATACAACAATTTTAAAGAAAAACTGACAAGCTGTTTGTGGTAATGATATTCCCCTAAAATCATAAGTAATAGCAACTCATTTCACGGCTGATTGCAGAATGATACGTAGAATTTGAACAACCGCATCAATGTACATTTAACAAAGATCTATGATACTGAAGCCGGTTTCGGAAAGTGTCTCTAGGTGATTAATTTGTAAGTGAGAGAGCTACTTGAGAGAGCCACATGATGACAGTTCTAGTAGACTGATTTTTACATGGGCTATAACAAATACCAATCTGTCAAAAGCAAGTACAATTAATCGTGTGCACCATTCATTGTTTCCTGAAACCTGATGATGGAGTTTGTCAGCTCTCTGAATAAACAACTTTTTTTTTAAATGTGTGTGGGGGGGGGGGGCATTCTGGACCCAAATTTTGGAAGTTTGGCCAAAGCATACAGAATTGAAACAAGATCTTTCAAATGTTTTATACCTGGTGCTAACCTTGGTTTTAAAAGCCCTACCTGTACTGTGCAATCTGGCCCATTATTTTGTTGTGAAATTATAAAAGAGTATAAATCAATACATTTGTTTCCTGAACGGCTGAAATTTGTGCTTATCGTCATGTGATTTCGATACACTAGCTTGTAGCTTGTGCATGGGAATACCCGGCGGATACATGGGTTATACATGATGATACTTGCAATGTATAGTAGTAATGTACGTATTAAACATAAATAGAGTTTCACTTGACTTAATGAAATTGAAAGACAACAATTGGTAAAGTGATTGTAGAAACTTCTTGGTAATCTTGTATTGCACGACATTGCTAATTTTTGAGACGAGGAGACCTCAACAGAAAGCCAGGAATCTGAAATTCAGTTCCCATCTTAGAGGTAATATGATCGCAGAACAATGGAAACACGTATGTGTATGAGCAGCACACATGATTGGCAGAAGAACAGTCTCACTTTGACATGTAGGCGAACGGGCATTAAGGTCGAATCTTTGTGTTGGAACTAAGAGTGACATCGAGTAGTAATTTTGTCAAGCAAAGCCTACCCCTGGCCCCAATAATGTTAAGACAGAATGCCTTTTCATTGTGTTATCCAGTGAGAGTGAATTGTTCTCTTTTATTTAAGCACAAGTTTGGTTTAACTTTGGATGGGTGGATTTCTGTGTGCATACTCTTTTGATTGCAGTATGTAAATTCTGGATCCTATATCCAAACAGTTCGCCAGAGGGTAACGCTTCCTTCATATATTCTTTGTGTTGTCAGGAATATATAAGTCGCACTTAACTGTGATTCACCTTTGAGAACACCTGTCGTGCTAGCAATGGACCTATGAATACAGTGACATTTCAAACAAGTGTAATTTCCCACTCTTTCTCCTCGGAGAAGGAAGTTCTTTATTTTGACAAGCGGATCTGTTTGCGCTGGTTTCACTCAATAAAAAGAGAGTGGGGGTGGTGGAGGTGGCTGCAGTTTGACAAGTATTCCGTTGACTGTACTCATAGAACTATATCGCTGATGCAGAGGTTGTTGGTTGTTGTGAAGGGATGTTTTTTGTTTATAAAATGGATATAGAAATATGTAGTTGAATGAACTCGTAGGTTGCATGGTTGAAATACGATATAGAAAGGTTCGCAGTAACACCATGTAATGATAATCTCTTAAATGAGATGGGGTGGTTCTTAGGATGCAGTTGTTGGGTGACGGAAGAGGCTGCAGTGTCTTCTTTTCCAAAACATTAAAAAAAAACAATACAGTTTACCTTTTAGGTCTACATCAACACTAAGCGTAATCTAATCCGTAGCGGTAGAATAAATTGCTAGACAAGTTCTCAGAGAACAAATTTACACTTAGTGTTACTTCAAACCGATAAACATTACATGTTGATACCTCACCATGCAGGGCCTCAAAGCCTATACATGTACATGTACTTCATCAATGCCAGCCCCTCAGCTGGAGTGGTATCAGTGAAACATAGAAAATGGGAAGGATGTGATTTCTGAATGATTTATTTGCTTTTTTTTTTACACAATCCTGTCTCCCTTTAAAAGAGAATCTTTGGAGTTGACTCAAAACAAAAGTAGGTTTTCTTATTATAACTTATAGCCTATTACAGATCTGTACAGGAAACGACTGAGTATTCTTAGACTCTGCGTCATGTTACAGTTAGAATGCTAGCACATGTAATGTTCATTATTTATTGGAAACCATGGGATTTGTACTTTTTCCTAATCCTCAGAAGACTTCTGTGTCTGTTACTCCATGACTAATGTGGTATTGAATGAGTGCTGTGAACCTGTCAATGAACGCCCTGTTGCAAAACATCTTTTATTTAGACTCCAGAATGGCATTGAAACCAAAACATGTTCATAACAGAAGTTCAGTAACTACCGTATTGAGTTCATGCACACTCTATAATTTAATGATAGACGAGCATGATTGGAATCGACATGTTGGGAATCTCCCTTTCATACACTTGATGTAATAAAACTCTGCCAATTCTCTTGGTTTTGAGGTTTATGTTGAGGGCATCATGATCCCATTCAGCGCCAAAAGAACCCACTTGTGGATTGTGGAGTCATGCTTTTTTAAGCACTCTTTCATTGTGTCAAAGCTACAGCAATTACAGTTTGTTTTTGAATCACACTTATGGCTTACCATGGTTTGGTTACCAGACAAAATACCACTTCCCATGTACCATCTCTTACTGGTATCTTGCTCATTTGTACAGCTCCGTAAAGCTGGCCACTACGAAAGATGTACTAATTAGGGAGTTGAAATTAGATTAGAGAAACAACTGCATCTCAAAATAATAATAATAATAATAATAATAATGGAGTCTTATATAGCGCCAGTATCCGCCACAAAAGGGCGCTCATGGCGCTCGCTCATGATACAAATAAACAGTTCAAAAGAAAGGAACAGAAAAAGTATGTAAGAAAAAAATGTAAGTTAAAGACACTGGAGACTATTGGTAATTGTCAAAGACCAGTCTTCTTACTTGGTGTAAATCAACAAATGCAGAAGATTTAGCTCAATTGGTCGTCAAAGTTGGGAGATAATAATGAAAAACAAAACACCCTTGTCACACAAAGTTGTGTGCTTTCTGATGGTTGATTTTGAGACCTCAAAACCTAATTCTGAGGTCTCAAAATCAAATTTGTGGAAAATTACTTCATTCTCAAAAACTATGTCACTTCAGAGGGCGTCACTTCTCATAATGTTTTATACAATCAACCTCTCCCCATGACTCGTTACCAAGTAAGGTTTTATTCTAATAATTATATTTAGTAATTACCAATAGTGTCCACTGCCTTGAAGAAGTACATAGACTGCAGAGCTGCCAACTCTCCTTGCCCTATAGGACTCTTTCTCTGTACACAGATAGAGTCCTAACTATTAAGATCTGTTTCTGGGGTGGAAAATTGTCAAAGCTTCATAACTGAAATCTTACCCGTGTGCAACAAGCCACTAATTTCAACAGATTCACATTCTATGGTGGCATACATTTTTCTGCGGTGGGTTTTGGTCGTCATATATTCTTTACAAATCCATCATTTGTACCCTGATATCCAGGATGTCACTGTAGTACAATACGAAAGTGTAAGGCCGCCAGGGCTACCAACTCTCCCTGATTATTCAGAAAGTTCCCTTAATATATATGTATGTCTTTTTATGTTCCAATGAACAAATTTTTTACATGGTTCAAAATGTCCCTGATTGCAATATGCAAGTGTTGGCAGCTCCGAGGAGAGCGTAAGGATGTATGTTGTCTTCCTGTTAATTTGCAGACTCAAATGTTTGTTGAAAGATGTTGTCAAACTAAAATAGTTAAACAAACATACTGGTAAATCTTAAAACAGGGAAACAAATGATTTTACTTGAACCGAGTGATTTTTTTAACCAAGTGATATACAATATAGGCTACACATACTATACACTTAAATTTGTGAGATTTTTTAATCCTTTGTGGATGAAACAATCCATTCCACAATTGGTTGGTGTTTTATATTTTATTTTTAAGGTTAAGTCATACATTGGTAATACTACAAAAAATAATGACCATAAAAAGTTACTTGGTAAGAACACTGTGCAGCTGTTGACAGCATTATTTTGAGAAAGGATTACCTTTGAAGTCATATGGCTTATTTTGAGAAAGGATTACCTTTGAAGTTATTTGGCTTATTTTGAGAAAGGATTACCTTTGAAGTTATATGGCTTGGAAAATTTTCCTCCCCCCAAAATATATTAAAACAAATGAGAAACAATTTGTGCATGAATCCACTCTCAGCTTTCTGAGGGTTGGTGTCCATTCCCAAATGCAGCAGCCAGAAATGCTGTTGGTACTCGCTGTCACCTTGCCATGGATGGATTCAATGTTCTTGATAAAAATACAGAGATTTGTGGCCATTTTCTCTACAAGTATGTGGCTGAAACTTTCACATGTGACTTTTATTGTATCTTTCTCAATAACATTGCCTATAAATCTGCATTACGTTGAGAAACCCCAATCTTTGACCCTACCTTTAATAAAAACCTTGGGCTGAACTGTGCTAAAGCGTGGTTAAAGTACATTGCATGCATGCATGCCCACTCAACTGTAATCCCAGGAAGTTCTGAATCAAGTTAAGGGTCAAGTTAAAGCTTCATGTTAAAATATTGACAATTACTGGGACTGCTTTCAAAATGATCACTACTGTGAGAAACGCAGGTATTGTAGTGTGCACATCAGGCACGACCTGAAGCAGTGTCATATCAACAGACCTTGGGGTGCATGCAGTGAATGGATTTCCCATAGTAAATAATTGAGAAAGCATATTATTGGACTAGGTGCCCATTCAACTTTTATTAGTTGTTTTTTTCACAGGAGTTACAGGTGCAGGAAAGTGAGCAACATGGAAGTTAAGCAACCAAAAACTGAATCTGCGGTGTAGGGCATTATCAGGTGGCTTTAGGTGTATCTTACCCTGCCTTTCACATCTCTGGACCTGGGTTTGAATCTTACCCTGCCTTTGACCTCTGTGGACCTGGGTTTGAATCCCACTTTGGACCACAACTAAAAAGCCTTGCATGCAGATTGGATTTTCAGTCTTTTCCTGCTTGTGTAGGTCCCCCCCCCCCGCCCCCAGGACCTAGAACTTAGACTTCTTTGACAACATTTGCTGGTTACTTTATTCGATAGTAATAATAGCACTAATTGGGACAACATGCTTTAAGCTGCTGTAATTTGTCCTCTTATGACATTTCTCCGCCTCCTTAGGGATCATTGTTTAAACCACACAGCGTAATAGATGTTCAATTTGTTTGCATGCAGGTCGTGAACGATCCCCTGTTTGGTTTCCCTTCCCTTTTGTTGTTTCTGAGTTCATTGTGTTTGTTGGTCATGCGTGGGGCAGCATGCTTCCGAGCAACAGTAATTTGGTTAACTTTTGTTACCCGTGACCCGCATGATTTGTCTTTGTTTTTTATCCTTTCTGGTTGTCGTTCCCATTTGGTTCTGTTTTCCTCCTGCATGCTCCGCCCTCAGCCGCCCTCTTATTGTGTTTATTTTTTGCTTTTGTTTTCTTTTTCAAATAATTTATTTAAGTTAATTTAATTTAACATTACTTATTCCTTTATTTAATTCTGTACTTATTTTCCTTACTTCTTGCTTTTTTATAATTGTTTTTTTTCTCTGTTAATGTTCTGTCTTGTGCTATTGTAACTTGTTTGTTGTACCTTGTATTGGTCGAATTAATAATAATAATAATAATAATAACTAAAAAAAGTGTTTTACCGCCGCGTATTGCATTATTTGAATTATCCTACAGGTGTTCTTGGAATACAGACGCATATATAGTGCCTCTTTGAACCTTGTTTGTGTGATAACTAATAGAGTTCATATCCTGTTCACAATATCAACCATATCAAGCACATAACAATACATCAGGATACATAGATTTAAATCTGTTTACATTACTTATCAAATCTTTTTTAAAATAAATAAATCTGATGTTTTGTTCCTGTACATTAAATCATTATACAACTCATTATTTAGCCCCCCCTCCCAATGGTTGAACAAAGTGCAAGGCTGATCGTAAGTAAATTGTGAATTACAAATGTGCACACATACATTGTACATTGTAAGCACAAACCCAACGGTTCAACCAACAGTTCCTTCCTAGTCCATGGCCCTGTTTGAATATTAGATCGGAATTTCCTCCACCGACAAGCTTTATAATAATAAATACACTTCAGTTTACAATGTATGTTGACAGGAGTCCATCCGCATGATGCTGCCAGCCATATTGTAATATTTTTTATTAACCCCCGTTTAAAATCAACATGGATGTGTCCAAAGGGAGGCTGAAATGAGAAGTAGCCAGGTCCTCTTTTTTGTATTTAAAGGCCAGTAGTCTTGGTTGCTGCGGTAAAAATGCTCCCAGGCGCTTTACAATAAGAAAAACTATAACATGAAACCAGGAAGAGTAAAATCATGAGAAGGTTAAAAATAAGATCCACAAATTGTGATCGTTAAACTCTGTGTATATGTTGGCGTTCTCCCTACTAATTGTCAACATCTTTTTTCAGGCTGTAATGTTTTTATCTTTTTTTCCTGAATAGAAATTTTTCCAGAAATGGTGGCATTTTCAGACCATTTATGGAACAGACAGAGAATCCCTTTAAAATTGCTGTATTACAATACATTAAAAAAAAATAAAAGGCAGCCAACAGTTTAAACTTTTGACTACCATTTTAGTTTTTTTGTTAAAGTACTGCCCGGAAAAAACCAGTCTGCCCTTTTTAGGATTTGAACCCACGACCCTTGCATTCTAGAACAGATGTGTTACCGCTTGTCCACTGGACCACCGAGCATGCTTGGTATTTAGCGGCCAGATGGAATCCTCTAAAGCTATATGAATGACTTTTATCATTGAGTTGTCTCTTTGTTTTCCTTCCATTGAAAATAGTGTAGGCTGGAAGGAAAATTGGTCTGGTCCCTCTTATAACCTAAAGAATAAGCATCAGTGTCATTGTGTAAACAGGGAATCTGACAGAAAGGATTAAAGGTCTCTACCGTATCACACACAAAATTGTTCTTATCCCTGATGTTTTAATTACACCAATTAAATCTTTTAAGATTTAAACAACGTTGCCTTTTCCAGAATTTGTTTTCCTGCATAGTTTTTACATTGAGAAAATAGAATTAGCTGTTGCAAACTGCTTACCAACCAAAAGGGCTTACAGATGGTATAAATGCAAAAAATAGTTAATGGCCTGATGTTTTGACCCTAGCAGAGTCTTTCTCGAAGGCTAAACGACAGAACAACAAACGTGAACAGTGTAACAAGATTTTTCAGTTTTTAGAATGTTACTGTTAACATAATTATTTTTTCTTGTTCCCTTTGAAGGGTGTTATTCCATTGGGCGGAGCTCTGGTGTCGCCCTCTACTGACCCAGTCAAGATGTGGGCAATAAAGATAGATCATGACGAGCTACAGGTAGGTGTTACAATCAAATTGAAAGTCACCGAAGGATCCACAAATAATGGGAGACTTTTGAAATGCTGGCAGCAGCAGACATAACGGTTATTTTTTTGCGGCTGTGAGCGTGTGTGCGCAAATGCTCATTATTGCGAGCGTAATGTAGATCTGAGCACATGCACTATCACTGGTGACAGTTGTGAAAAAGGGCTGTCCAAAATCGCTAATTTTTGACTACTGAAGTGAACATAAATCTGAAACTTAATGCAAATGTTTTTAAAGAACTATGAGAGATCACCTTACATCACATACAGTAGCTGGAAGGCCACTTCAAGGTGAAAGCAACTCTTAACCAATTCGGGCTGTCAACCCAAATCAGCTGCCACTGGAGGCACGTTTACTATTTTGAGATTATATGTGTTTTACAGTTTCTTTACAACATGTATACAATATGAGTATTGAACAGTCATCTATAGTATTAGGGGTCAAGGAAAAGAGTGAAAATAAGGCCTACATGTTAATAATAAGTCAAGTTTAAATGTGAGAGTTTAGAGATTTATTTTTTAAGATCAAAGTTCAATTGAGTTGCTGCTTCATAAATTTGCTTCATAATCAAGGCTGGATATATGGCCATGATTACTGTGGAATTCTGCGCCAACAGTGATTATTTTGAAATTAATTGCTGTGCACGCCAACTAAAGCTCTATAGGTGAAACATGTTCTGTAATATCATAGAGCAAGGACAATGGTAATATGAAGCACATGTACAGAAGGAAAATTGTATTAACCTGCGATATTAGCTTTTATGAAATTACATGTACATTGTAGGACCAAACTGCTCATAAGTTTATATTGATGTATTCACATCAAGAGATAACTAACCTTATAAGAACACTTGTACCAGTTACAATCAGTCATTAAGTCAAAATGTACGTTACTTATTTAACTTCACTGATAAGTGTAATGCTAAGGGTTTTAATCTTTGGTGCTGATACTTATAGGTCATATCTGAATTAGCGTCTGCACCTACGGCTACAGCTGTTGCCAAGGTAGTCCTATACCTCAACGCATGATGAAGCGGATATCTAGCTGTAGCCGTAGCTGTAGCCGCCAATTCTGACACAGCCATACTATCTACATGTATTGACCATGTGACCTGTTACAGTACAGCCACAGAGCCTGGACTTCATACAACCTTAATTTGTACACAGCTCAATGGATCGCTCATTATTAAGGAAATTTCACTTTCTGATTTGTGTTTAAAGCTTTTTATTTTAAAGACTTTCCAGCACACCCCAAATCTTTCGTTACATTTATAACACTTTTAAGTGGAAATTGTAACTTTCTCTGTTTCAGTAAACCACTACAGCTCTGAGTTGTGTGTGAATCACGTTTATTGATATTCAAGTATTATGTTCCCCAAATAACTTTCAAACGAACAGGCAATTCATAAATAAGTTTATAGGAACAATTAATTGGCAATTGAATAACATCACAAAGTCCAGGATAAGCCACAAGGCTTTTTATGCCTTGCCATTTGTTCGCTCTATCCATCAAAATTCAATTTTATGTGTCAGCGTAAACAAGGATTAGCCATGTGTGTCACCATTATTTCAAGTATACAATGCACAGTAAATAATGGGACTTAATTTGACAGGTTTATTGTTACTCGAAGCCAGGGATAAGTTGTACAAGTTTGCTATAGACCATGTGAACTCTGTTTACAATAAGTGTGACCATGTACATTCTTTAGGTATTCTGGCAGGCAAGATACTACTACACTGGTTCTATGGGAAAGTTGACATTTTGTGTCATAATTTCCACATAAAACCAAGAGTTATGAAAGTAAAAGCTGGACAAGTTTTGAGATGTGCCCCTTTCATCATATCAAAAGTTGATAAAAATTGGACAGTGCAATCTCCATAAAATATAAGATTTTATGTTTTCTTCCAATAGGCTGTGTACAATTTGTGCCTTTTGTAAACATGTAATGTCACAAGTCACATCGTCTATAGTGTCTGTTAACTCGATTGAATCCTCAACTTTTAAGAGGATATTTTTTTTTTATTTTCCTCTCAAAGGGTGCTCAATATTTGTTTTCAGGGAACTGCTTTGAATAGTATAAAGCTACTGTTAGTTAATTGATTTCTTTTCTTGCAGTGCTTTTTAAACATATTTTTTGGTTGAAATGAGCCATCCTATTCTAAGAGATAAACAAATAAAAGATAAATTTTTCAAGATGACTTGGTAAAGTAAAATACTACTTTTTTTATTCCCGAACTTGCAAAGTGATGTCAAGTCAATACTTGTTGGGCTGTTTTTCTTTTTAGTCCGTGTTGAACTAGAAATTGTTTGGTATCTAAAGTGAAGCTCAAACAAAACTCAAAATCTTCATTGGACTATTGGCCTTAGGCCAGTGATTTTGATGGCCGGCCAATTAACTCACATCGGGACATTTCTGGCAGCTCTGTGTTTTTCAATTGTAATTAAAAAAAATACAATTCTGTTTGAGTTTCACCAATAGTGATTCTTCTCTTAGTGCTTGTTCGAATAAATACAAATAAATAGTTTTTTTGAGCCACAAGCCCTGCAATCTTGTGGATTTTCCACAGAAATCCAATCCCTGTCACACAATGGAATGTCAATGACAAATGTAAAGCTGAATTATATTACGTACAAATACAATATGGGTGAGTTGGAAGTTGGGTTTCCTGTTCACTGACACATGCAAATCCTTTGCCGGAAAGTGTGCAAAATCCAAAATGGCTGACTGACATTTGAAATGTATCATCGTTTCCTAATAATGTGAGTTTTTAGAATTAAATTGCAGAAAGAGGATAAGCTGAAATCAGAAAAAGGGGAGGGGATTGTTTTCCATCACAATAATTGATTATTTTTTTTGTCTTTTTCCTTTTATCTGTCCTTCCAGGGGCCCATCTTTATCTCCACAGATTCAGAAAATGAGCGGGAAAAATGGATGGAGGTAATGAAGAAGTCAAGCAGAGTGTAAGTATAAATAAATCCATGTCATCCAAAAACAAATGGCTAATTAAAAAAAATTAAACTGAGGCTGTGTCCGTTTCGGTGACCATGGCCATTGCTAAGGCTGTTGCTATGATGGGCCTCTTATGCTTTGAATGCATGTGTTCACGAGATGATCAAGTCGCAGCTGCTAATTCGGACAGGGTGTTGTGTTCATATTGGGTTCATAATGATATTGGGGACAGCAGGTTCCAACTGTATCCCTGGTTCCAGTAGTCACGAATGGACACCAACCCTCAGAAATCTTTGATATGGTTCATGCATGAATCATTTCCGAGATTCAAATATTTTGGGTGAAAAAAATTATCCAAACCATATTACTTTGAAGGGAATCCTTTCTCAAAATAGTTTACTACCAACAGCTGCAGTGTTTCTTCCCGATTAAAGTTATCTGGTCATTTATTCCTTGAGTGTTTATACCAATCCATGACCATGCATGTTCCTTGCAGCACAACATGTAGCTAAGCAAAAACTAGCTGTACTTCTCAGAGTAAGCTTGCCAGGCAAAATGCCATGTAACTTGTACCATTTGTTGTCAGTTGTCAATCAAAAATTCCTGCTTTAAAAAGCAGCTCTATGTGTGTTTGCAATATGTTCAAATGTGTTCCGATTGAAGCATTCTTGAATGATACGAAATCAAACACTTGAATAATATCGTTTGGAATGCATATTTTCTGTTGACTCATGCCCAAGTGAGGGTAGATGCCGTAATGGAAAGTGCATTCACCGGTGCATTATGTGTTGGTTGCATGCATACATTGCATCCAGTACGCGTGTTACCTAGTCCACAAGCAGAAGTAATGAGGATGCGCCTCTGTGTTTAGATGATCTATCTAGAAACCTAGGAAATCTTTCTAGAAACCTGGGAAAGGAACGATATGGAATACAGCAATCCGTTGATATCCTTGTACTTACATGTAGCACTTCATTGTTCCTTGAATACATAAAGGTGACTAATTATGAAAATGAGCTGTTTTTATGTTTTTAACAGAAATCTTATCTCTTATTTGACGTCTAAGATAACCAGACAAAACAGTTGCTACCAGTTTGCAGTTTCTTTCCAAGCTTTGTAGATATCTATCTGCGACATGGATATTGCCTCTTAAACTAAAAAACAATTGTGCATGACACTCTTTTGCTGCAAAAAGAGTAAAATGAGAAAAGGCTTTGAACTTTGCTTTTGAAGGGATGGATAGTTTCCCTGTTTGAAAATCTAGGAAGAAACTTTACCCACACCTGTCGCCATGCTAGAGCGCATGTCTTACCACTTAACCAGCTAGCCTCCTGTTAGCTAGGGGCTGTAAGAATATTTTCACAAGACTTGTGAAAGTACTGAATACACTGTTTACGGTGCTTAAAGCAGTGGACACTATTGGTAATTACTCAAAATAATTATTAGCATAAAACATTTCTTGGTGACGAGTAATGGAGAGAGGTTGATGGTATAAAACATTGTGAGAAACGGCTCCTTCTGAAGTGCCATAGTTTTCGAGAAAGAATTAATTTTCCACAAATTTGGTTTCGAGACCTCAGATTTAGAACTTGAGGTCTCGAAATCAACCATCTAAACGCACAAAACTTCGTGTGACAGGGGTGTTTTTTCTTTCATTATTATCTCGCAAGTTCGCTGCTCAAATTTTCACAGGTTTGTTGTTTTATGCAAGGTTGAGATACACCGACTGTGAAGGCTAGTCTTTGACAATTACCAATAGTATCCGCTGCCTTTAACGCACATTGATAAAATCATAAGTGATATTCTCTACTCCTGATGCATTCTTGAACAATATTAATATTGGATCATCAGCCGTATGAAACTTTAACTCATAAAGCTAAAATCCCGGTTGCTGGTGCCAGATATTACACGCTGGAAATTGAAACCCTTCCAGGCTCAAAAAATACCACCTGCTTGATCATCCATTCACTCTGTATCGGAAATTTTGGTGTGAGCTGCGAGAGTGCAGGGCGTTGCAGATCTATGAGTGTGTGTAGTGTTGGAGCATTGAGCGAACCAACTAATCTTGTTAGAGGTTTTTTTTTTTGTGGCTAGTCAGTCGTGTCAATTCATAAAAGTACTCCAACCTATGACTGTAATGTTTTAGGTTAATAACATTGGATTGCATTAATGTAGTATCAACTTTCAAAAATGAATTTCAGAATTTATTATGAGCTGAATGTTGAGAGCCAGCATGTACTATGTAGTAAAAATGTTGTGCCCGAAGAATATATCATTCTTTTTTTACAGGGACCGACTATACTTTGGTAGCATTTACAATTCTAGTCCTTTGTGAAATCGATTCCAGGTCTTTTAAAACTTTGCATTGCTGTAAAGTGTAACATTAAATAAACTTTCCCTGGGAAAAAGAAATACCAAGAAAATCAAACCGAAGGCTTCGCCTCCCTGGTAATGTGTACGCACCCGCATAAATAAATATTCCCTGACAACCTGTGAAATATGCTTGATGTAAGCGCGGAATTCCCTGCTTTTGTAAGTGCCGATCCTTTGCTTACAAATTACAGTAAGCAGAGCCATGAAATAGGGCCCTGATAAAAATGTAAGAACATGTAAGTGCACCCTCACTGAAATACGCTTGGTGTAAATGCGGAACTCCCTGCTTCTGTAAGAGCCATGACATTGAGTCCTGATCAGACTCTAGTTGGTACTCTGTAATTAGAAGCGCCCGAGTTGCAAGGCAAATTTCAATTGACTAATTCTGATTGCTTTTGTGAATCACAGAACGTGGAGAAATGCAGAACTGGGTGAAACAATGATCCAGACATTGGAGCAGCAGAGCCTGGAACTCGCCCGGGACAGTCAGAAGTACAGAGAACAATGGCATCTAGAAGCTTTGGCACTACGAGATGAGATGGACAAGAATGAGGTCAGTTTCCTGTACACTGGTTAACTGTTGGTTAGCACTATTTTTGGCTGAGCTGCTCTCTGACAATTTGTGACTGGTCTGAAAATGGTAGTATTAAACTAGGTTGTACTCAGATTCGGCTAAAGATGAGTCGGCAGCAGTACCATGGTGATTTGTATTGTAATCACACTGTGCTTGAAAATAAATGTCATAATTTTCCTTCTCTTTCCCGGTGAGCTGTATGCAATGTACAATATTTTGCTTTTTGTTTATCAACTTTGAATTTTTTTTTTTATACAGATGTCAAAGTTGTTGTAACAAATTTTGTACTTTCATCATTTTATCAAATGGTTTGCTGGACTGGCCTCAAAAGGAATGTTCATAGTTATTGTTGTTTAAAAAAAATGTCAACATTTGATTCCTGGTAGAAATATGTTCCTGAAGCTGATATGACGTTTATAAACTACTGGGGGTTGGTTCAAGATACATGGTATAGGGGGAATTAGCAGTACTTCACCTAGCAAAATGATTTTGTAAAAATGCACACAAAAATTAGTTGCTAAACGTCTTCTGTAGCAGAGTCTTTCTGAAAGGCTTAAATGACCATACTTAGCACTAAAATGATCCTTAAAAGCATCATTTTTTTGAAATCGACCCAAAATCAGACCTAATTTCATAAATTCACTTAAAGGCACTGGTCACCTTTGGTAATTGTCAAAGACCAGTCTTCTCACTTGTTGTATCCCAACATATGCATAAAATATCAAACATGTGAGTTGTAAGATAACAATGAAAAAAAACCACACCCTTGTCACACTAAGTTGTGTGCTTACAGATGCTTGATTTTGGGACCTAGAAAATCTAATTATGAGGTCTCAAAATCAAAATCTTGAAAACTATGGTACTTCAGAGGGAGCCGTTTCTCACAATGTTTTTTACTATCAACAGCTTTCCATTGCTGGTTACCAAGTAAGTTTTTGTGCTTACAAATATTTTGAATAAATACCAATAGTGTCCAGTACCTTTAAGCACAAAAAGAAGCTAAGCAAAACATTGTTACTTTAACTACATTTAAGTTTATCAACCAAAATACCAGGTAACATGTGCTATTTGTGAATGGTATTCTGGTTAATTTTGTATTAAATTATTGGGCAGTTTTGTCTGCTTTCGATCAGCAGCTCAATTAAACAGCTCCCAGGTATTTGCTGTTGTTGCATTTGAGCCAAAGTCTGGTAATTCAACCAGCGCCGTACAACACACGGGTGTCTCACTTAAGGTTTCTCCAGGATGGATTGATATTTCATCTCGGTAGACTCCCACATACTTTGTCTACATCCATGGAGTGAGTGGGGAGTCCTCCTTGGCCTGGAGGAAGCAATATTCCTACGACTTTCTCATCAATTGCCAGGATGTCTAGTGGTCTCGAGGCATTCAAGATGGCCGCCGGGATGAAGGATGGCTCAGATAAATAAAACTGTTGTGTTTCAAGTTGACCTTTTACAATATTCCTTATCCATGTTCAATCCTGGTTAAAGGATTTGGGTACTTTTTCCAAATGTCCATAGATTACATTAAACTTACAGGGTTTGAAGATAATGGTAGTGGAAAGCATCCCTTCAAATCTTACTTACTGAGGTGCTGTAGTTTTTGAGAAATGAGTAAAACAGTGTAATGAAAATACGTTTGTAAATGATTAAAATAATTTTCGCCTCATGAGACAAAAATTATTTTCATGACATTGTTTTACTCATTTCCCAAAAACTACAGCACCTTAGCACGTAATATTTTCAGGGAAGCTTTCTACTATCATTATCTTCAAACTGAGTAAGTTTAGTGTAAATCTGTGGACATTGTGTTTTTTGTCCTACAAAAGTTACATAGACCCTTTAAAGAAACATGAACATTCTGATCACTGGCTGACAACAATTATTGCTATAAGCGTGGCTATTACATTGTGTGTGGGTGTATGTGCTTATCACAAACACTAGCAAGTTTTTTTTACTTTGGTGAACATGAAAAACAAGCAGGCATGGGTCTGTGTTTATTTAACTTAAAAAGTTTTTATAGTTCGGAATCTGTTATCTTTCTACCCTAGTAACATTGTTAAAGACAAAGCATCATGATAAACAGTATTGAGTATCTTAAAAATCCTTATAGAAAAAAAATATTTTGTGAAAAAACCCAGTGCAACCATTTTTAACAATAATAGAAATTTTTAAATAATTTTTAAAAATGTTTAATTATAATTTTTTTATTGTAAGTGCTCAATATGTACTTTTTATATTAATTTTTCCTTTCATTCTTCCTTATAAAAGATGGCATGAAAAAAATCCTTAATTTTTGTCTAAAATTAATTACACCAAGACACATCTCTTATTAACAATGTTACTAGAAACAAACCCTTTGTATGATGTGGCCTTCTAAGCCATGAGATAATGCTGAGTGCTTGATTCAAATGACGATAATGGTCAGATCCCCATCGGGTCAATCTACCACTTAACCACTTCATGTTGGGGCAAAACATGCTGGAGATTTCCGCTTTCTTGATGTAAATTACCTACAACCCCCCTCCAGCCTCGTTGCCACATTCTCATTTCCTTGTATCAGGACTTAGGGGAGCATACTTCAGAAAATGGAGAAGAAAAAAATGTCTTTACAATTGATATCAGTATAGGTAAACACTCGTGCTATGAATGCAAAAATTAATGTGCTGTTTCTAAAAAGACCCAGGCGCACTTAACATGGAATTCTCCACTTAAATTGATCCTTTCCTAAAAAGGCTCGGCCTTGTCTGAAATAATGGCTTTGGCTAAAGCATTGGTTTGAGTACAGCATCTTCTGATGGTTCATCATTCCATATGGCTACCCAGCAAACAACCTCAGTAAAAAGCCACAGTTAATTAGTTTAAACATGGCGCCAGTGCCATCATTTTTTTTCAAGCTACATGTTTTTTGGTGTGGAGGGTATCCAGGAAAAAGATATTGATAAAACATGGAATGGTTTTAAGTTGTTTTGGCCAACTTGTTACTTCCATGACTTTTATGCATATTTATCAAATTTTAATAATATTTTTTCATTAACCAAACTTTGACTAACATCGAAATAAGTACATTTCCTTAACAAAACCCATTAATTATATTTTGATCTTGTGCTTTGTTTCTTGGTTAGGACTTGGAGAGATTGACAGCTGAGTTGGAGGAGGAGAAGCAGAAGATTGAGGAGACAGCAAGAGAACTTCTTGAAGAACATGAAAGAACCAAAAAGTAAAACAACTTATTTTCATTTTCTTTTCTCATAATAGTGCACTGCATTCTATTTTAAAGAGTGAACACCATTTGTTTACTTCAATTATATACAAGACCCAATTCTATAAAGCTGTTTAAAACTTTCCTGCTGAGCAAAATTAAGCAGCACACCAGTCACAGACGACATAGCATTTTAACTGGATTCCTCTTAAAACGTTTTGTGCCTAAATTTTGCCGGCCCTTTTTTTTAAACAAACATTACTGACAGACACCTTGTCACTCATAGAAAGGGACAACTTAAAACAAGTTTTTTCCAAATCAACCGTTTTTTCTTTTTTTTACAACAAAGCCTCTCCTTTACTCTTTGGAGATGTTATGGAAATGTTATGCTTGGCGTAGCGTCACCCTTTAAAAGATGATCTTGTTTACGAGGAGGGATTGAAAAACAAACTCTTCTTCAACGAATGTCTCCGCTGATCTTTTGTTATTGCCTCTCTAGGGAGCTGGAGGAGACCATGTACGCAATGCAACAGGTCGCTAAAGACCAAGAGCAACTCAGCAGAGCTTCCTTTGATTTCAAGTCAGACCTGGAGGTAAGTCTTTGCCTGATAACTGTTTCCTTATTTACACCAACTTGGATTTATGCTCGAAAAAAAAAAAAAAAAAAAAAAAAAACACGTAGAGAGAGCTCTTCTCATTGTTGGTGTAGAACCTCCGAGACGGAGAGTGACACTATAAATAGAAGAGCATTGAGGGCTCGATGTCACAATGCACCAAGATTCGGCTAAATATGAGTCGTCAGTAGCACCATGGTGATTTGTGTTGTGACATCACACTGTGCTTGAAAATATTAGGTTATATCATAACTGTCATAATTTTCCTCCTTTTACGGCCGGTGAGCTGTATGCCTGACCTGAACATTAAAGCCATTATACACTTTTGGTACAGAAAATAAATTAAAAGTTCACAGGTTTACAAATAATTTACAGGGTTTACAGAAGGTTATGGTGAAAGACTTATCTTGAAATATTATTCCAGGAAATGCTTTACTTTTTGAGAAAACATTAAAACAGTATCAATTCTCGATAGCCAGAATTACGGATTTATTTTAAACACATGTCATGACACAGTGAAACGGGGGAAACAAGGGTGGGTTTTCCCGTAATTTTCTCCCGATGACCGATTGAGCCTAAATTTTCACAGGTTTGTTATTTTATATATATAAGTTGTGGTACACGAAGTGTGGGCCTTGGACAATACTGTTTACCGAAAGTGTCCAATGGCTTTAAGTGCTTGAGTGTGCTACTCCGCATCTTTACAGATTTACACATAACTTTCATGGTATTAAGGTCATGGTGGAAAACTTCCCTCAAAATATTTTTGCCCGAAATGCTATAGTTTTTTTGAAAAGAGTACAAAACACTTGGTGCAACCATAACTCGATGATTGAAAAACAGATAAAAGTACAAGTTTTTTTCCCCATAATTTTCCCTTCGACCCCAATGACCAATTGAGCCTCTCTAGATTTTACAGGGTCGTTATTTCACATGAAGTGTGGATACCGATCTTGGACCGTTAACAATGTTTTCCATGTGCTCTAGGAGCTCTATAAATATTGTGTCAAGGCCGAATATCACACAGCTAGTGGCCAAAAATAACATTTATTGAGTTTAATCGCTGATAGATCTAAGTGTAGAATCAGTCTTGGGTGAAATGACGTGGCTTTTATGCTGGGAAGTCATATCTGCTTATTAATGCTTTTATGCACTTACAAAGTACACTCCTTGCTTTAAGTTACCCTTCTAGTGTTTACGTTATTTTGTTTTTTCATGCGGATCGGAAAGAAATCATGGCGGTAATTTCCAGCCATGACTGACATATGTTGCGTGCACTGAAGTGGCAGATAACCCAATTAATTCCTGTCTCAAATCTCTGCTCTTTTTACCCACTCTGGGGAAAAGAAAGAGGAGAAAGGAAGGAAAAAAACGACATCGTCTGGCCATCGGACACAAAACATCAGTACACTGTCCCATGGGAGACTCTTGCACATGATTTCACTTCAATCAGACAAGAATCACGATGAGGAAAAACATGTAGTAGGGAATAATTGAGCATTGCCGTGTGGAAAGCATCATCAAGGGAGGCCCGGGGTAATTGGATAGAACTTATTTAAGTCCAGGGAAGAGATGCATGCACTGTTTTTATCTCGGTCAATGCTTGCAGTGATGTTGTTGTTTTGGGTTTTGTAAAGGGGGGGGGGGGGTCGTGTAACTTTTAAAATTACTTCTTAAAAAGTGTGAAAATGTAAGTGGTATAAAGAAAACAAAGGATACATTGAAAAGTATATAATATATTTAAACAATAGTCAAATGTCAATTTGGCAATAGTCAAATGTCAATTTGGCCTTTGAGTGTTTTTTTTTTCATTATTCTCTTGCAACTTCGATGACCAATTGAGTCAAAATTTTAAAAATTGTATTCATATGTTGGGTTGACAATTACCAACTGTGTCCGGTGCCTTTAAACCTCTTGCTATGCGCTTGGATCGAAATTCAGCCCTGTGTTACTTTGATTACAAGGCTTGATTACATGGAGAGAGAAAAAGCTGACTGCATTGTTAAAGGAACGTAACAGAATTGGAAAGAAACTCAGATTTACAGGTTTACATAAAACTTACACGGTCTAATGATGATGATAGTAGAAAACATCCCTTGAAATATTTCTGTCTGAAATGTCATATTTGATGAGAAATAAATAATCTAATTTCACGTTTGGAGTTTATTCATTTTTTTTTTGGCATCGATGCAATGCAAAGTGAACCAAATGGCTGATCGATCTCAAACTTCTACAAGTTTGTCAGTTTATGTATATGGTGGATTACGTAAAGTGCTTACACTGCCTGCCACTGTTTTGTCAGCAAAACCAATTCTGTAATGTTCCTTTAAAGGTCTGTTAATGCTGAATCAAACGAATGATAGAGATCTTTAAGTACGTATGTAATAGTAATTTATGAACAAATGCTGTGTGTTTTTTTTGGCACCTTTTTATGATTTTCAACTAATTGATTTTAAAATTAATGATGAATAATATTGAAGTTAACTACCAGGTGTGACCAACAGATGCCTCCAGATATTTGTGACTCACATGAATCCATCGTCGGCTAATATTGTGTAAAACAGGAATTGTCTAGGTGCCACTTAGGGGACGCACAATCTGTGAATAGACCTTGGGAGAAACGCAATGAGTGATGACTCAATATAGATTTGAAAAACTAAATTCTGTGGCTATTATTTACTAGATTGGGATGTTGAATTCATATCAAACTGATAGATTTATCAGATTATTTTATTGATTTAAACAAAATTGTGAAATATTTGTTTGTTATAAGCTGACAGTTGGGAGATGTCAATAGAAGGAAGGGATGAATAGTATTGAAGTATGTAACAAATCTGAAACTCCACACAGATTTAGTATTGAATTGAACAAAATTAAATTACGATGTTGAATAGTGTTAAATTTTGCATCGGGATATTATATATTTTCCCCCAAACATCTATGTGTGTAAAGACTGTATACTCAGTACTTTTCCGAGACCTGTGAAAACAATTCTAATGATCCACGATGGTTTCATTTTGTAATGGTTCACTACTTTAATGATCTAAATTTTGTGAGCATCCGGGTAAAACAAAAAGGGCATTTCAAATAGTTATATAAAATTTATCCTAAATGCAATTGGTGAAAATATTCATTCTTCAGATGATGGTTGTCTCTTGAAAGATGGTGGTAATGGTATAAGGATGGGGATGCACTCTTCAAAATATTAAAACAGCAAGGTTCCTTCGACACAATGATTTCACACACGTCCTTGGTAAAAACATCTGCTAGCGGGAAGATTTTGTCCGTAAATCCGACAAAATGTAGCAATGTTTGGCAACAATTTACAATGGAGCTTGGACAGTACCAAAATTATTATCATTTCACACGAGGTACATTTAAAAACAAATTTACAACCATGCTTCAACATAGCAATTGACTCTTGCTAAAAGTTGCTCTCATGTGTAAGGGGTTTTATTAAGACTGCAGGGATTTTGTTCCTCGAGGGTCGGCCATGTTGATTTAATGGATCTTACAAGTGATATGGTATTGGAGAGGAAATAGTCTTTTAAAGGTCATGGTTGGGAGGGGGATAACGGGCTTAATCACTACCTCCTTCCTGATCAACGTAATGATTTACATCAGGTCTTCTTTAATTCCGTAATACCATTTGCCAAAAACCCTCTTGGGCTTCACCCTATCCCTGCACTTGAGCCGTTATTTCCTAAGTGTCACTCTGACTAAAATAAATAATTGTGATAAGCTGATGAATAGATTTGATCATCGATATGTTTTTATAATGGTTGATGGATACTTCAAAACATTTTGGGGATTCAGTTGGAGATTTAGTTTAACAAATACTTTTAACTTTACAAGTAACACTTTTCAAATTAACTTTCAACTTGTTGGACCATGTTTGTAAATTCAGAAGGTTTGGGGTGGAACTCAATTGTCATGTGCCAATATCTGGATTTGGGATTAAAATCTTCATCTATTTATTTATTTATGTATTTATTTCCTCAAAACCTCAAAAAATGGAGAAGATAAAATGATTTGTAAAAATTACATCAAATATTACATCAAATAGGGATTCAGATCCAATGACAATCTTTGAGATAATCCCTCAAGGGTAGTTGCACTAGACGGTTTCGTCGCTGTTTCTGAAACTCGCTTCGTCCTAGAGGGAGAATATTTCAATCAAGACAGTCGGTGATTTGACTGTGATTTTCACTGTGTCTTCAACGGGTGGACTTGCTCAAGTGTTTCTTTGACTCAGATTCTTAAGCTTTCCTGGAATGGAGAACACAAATCAATAAATGTGTGACACCTTACTGACAGAGTTAATTAAAACATTTCCAATTTCCCACAAGTATGAAGAAGATTTGGTGTAACCGGAATACCCATGTGCGTCTGAACACACTTAGAACTGTCCAATTGTTTATTCATGTTGCCCTGATTCCACAATCTCAACATTTGCCATTCATTTTGTCAATCAATACTCCATAAAACCAACCAGTGAAAATTTGATGTTTGAGAGAGAGAGAGAGAGAGAGACAGGACAAAAAGCAGTTCATTATTATTTGTTTTCCCCGATGCAAAATTAACATCTATAAGGTTTATGTGTTTGTTGAACACGTTTGGTAATTCTCGCTTGGTGTATGCATAAAACATATGCATAAAATAACTAATCTGTGGAAATTTGGACTGAATTGGTCATCAAAGTTGCAGGAGAATTATGAAAGCAAAAACATCCTTGTTGCACAAATTGGTGTGCTTTCAGATGACTAATAAAAGACTTCAGAAAAGACTTCAGGTCTGAAGTCTTTGAATAATTGAGTGAGAAATTACCTCTTTCTCCAATCTACCTTACTTCAGAAGTAGTCGTTTCTCACAATGTTTTATACTATCAACGGCTCTCCATTGCTCGCTACCAAGTAAGTTTTTATGCTAACAATTATTTTGAGTAGTCACCAATAGTGTCCAGTGGCTTTAAATATTTTAAAATCTTATGATGTCTCATCCCTTTTGAATCTTTTCAGGTCCTGGCCCAGGAGCGGGAGAGGACAGTTGCAGAGTTGCAGAAGAGAGAAACCACCATGGAGAAACTAGAGAATGAGAACCAGTCATTGTCAACGGAGACGGTCACCTTGAAGGACAACCTGAAGATGATCAACGATAAGACGTCTGAATTGCAACGAGAACTCCACCAGATCAATGAAAGGTTATCTATTTAAATTGATTTGATATCATGAGAATTATGAAAATGTACCAGCTGATTGTCGTGATAACTGACTAAAGGCCCGGTCACTCAGGCCTCGATAACGAGAACGAGAACGAGAATGACAACGTTATTAATATACACCCTTGATTGGTTGAATAAGCTTAGGCGTATTCTTTGCGGAGTAATTCAACCAATTGAATGTCTTTTTGCATCGTTATCTTTCTCAATATCGCTGCAGTGGGACCGGGCCTTAAAGCCCAGTTCATACTTCCTGCGAATGTGAATGCGATACAAATGTTGACGTCACGAATTCGCAATGAATAATTCGCATCAGTTGACTTGTGCTCAACTCCTGCGAAACATTCGTGGCGAAAACAGCCCTGTGACGCCAAAATTTGTATGCACTGGGCTTAAGCGGTCATATTCTGGAGAGTTTATGCATTCTGAACCAGCTCGGCTCGGTTATTTTAGTGCACACTTGTGCACGGCGACGACCCTATCTTATCGGTTTTAAATGGCAGGTCAAAACCTGGTCGCCACTCTTTATTCCCATCATTTAAAGAGTAATGACTCGGTCTTAAACCACCGTTTTCAACTGGCTGGGTCATGGCTGTTCGATATAGAACCTAGCCTGTTTCTCTGTCCTTTATTGCACTGCTATGACCCTGCCATTCTTAAACTACCATGTTTGATACAAATAAACTATAAATAGTAGTATACTTGCAGGTGCAACCATGTAACAATTCTCTTTTGAGGGAGTATTGGCTCTGAAAAAAACCGGTTTGGTCTTGACGTTTTGAACAGTATACCCTGCTCGTCTTCTTTTCTCCTGAAGACGAGCAGAGAGTATACTGTTGGAAACATAAAGACCAAACGAACTCCTTCCAGAGCCAACACTCCCTCAAAAGACAAGTTAAACATGCTGTTACTCCCAAAATACTATTATTTATAGTTCATTCTTATCAAACATCACTTACCATTTTTGACCTTGTCATATATTCCCTACTTGTTAGTCTCTCTTTAAAAAAAAATATTTTGTGTATATGGTATAACCACAAACTTACCTTTTATTATAACATTTGTTATCAAAACTATCGTATCTTTAATCTCAGATTGTTAGACAAAGAGAAGGAGGCAGCTGTATTGGCTGAAGAGAAGAAATCCTTCAGTATACAGGCACAGGAGTTAGAATCGTCGTTACATGTAAGTGTCTATAATCTTTCTCTTTAATCTAGAGGAGCAAACTGCACTGCGGTGATCATCACAAGTTCACGCCAAAGATCTTGATCTGCTGTTGATATCATTGCAGCTGCCATTCTCTGTCCGGTCCACTTCTCTATGTCGTTCATCAGTAATGATGCTGGATGAACTCTTCTTCTCTTCCCCTTGATCGACCCCTAGATTATTTCTTTGTTGAAACCTCCGCGACGAATGACGTGTCCAAAGAAATGCATCTTCCGCATAGCCATCTTTTTTTCCCAGCATAAACTCACTCCCTATGGTGTGTATTAGATATTTTTAGGATGAGTAGGAAATGGGAAGAAATGTTCAGTTTTAGATATGGGAGGAAACCCCGAAGATAAAAAAAACAGGCAATCAGGTGGGGACTGAAAACCCAATCCACATGCAAGGATCCTCCTGTCCGGGGTGGGATTTTTACCGGGGTCCACGGAGTCGAAAGCAACCACTGAGAAAATCTGATCCTCTGGATAACTATTGTATGGCATGATTGGTGCTACAACCCGTTGGTTAGACCTTGAAATATTTTATATTCAGGGCTGTTCACAATTAAAAATGTTTTATAACCTCAGGGTGTTTTTTTTTGGGGGGGGGGGTAGGAGAAGGTGGGTGGCTCAATGAAAATAATTGAAAGACAAAGTTTGGTTTACAATTTAAAAGACGAAAATGAAAATTGAAAAATGGATTGGCTGCGTGAACATTCAAGAAATGTTTTTACCTTAAACAATAGCCCCTGACATGTTTTTTTTATATGTGGGGCCTAAAGACTTTTCTATTGCAACGTCACAGCTAAAAGTAATGCAGCCTTCAGTGCAAGAAGGCGGTCGGCGGCTTTCAGTGCAAAAAGGCGGTCGGCGGCCTTCAGTGCAAAAAGGCGGTCGGGTTGTTTTAGTGGTATCTTTCCTTGCCTTCCACTTCTGGAACCTCAAGTTTGAATTCCATTGGGGGGGGGGGGGGGCACCATGTAGATTAGGTTTCCAGTTCCTTCACTATTTGCATGGATTTCCCTGGAATAATCCTCATCTAAAACGGAAACTTCCTTCTTCATATTTTCGCTATAGGGTTCTTGGCCAGTATAGTGATTAAGTTTGCTTTTCTGGGAGTCTTTGTTACACCAATTAGAACAACATTTTGCAAAATTACATGGAAACTCTTGAATGTGCATGGCACAAGGCTACCAAGCATTGTTGATCTCAAGCTTGTGATGCAAATTGCTAACTCAAAGAAAATGTAACCTGCAGGAAGTATAAATTCATCCTGTTGCGTAAGCACAAAACTAGCTAAGCCCAAAACAATTATGATTTTTAGAAAACAGTTCACAGCATTGAAATAGGAGAATTGAAAGTTTTAGAATTTGATATGTCGCCAATATTTTCTGCTCATCAACCCAGCATTAAAATAGGAGATTTGAAACTTTCAGATTTTGATATTTATTCATGAAATGTCGCCCACAGGATCTCACTGTCCAGAAAGAAATGACCGAGTCAGAGTTACGAGAGGAAATCATTGCCCGCCATGATGCAGAAAGGAGGCTGAAAAACGCTGAAGACTCTCTGGCAAGGTTGGACAATGCGCTGAAGGAGAGTAGACCTGAACCCGTCACAAAACTAGAGAAAGCTCTCGATGTGGAGATCTTTGCAAATGTGGCACATCTTAAGAGTAAGTTGCAAAAGTTATTAGGTTGAAGCTGAGAATTAAGAGTAGTGTACAAGCCGTGATGGCTAAACAGTAAAGAAAGAACCCAAAAGACTGTTACATGTATCACACTGCTGGAACAGTTGTCTTGTTCCCAGTGTATGTATAAGTTTGGCAAGTTGGGGAGGTAGTGCTTTCTGCTCTACCAGCCAGGCATCTGATTGATGGATGAAACCCAAGCCTATCTGCTTAGACTGTAAAGGGGGTCACCCTGTTTCAGCCCCAGGAGTAGGTGGCAACAGCCCCTTTAAAAAATAGTAGCTCATCCTGAAGTGGCCTTCATCCCCACCCAGGCCAACAGAAGATTAAGCTGGGCCCAATTCATGGCTCTGCTTTCCAAAGCACAAACCAAAAACTTTTTCGTGGCACACTTTAAGGTTGGGGAGGGGGGGTCTAGAAAAAGAGTATGGTTTTCACGCTCAAGATATTGTTAATAATTGGCAATGGTCCCTAATAGTTTATGAATCCCTGATAGTATACAACTATTGAGTGGCTCAGAGTGGAATGGGAGGAATATTATCGCAAGGTAAAATTTGGACTGTTCCATTTCACGAGGCGAAGCCGAGTGAAATGGAACAGTCCAAAATTTACCGAGCGATAATATTCCTTCCATTCCACGAATTAAAGCGACTCAATATTTGTTTTATGTAACTAACATATTTTAGATCCTTGTCATTTGATGTATTTTAAAAGTATAACATGATGAAAAATCACACAAATTACTGCTCCGGAATCGCCGCGTAACGGCAACGATGCACAAATTTAATAGCAATCGCATCACAACCTCTCGCACAGGTGCTCCTTTGTTTTAGCAGCAGTGCGGCGGCACTGTACTGCTCAAAAACATTGGGAACAAGGATGATCCTAACTGTTGAATGGGAAATGCTATTCCCCATGGGCGAATAGGTCTTTTTGATCGCCGGTGCGGATGGGAGTAATAGTGAATGTCACGTGAAGTAAGTTCCACCAATCAAATGACAAGGATCTGTATGTCAGTTATATAATAATGAATAATGACTCATTGTGACCCTTAAACCAGAAAACATTGTTACCTTGGCGCCATCCAGAATCAGAAAATGTTTATGGGTTTTCGCTGTCTCTTGTGTAGCATTGCAAAGGATTGCCCTAAAGTCATCGGACGTTGGATTTAGTCTAAGGATTTCAAATTGAGTTTTCATCTGTGACCAAGCAAAGCATTGCACCAATATACATTTTAAATTTATTTCATTTCTTGTGGGTAAAAAAAAGCAAATGTAAAAATCAACAAAAGGAAAGATTGCTAAGAAACAACTTTTCTTTTTACTAGACTCTCCGCTCTTGCTGGAACACAAACAAAATTAGTTAGCATAAATTCTAACAATGATTATGCATATCCCAATAGAGCCATATTTGCCCTGTTACGACAAATGAGGGGTAACAAAATATTGAGTAACTCATGCTGGAAAAAGGTTGATGTCATTTAATTCTAAAATAATACTTATTATTTCTCATATTTTGCTGCAGAATTCTTTGAGGACATTGCAATGGAGGCTAAAATAGATGCAGATAAGCCTCTGATTATGAAGAATGCTCTCCATGCACGTAAATCCTTCGTCAGAAAAACGAAAAGCTTCAAATTCCGCAAGGATCGAGACAGAGGCGTCAATCGTCACAGTAAGTTCCTTTATTCATTCCACCCTGCTGCTTGGTAGAGAATTTGTACTTCTATATTATCTTGCATCGTTTGAGGGATTTGATGCTTCTTCATATTAAGGCCACTGTACAATTTATCAGTTTAAGGCTCAGAAAAATCATCTGTATTTTGTGTTGTTCAAAAGAAATGTACAGAAATTAAAACTTTGGACTATTACCACACCTACAACTGTTTTAGATTTTCTTTTTTAGAAACAACAGACACTTCTTTGACAGTTTTGCTTTTGGTTGTTATGATCGATCAATCATGTTAATTGAGATTAACAAATTATATTGGCTTTAAGGTTTTTCAGAGAAGCCCTTTTGAATTTGTACAACAGAAAAACAAAACTATAAGTTCCATTTTGCATTTTGGACGTGTATCTACATGTATCAAACTGGATTCATATGATTTGTGGCTGCAAACATCTCTGTATGGCTTAAAAACTCTTTTCATTGCAACCCTCTTCTGTCATATCATATTTAATTTGTGAACTTGAATTGTTTTTTTGCCATTGATAAGATACTAAGATCAGTACAAAGTTCCTTATACTTACACCTGTTTCTTCTTTTTGTCTCAAGACTCACTGAATGTGCGATTATGCATTCACTAGTAGACTGGCACCTTGTTGTTAGCAAATAACAGTTAAGACTAAGTCTTAAAGGCAGTGGACACTATTGGTAATTGTCAAAGACTAGCCTTCACAGTTGGTGTATCTCAACATAAGCATAAAATACCAAACCTGTGAAAATTTGAGCTCAATTCGGTCATCGAACTTGCGAGATAAAAAAGAAAAAAAAACACCCTTGTCACACGAAGTTGTGTGCGTTTAGATGGTTGATTTCGAGACCTCAAGTTTTAAATCTGAGGTCTCGAAATCAAATTCATGGAAAATTACTTCTTACTCTAAAACTACGGCACTTCAGAGGGAACCGTTTCTCACAATGTTTTATACCATCAACCTCTCCCCATTACTCGTCACCAAGAAAGGTTTTATGCTAACAATTATTTTGAGTAATTACCAATAGTGTCCAGTGCCTTTAACAAACAAAAAACCTCTTCATATACTCGTAGAGCACTTTCTCCCTGATAACCCCATTTTATTATGTTCTTTTTTCCTGACCTTTTCGTCTCTGACCTACTTTGCCTTTACACCTGTCATGCCCTTAATCCCCCCCCCTTCAATGAGTTGTAGTGTTACCCCCTCCCCCTCCCTCCCACCATCTCGGGTTCTTTGTTTTAAGTTGGATAGTGTTACCCTCCCCGAACCCTCTCCAGTTCTGTGTGAGGTGGTTTTGGGGGGGTTTTGTGTCTTCGTTCAATTAGTCTCATTCAGTCTTATCAACAAAATTCAATACTGTTGAGTATCGAAGAATACTTATCCATGGTCCTAAAGAGATTTAAGTCTTCTATTACATGGATGCTTGTTCAAATTAAAAACTTTTAAAAGTACAAATTTATGGATCTTCTGTAGACGACCAGATTTAGACTATTGAGTCACACTAATTGCAAAAGTTTCTTTTATTGCTGATTATTGTTTATTGGGTGGTTATTGATGACATATCCAAAATCGGACAAGAGTTTCAAGCCAGAAGTGACCTAATATGCATATTTAAATTAGGTGGTAATTAGCAATCTTTAAGGTCAATTATCTCTAAAACTATTCATTTTATGGACAAGATTTGTGTTAGAGGTGAAAAGAAACCTGACCCTGGGAATCTAAAAAACATATTTGTATACTCGATTGACCCTTTCCAAATAACTAGGTCAAAGGTCAAGGGGTTAAACATGCGTTTAAGTGGTTTTCTCCACTCAAATGCATTGTACATGGTACCATGACAGTGTAATAAATAATTGATGAATTCTTTGGGTTGAATGATTCCACCCTGTCCCATATGACCTATAAAGTCTTCATCTAGATCAAAGGTCAAAGGTCAACGCGTCAGCAAAATAAAAATACCACTGTAAAAAGACCACTTACTTGCGATGCATTCTAAACACTACAGCTTGTTTCAATTCGGTTTAGCATGGTTTGTTTGTCATGGAACTCAGCAAGTTGCCTGTCCTATAATGAAGCTCAGGTACTTATGGATGTCAAGCAAACACCGGGGCGATAGCTTCTCTAATAACCTCCAACGTAGTTTCTAAGTATAGCAAAATAACCATTGCTTGTAAATACGGCCACCTATCATGCTCAGTGGGAAAGTGTATTGTGGATGGTGCTCTACATGATACAATTCTTGTGAAGAAGATGGCCACACAACATCAGTATAGTTAACAGTGCTCTAAGGAAGTTAAATGAGGCATCAACAACGGGAGGCACCAGAGGGGGGAGGCAACACCTGAGGAGGTACCAACTGGGAAGGCAACATGGGGGAGGACAGGTGGGGAGGCAACATCAGGGGAGGCAACAACAAGGGGGGCAAAGCAGGGGAGGCAAAAATAGGGGAGGCATCAACAGGGTATTAGGCAACGGGAAGCAACAACAGGGGAGACAATTAGAGGAGGCAAAATAGGGGAGGCAACAACAGGGGAGGCAACAACAGGGGAGACAACAACAAGGGAGGCTACAGCAGGAGAGACAACAACAGGCAAGGAAACCTCAGAGGAGGCAACATCAGGGAGGGGAGTTAACATCAGAGGAGTCATTAACTGGGGAGGCACTGGGGTAGACAAACATTGGGGAGGCAACAACCGGGTAGGCAACACCGGGGGGGGGGGGGGGGCAAGAGGAGGGGGTCAACACAATAACGGCGGAGGAAACAACAGGGTAGGCAACAATGGTTGAGGCAACCGGGAAGGCAACAACCGGGGAGGCAACTAATACCTCAACAGCGTGGTGTAATCACACATGGCCAGCGGGATGGGTGAGGCAGACACAACGGACAAAGTTGCTGCTGACGATGCCTGACTCAGATAGAAACAGAGATGGAGAAGCCGAGTAGCTATGACAGAGCAACGAACAAATCAGTGCCAGAACAATGAAGTGAGGTATGGCAGAGACGGCAATCACCATTGAGTGCCTAGAGTAGATATGGATTTCAAATACATGACTATCTCTATGGCATCAGGCATTGCATCAGGTGTGTCTATCGTCTATGTACATTGGCTGCTTTCTTCAACGTTTGCCATGGACACAGGGACAAACGTACGGACGGAGAAGACTTGTAATGCGCATGTATCCACCCTGCTGGGTGTTCAAGGCAAAGTAAAAGGGAAAAAACACCTTGACCTTTGACCTTTGACCTAGCTATTTAGAGAGGTCATATGAGTGAATTTTATTTCATTGATAGAGGTCAATTGGGACAGGGGGATTCATTCAACCCGAAGAATTCATTCTTGGTATTTATTACACTGTCATGATATGCCATGTAAATGCATTTGAGTTTAGAAAACCAAGTTTAACCCCTTGACGTTTGACCTAGTTATTTGGGAAGGGTCAATCAAGTATACAAATATGTTTTTCAGATTGTCTAGGTCAGGTTTCTATTCACCTCTAACACAAACCTTGTCCATAAAATGAATAGTTTGAGAAATAATTGACCTTAAAGATTGCTAATTACCACCTAATTTAAATATGCAAATTAGGGCACTTCTGGCTTGAAACTCTTGTCCGATTTTGGATATGTCATCAATAACCACCCAATAAACAAGAATCAACAATAAAACAAACTTTTGCCATTTGTGTGACTCAACATGAAGAAAATGTCTAAATCTGGTCCTCTACTGGTCTTGTTAACAAAACTTGTGGTCCAGTAAACATTTTTAGCTTGTTGATTTTCCCTCAAATTTAAGCCCTGGTTTTCTCCATCCATACCTTGTCCTGTCTTAATCCACTTCAAGTTTTACTTTCCCCTAAAAAATTCTCCAGCCCTTTTGTTATCGTATCCAGCCTGTCTTTTCATGCCTACTTATAGTCTTTTGTCCTTCACCCTCTACCTGTTAAAGTCATTACACTGACTTATCCTCAAATCTTATTTTACTATGACTTCTTTGTCTTTGCATGCCCTGGTTGTTTACGTTTTACTCTCTTCTTAGCTTGATTACCCACCGTAAACAAACTAGACTAGAAATATTATGAAAACTTAATGGTTGTAGACACATATTTTACTTTCCCTGTCGTGTTAATTTCTTGAACTGAATATGAACATAAATATTCTATGCTTTGTATCTTCAAACAATCCCACCTCTCCTCAATGTTTTGTCAACCCCCTCCCTCAATCCCCTATCAGAACGTGGAAACAGTTTTGCCGAACCACTCGACGCCGAACCTCTGAAACCCAACTCTGATGATGTAGCCATTTCAAAACCTACCCCAAAACAACTCTATCCATGGCAACGGTACATTGCTAGATTTGCCAAAAGAAACGATGAGGACAAAAGCAGTAATAATAACAATGGTATTGTAGACACAAATTCCTCCTCAACGGGAGATTACAGTCCTCTCCCGGTTGGGGGCACTGTACCCAAAATACAGGTCACATCCGCCACCGTTTCCAGCAACTCATCCCAAGCGGGAGGCAGTGGGAAACCAAGAGCTATGTCTACTGCCCTCTAGAGGAGGTAACAGGTGCATTTTTTTTACCATGCCATGTAATTGGAATTCCCACCGTAGTGACATCACAGCACCTCTGAAACCACCTCCCTGATTAGGTCTTGACTTAGAAGCATGCATGAGTTCCCGGAGTGAGCATGGGATTGACCATTGTGGATAGACACAGAAGGCGCTTTCAAACAAAATGTAATGGGAAAGTTCTATAATAGATGTTAAATTTGCATCAGGGATAAAGAATATTATTATTATTATTATTTTTTTTTTTTACCCATACACCGATGTGTGTTAGCACTGTATACTCAGTACTTTCCTGAGTCCTGTGAAAAAATATCACAGGAATGTTCGGGTGGGATTCGAACCCACGACCCTTGCAATTCTAGAGCAGTGTCTTATCAACTAGACTACCGAGGTTGCCCGGCAGCTAGAAGCAGTTCGAATCCTATGTTTTGGCAGCGGGTAAAGTTCTAAAAACTGACGCAGTGATGGGATGCCCAAACCTGTACTATGCAGTCACTATAGCATCTACCTAAAGGCAGAAAAGTGTTAATAAACAATTGAAAACTTCTCCCATCAATTGTTTTCTGTTCATCTGTAGTGATTGAAATCAAAACAACCCTTTATTTCATAGGTCAAAGTAAATATTTCATTGAGCCATCTTTTAAAAACCCTCCTGACATTGTAAACTGTTCATGTACTTATAAACAGTGCTCCAAAAAGATTGGTATATTAGTTTTCTCTGTCTTTCCATACTGGTCATCCATTGATTCAAAATGCATGTTGCATGGCAGCTTGCTTTAAGTGAACCTTTTTTCCAATTCATCATTATACTTGGTTCAGCTACTCTCAACGTTAGTGTTAAACCGAGTTGAAATAGACCATAATGAACGCACTTGGTACTAACTTTGGGTACACGTCTCTACAACCTGTGTTTCTTCAGGATTGCTCTGTCATAACCATTGTAACACCTCATGGCAGTGACAGCATGGTTTTGATTCTAGTTTCTCTGGAAGCTCTTGCACTGACGCCCTCTGCATCCACTGGGGATGTCAATTGAATTCCAGTCAATAACTTTCTCTCTGGATTATTCTTTCCGCAGAGACTCGGCCTTGTCCTGAACCAAGTACCTTTTCTCTCCACAGTGTCCGGCCCTGTGCTGAGGTTTTTCACCCCTGTGAGGTTATCGCAGTTACTTTTGTGAAATTGGTCTTTTACAGATCATTGTAGTCGGGTTTTCCTTTACTTGAGAGTGTAGGTGGAATCTACAAACATACTGTCGCACTTTTGCTCGATGGTTTTGATTGTTTATAACTAAACATGGCTGACAGTTACATGTTGGTGATATTGCTGTATGGAAAGTTGACAGACTAAAGTGGAGGCATCTTGCATGTACCCAATGACGTGCCTCTTCCTTCCTTCCCATGTCAACTACAGGAATCAAATAACCAGAGTGCTTTGAAATGTTGACAAGTCGAGCAGCTGATGACATCTCTCTCAAGTCACATGTATTGGTGTTTTTTCCTCCTGCAGGTACAAGCGTTGCAGGTTTACAACGGGCTCGTCAAAACGTTGCAGCAAAGAAGGGTATGCAGGGTGTATGGTGTGCTAACTCAGTCAACTAATTCATCATTAACCCTCCTACTGTCTGACCATTCAATATCATCTACTGTAGTTTTAAATGATACATGTAGATACAATTTGTCAGCCTCTCGTGTGATGAATGAATGCGTCTTTACTGTACACAGTCAACCCTTCTACTGTCTGACCATTCAATCTCATCAGTGGTTTTGAACGATAAACCAGGCAGCCTGCAGTATGATATGGGTTGAATACACATTCAATCTTTCTACTATCAAATTAATGATTGTCCGGTCCAAATATTCAATTTTCTTCTCCATCATCTTTTTGATCATGTTGTTATTTAATGTTTCGTAATGGTTGTTGTTGGTGGAGGCACTTTAAAACAATTTTAACACTGAATATCTAACCAAAAGATGTATTAATTAATGCATTTTCTTCCAGATGTTTCGTAAATGTCCTCAACATAATATATGAACACATTGTTAACTAGTCACTGTATGAAATCAGTTAACTGTTATCAGTTATCAGTTAACTTCTTGCATCACTAACAAAAATATCAACAAAGTAAACTGAGTGAAGGTTGCCTGCAGAAGAGCTTCAAACTTTTAACTGCTGATTAAATACTCTTAAGATTATCCACTTGCAAGTTGGATATTTATAATGTCTGGTGAAGTGACTTATTAACGCGTAAATGTAAATTCCTCAGACTTAATGCTATATCACATGATTCGGGGCAAGCTTTTGAGTAGTTAAATAAGAGGGATCAGCAAGCACCTCTACATGGTTTGGAATGATTGTCATGATTGTGTAGGGCAAAATGGTACCAGGGTTTGTGCAATCTAGAGGTTTCTTTACCAAAACCATTTGACATGAAAACTGGTTTTGAAGAGTTGAAACCAACGATTCTTTTTAGAACCACCCCAACTCATTAGAGATAGTCATTACATGGTGTTACCGCAAACCTTTCTATATATATATAAACCGCGGTTTAATGGCTTCTGACAGGCACCCCCCGAACAAAGATATTGACAAAATTGGGAGACCACCAACATAGGGCTAGATAGCTCAGTTGGTAGAGCGCCGGCACGTTAAACCGGAGGTCGTTGGTTCAAATCCCGCTCTAGTCAATTTTTCTTTGTTCAATCCTAAATCATTTAAAAATGTACCCAGTCAGTTTCCCTTGTGGTTTATTATTTGGTATCTGATATAAAAAGTCGCATCCCCTTAAGGTGATCCCCTGTCTGCCGCTTCCCAGGTTGTATCGTTACCCGGGTGTGATCCCTGGCTACACGGCAGTTTGCGGTTTAATGGCTTCTGACAGGCTCCCCCCCCCCCCCGCACAAAGATATTGACAAAATTGGGAGACCACCAACATAGGGCTAGATAGCTCAGTTGGTAAAGCGCCGGCACGTTAAACCGGAGGTCGTTGGTTCAAATCCCGCTCTAGTCAATTTTTCTTTGTTCAATCCTAAAATATATATATGACATAAAAATTGTTTCTACAGTCTGAGGAATTCCAACTTTTTAAGAGTAACTTGTGACTAAAGCAAGTCACTGTACCAGCGTGTACACACTTACCATAATGATTTCAGATGCAATTTGACTCCTAAAATGGCGAGCGCGGCAGAGAGTACATAGTCGCATGTGGTGTTGGTGCAAGGGGTTAATTATAGCCACATGGCCATCATGGTTGGTTTAGAAATGTACTTACTGAAATAACCACATGTTTAAGTAAATCTAGAAGATGGTCAATGAATAATGTCAGGATAGCTTGGATAATTGTGTCCTATATGTATATTAATTTGTATTGAGTGTGATACTGAAGTTTTATTCTGTTTAATTGCAGCACTGATATTAATCCATACTTGGTGTTTCTCTTTTTGTCTACTTATTAATAATTTTTTCACCCCTTCCTTTTTCTATGTGCTTTAATTCTGCCTTTCTCTCTCTCTCTATTTATGTATTTCAGCTTGACCGTTAATGTTACACTTGTATACCTGTTAATGTATGTGTTGTTATTTAGCCTTCAATAAAGACTCTACTAGGGTTGATACTTCAGGCCATTAAATATGTTCTGCGTTTATACCATAGGTCCTTTTGGTTGGTAAGCAGTTTCAAACAGCAACGTCTACTTTTCCCTCATACAAAATTAATACATAATTCACTTCTAGTGCATGCTTTGTGGGTTTGTCTTTATTATAAAGTGAATGTTCCACCTCCCCCAACCCCTCCCAAAACCTTTGCCAATGAGTATCATAACTTATCAATCAAAACCACAAGGGAAACTGACTGGGTAAATTTTGAAATGATTTTGGGGGTTGAACAAAGAATTGACTAGAGTGGGATTCGAACCAACGACCTTCGGATTAACGTGCTGGCGCTCTACCAACTGAGCTATCTAGCCCTATATTGGCGGTGTCCCTATTTTGTCAAATAAAATTTACCCAGTCAGTTTCCCTTGTGGTTTATATTGATATCTGAAACAAAAAGTCGCATCCCCTGGCTGCCGCTTCCCAGGTTGAATCGTAATTTGGGTGTGATCCCTGGCTACACAGCAGTTAACGGTTGAATGGCTTCTGACTGGCACCCCTGAACAAAAATCAGTATCATAACTTGTAACATGGATAGAGTCGCTGTCTAAACTTGCATGAAGCTTTTTTTGTGCACATCATCAGTTTACAAATGGTTTAAGGTTGTGTTGCGCCTCATCGGGAACATTTTGGTAGCAACTGATTCTCTCTAATTTTAAACGTTTGTTAAGTGTTAATCACTTGTTCATACGCATCTCATGTTTTCATCTAGGAATTTGAGCCTTTTTTTTAAGCTATTATACACTTTCGGAACAGAATTTCTTTTTAAAGTTCACAGATTTACAAATAATTTACAGGGTTTACAGAAGGTAATGGTGAAAGACTTAATTTTCACAGGTTTGTTATTTTATATATAAGTTGTGATACACGAAGTGTGGGCCTTGGACAACACTGTTTACTGAAAGGGTCCAATGGCTTTAAGTAACCCTCTGTAAGTTCATTTTGTGGTGTTTTGTTGCATGGCCGCTGCACAGTTTGCCTGACATCGTTTAATACTTGGTTGTGGGCAAGATTAATTGTCATTGGATAAGTGAAGCTCAGGTTGAAAGATCAAGATTTGCTGCGATGTATTTCAAACTAACCTCTCAGACACACTGCTACTTTGGGAGTCAATTATTCAAACGAAATGGTGGCCCTTACTAAGATTTAAATTTTGATTTTCTTTTAAATTGGAATCATCTGAATTATTTTTGATTGTTTTTTTACGAGAATGGGAATTGGCACAGAATTTACCCAATTGGACTCAGTTGGTTTCAGTTGGAGTCACTTGTAATCAGCTGGCCGTCTCCAATTGTTTTAAGACATAATTAATTACGTAGTTTTTACATATTTTGCCTTAAAAAAACTTGTTTTATCATTTAAAAGTAATGTTTATGGATATCTCTTTCACACCTATTGTTATTTTTTACTTGATAGAAACCCAGGGGTAATCAAAAACGTAAGTTTGAATTGTAACATTTTATAATAATTATTTTCCATTCCCCACAGGCTTTGCGTCTTTCCGTACAGTCCCTCATGTTCCTGAACGCCAACAGGTACGGAACTCCGTAGCCTTGGGAAGTCTTCCTTATCTCACCATTGAAGATGAGGATGAGATGGATCACCCTGATCTACCGTCGTTCCATCAGCTCAGCGCGATGGGCCTCTCTAATAGAGGTGCACCCCCTGCGCCATTAAATATCCCGGACTTCACCGGTATGATACCCACCCCAGCTATTAACTCAGCGAGCTCGGTTAACACGCTGACGGAGAGCAGCACGGGGGACGACAGCTCCTCGATCGACAGCCAGGGAGGATCAAAGAGTACGGACGATTCAGGAGACTTCACCGAGGATTTACAAATTGCCTTTGAGGAAAAAGTTTGATCATGGTTTCTAGTATTTGTTTAAAAGAAGTGTTACAGACTTTTTCACAAGCTCCAGTCATTTTTGTCTAATTCTGCATTTATTTAAGCAAATGCTTCTACAGTGTTCACTCGTGATACATAAATGAGACCGAATTGTTTGTTTAAATAGGAAGGAATAAAAGCTGATCATTCATTTTGTTTTGTTTTGGGGGGTTTTCGGTGACATTTTTATGAAATTTCATGAGCTGAAAGAGACATGTCTCTTCCTTTGATGCTTCATCAGTCAAGACATTGACATCATGTTGTTACAATAATTAATCTTATGGTATGGAACCCTTGCACCAATGTCACAAGCTGCTACTGTCCGCCACACTCACCATTTTGGAAGGCGAATTGTAGTTAAAATATATGGTCGGCGTATAAACACTGTGTCGCCTAAAACACAAATTACACTGTATAGCACAGGGATATAAACTCCCCAAAATGGCAGCACCAAAAGTATGATGACGACAGGTGACAGGTGTCTATAGTCTGGTCCATAATACAAAGTAAAATTGTTTTGATTTATGATATGTGGTATAATAAGATCCTGCAAAACAACAAAATAGTAATTGAGAATCTGGCAAACTTGGCTGGTGCATGCTGGATGTGTACTTTCAACCAATTGGTACCTCAAATACAGTTTTTTATTTTTTTTTAAAGATATGTGGGAACATTTTTAGCTAACCGTTCATGATATGACCTTGAGTGTTGTCTTTTTTGTTACAAGCGGCTTGCTCTGGCAAGTGTCTCTAAACAAAACGGCTATTTTATGGATGTAATAATCAAGTTACATGTATTATTACTTGAGTGCAACATTTTGTTTTGGTGCTTGAAGTATTAACTTTTGTCAGTCAAAAACTTTGACTCAAAACATTTGCTGTAGCACATATGCCCTGCAAGATCCAGAGTATCAAATAGGTTGTTCTAAAATGGTCCCCAATCAAAACACGTTATAGGCCAAAGACTTATTAAATTGAGCGGCGATGTAGGTTACACCAATTGAGTGTGCTTTTGAAGGTCAAAGACGATCTGCAGAATGTGGGATTTAAAGATGAATTGACAATATTCCCAGCCATTCTTCCTTTGGGAATTTTCTGGCAATTTTTTCTTTTTTTACAACTGAAGAGGTGATAATTTTAATGGCTGTAGATGTATTCTGTTTGAGAGAGATTGTAAATTTTATACAGACGTCAGAAAAGGGTTGCAAAGTATTTTTTTGGTACAGGTTTCTAACTTCAGCATTCCTTATATCTAGTGTGTGATGCATTCAGATTGCCTTCACATATGAAAGTAAAGACATTTCCTCCCATAATACTGACAGAGTATTAAACATTCCTGCTTGAAAGATTTGGACATTTATAGACTTCACTGAGAAGTAAATTTCAGATATCCGATTGCTAGGAAGGTTGTTTCTTGGTATACATGAAAATTGAAAGTTCTGATTCTCTTAGGGTTTGTTGAAGCAGCAGCCAATTTAATGAAACGCTAGGATTAATCCTATCTCGAGTTAGGACGAGTAGCCCGTCCTAACTTAGGATGGGTTCAATGCGTCCTAACGTCTATGGATACGGACCTTAACTCATCCTAAGTACTAAGATTAATCCTAAGTTAGGAAGAGTTTGGTGAAATCGACGGCTGGTCAACTAATAGACTCCATTGGACTGACCATTTTGAAGGATTGATAAACTGGTTGTGTGCACAGTACTGTTGCGCTACCGTACACAACCTGTAAATGGTTTCCAACGGTCCTCTCGTACTCACTATACAGTGGGTGCGTTCGTTTAGCTCCCCTGGGTCGACCCCGGTGTGTGGCGTTTTTTTTTTTAGTACCAACGTTGGTAATTTTCTGCACGCGTTCGTCCTGGACAAAAAAATGCCACACACCGGGGTCGACCCAGGGAAGCTAAACGAACGCACCCACTATAACAGATTCCAAAAAGTAAGAGAGATATGAAAACAAGTGAAATCACGCCAGCAGGAATGTAGAATAAAACCAGTTCATACTTAACACAAAGTGCAAAAGCAAAGATAAATCGACTCTGCATCACAAAAAATTGCGTGAATCTATTGTTTGCCAAATAATGAAAATCCTGGCAAGCTATTTCAAACTTCAAAAGGTACTTACACATACTTGGAAAGTATGAAGAGAGATAACTGCCAAATGTAAATATATAATTTAAACGAAGAGAGGACAACCTAATATAACTAATAAACAAATGGCCCAATTATGTATTTGTATTTGGAGTCATTATACCTTGAAGTGCTGTTGATTTAACAGTAGAAATGTAAATATTGGCCATCGCAAATCTCAATGTAATTTATCAGGGATGAATCTACCAAAGGATACTATGGGTGCGTTCGTTTAGCTTCCCTGGGTCGACCCCGGTGTGTGGCGTTTTTTTTTTTTCCAGGACAAGTGTGTGCAGATAATTACCCGCGTTCATCCTGGTAAAAAAAACGCCACGCACCAGGGTCGACCCAGGGGAGCTAAACGAACGCACCCTATGTATGCTGTAAGCTTCACTTGTTTGTGGTTGTCATGTCATCATAAAATTATCAGTGCATTTATTAACAAAAATTTTTATATGGAAAACATTTGTTTAACAGGATAAACTGTAGTGGCGACTTATTTGGTGGGGTTGCATCTGGAAAAATGGTTTTTACCATAGGGTTATTCACTAGATCTTTCCACACTCAAAAAGAGTTTGACATCCGCTTAAGTTTTGGACACAGGTTAAAATGTGGTTTGCTTGGCCCTGTGCTAAGCAATATCAGTTTGGTAAAACTTTGCCCAGTACCAAGCATACCCATTTTGACAACGTAGTTTACTCTGAATCAGTGGTTTGCTTAGCCCCGTGCATATACAGTTTGGTAAACTTGGTCACGTGCTAAGCATAATCATTTTGTAGGATTTGAAACTTTGCATGGTGGTAATACGATATGGAAAGATTTGCGGTAGCACCATGTCATGACTATCTCTTAATGAGTTGTGGTGGGTCTGAAAAGAATCGTTGGTTTCAACTCGACGTTTCGATCAGTATGCTCTGATCGTCTTCTGGATAGTCAGTTTGGTAATGCAATTTACTTTGATAAGGTGGTTTGCTTGGCCCTGTGCGTAGCTTTATCAGTTTGGTAAGGCAGTTTTCATGTTTTGTTGATTAAAGGTTGCAAGGTACATGTAGAAGGTGTTTTTTTTTTAGGTTTGATTTGGAATGAAATAAGCATTGATTTAGGTAATGACATTACAATATGGTGGAGATTGGACTGGAGATTGGACAGAATATTTTTTACTGAAAAAGCCTCAAGTTTGCCTCCGTTGGTAGGTGGAAGATCGCACATGTAAGCAACCTTCAATATCTTGGTTTTGGGTTAAATTTAGTTTGGGATTATCAAAATTGTCACAGTTACATTAGTTTTGCATGGTCTTCATCTTAACAAATGGAAGACATACTTATTATTATTCAGGAAAATTTGTACATTGTAAAATACAAATAACTTTTGTACATTAGTGTTGTATTATTTAAGCAGAAATGACCACGCACATCTTGATTGTGTATCACTACTGATATTCAGAACATGGCATGTATTTTTTATTAATCTAAAATGATTTATTTTTTTGGACTACTTGATGGTCAGTGAGACTTATTTAGTTGTACATTTAATTAAGATGACAAAATGTTATATGTTGGCTGTAATATTTGCATAACTTTGGCAAGGTAAATGAATAAATTGAGAAACGGTTTGTAATTTGCTTCAGTAAACTCTGATCTTTTATTTTTTTATGATGAAAGTTGAGTTTCTAAGTTAAAAAACACAAATTATTTTATAAAACACACACAAATACCAGGGGTTGATTTCACAAAGAGTTAGGACTAGTCCTAACTCAGGACTAGTCCTAGGAGACATTAAAAACTTAAGGCTAGTCCCAAGTTAGGACGAGTAACTCGTTGTGAAACCCATCGCAGGTAATTTCCCATTGTTTATTTTAATTAACAATGGATTTAGTCAGTCTGCTGCCACCAAGAGTCAGCTACATGTAGGTTATGACTAATGAACCAATTGAACAATAAACCATAACAAGTTAAAATAGCAAATTCCCAGCAGCATCCTTAGAAACTTATTTACTAGGTTTTGAGCGACCGAAATGCTCCTTTTAAAAATTGTAAAAGAAAAGTTCTTCAAATTTTTAGGCGAAAAACAGACCAACTTCAAAAAGAATGCGTGATTAAAAATGCTACTACGATAACCAAAATTGTACCTGCTGTATTACCTGTTCATTGGAAAGTTGCCAAATCTTCATTGCTTCCAAACCCAAGACGCTCCCTGTTCCACAAACCATGATGTGTTGTTCTTTGTTCATGTATTTTTTTTAGTTTCCTTTGAGTAAATTACCTTTTAATTTTATTTCTATGGTATGTGTCATAATGACACCATTGAATGTACTTAAAATATTGATTTGTAATTATGTTTAGTATTATTTCTTTATTCCTTGTTTTAGTGTTGTTGAACTTTTATGTTTTTGATCAGCATGTTGTGTTGATCTGTATTAAATTTAAACACCTGGATAAAAACCATGGCTGACTTTATCATTGTTAACCCTTTTTAAGTGTGTACTGAATCTCCCATATGCTACCCACCTAATGGTTAAGTAACCCATGCCAAACTTTCCTATCATTGCATATAGACCGTATCAAATATGACAATACCATTTAAATACCTGCCCACAACGTGGCGTCTGTGAGTGTGTGCCATAGAAATCAAACCAGGAACGCTACATGCTTATTGATGGTCACGTTTAGATGCGCATACAGCCTGCCTTACAATATGGCCATATTCATAGCTACAAAGCGGTTATTCCATGGTTAATACAAGTGGAATCCATGGAAATTTGAATCTCCAAAAGTCACCTATTGGGCTATATTTGAAGATTCAAACTTTTCCATAATCAATTTGTTTACTTCTAATCTTAATTAACAGGAAATAATTCGCAGGATGATTACTAACTACCATAACCATCTGTAAAGGGTCTATGTACTTTTTGTGGGACAAAAAACACAGTATTCACAGATTTACACTAAAAGTACAGTTTGAAGATAATTATAGTAGAAAGCTTCCCTGAAAATATTACTTGCTGAGGTGCTGTAGTTTTTGAGAAATGAGTAAAACAATGTCATGAAAATAATTTTTGTCTCAATGATCATGAGACGAAAATTATTTTAGCATGTACTTATTGTACTCATTTTCCAAAAACTACAGCACCTCAGCAACTTATATTTTAAGGTACGCTTTCTACTATCATTATCTTCAAATGGTGTATGTTTAATGTAAATCTGTGGACATTGTGTTTTGTGTTACAAAAAGAACCCAAATCCTTTATAACAAGTAGGCCTTCAGATAAACAGTACAATATATCATTACTAACACATGACCTTGCCTTTCAGGGTCATTACTAACACATGACCTTGCCTTTCAGGGTCATTACTAACACATGACCTTGCCTTTCAGGGTCATTACTAACACATGACCTTGCCTTACAGGGTCATTACTAACACATGACCTTGCCTTTCAGGGTCATTACTAACACATGACCTTGCCTTTCAGGGTCATTACTAACACATGACGACCTTGCCTTTCAGGGTCATTACTAACACATGACCTTGCCTTTCAGGGTACCATGCACCAGAGTGCTTTTTTATTGTTTAAAAACGGTAACAATTATTTCAGTTCAGGTTCATATACCTACTATGAACTTGCTTCATAACAGAGTCATAGTACTTGTACCTGTCTCCTTTTGTCTGTACTTGAACTTGAATAGCACTCTGCACTAATGCTAAAAACAGAAGCTCAGTACACGTATATTACAGACAACATGTCAGAATTCACGTTCACTCTAGTGGCGTGTCAAAGCTTTATGTTTACTTGCATGTACTGACCCTACTGTACTACTAACTGCAGTCTGGCAAACTGATGCAGTGATCACGTTATTTGTCCGCCATCCAGTTTTTTTTTTGCAAAAGTGACATCATTAGTGCCAAGTACTATTAATAAGAATGACTCCAGTACCTTTTTCAGTACTCCTTCTCCTGGTGATATATTATACTCATAAAAGGTTTTGAACTCCGTAACTTTCTTACTCCTCCTACTCACTGAATAGTATTCAAAATGGTACCGGGTACTCGTGGGTGAAGTTCTAAACAACCCATACTAACGTCCCAATGTGCATTATTGGGTAAAATCCTAGTTTGAGCAACACCAGCAACCATCATGGCGCAGTAACAATTATGAAACCTAGCATAGTTAAACTAACATAATATTGGCAGCTTGATTTAATTTGTAACTATTCAAGATGCACTGTGGTGTATTTTAGTATGGCATGTGCAGATGGCCTATAGCAGTGCTACTTCATGCACAGCACTGCATGTGTTAACAAAAAAAGCCCTCTGTTTTTCAGGAGTGCTTAGTTTATATGGCTGCACACACGACGCTGCCACAAAGCTCTGTTTTCTCAGAGCTCCAACCCTCATGGGGGATTTTTGGTAAAATTCCAACCTAGACTCATTGCATGCTACAGCCTATGTTTGCTAAAATAATATCATGTCAGAAAAAGCTGAAAATCCTTCAAAATGTACAAAATTAAACTTTATGTCGTGGGTCACGATGGTAGATTTTGTGTCAAACCCCATTCCAAATACTGTGAGAGATATGTTGATAGATACTGTGCTGTGAATCCCATTAAAACCAGACTGCTTGCCTGCACTGTGGTTGCTTTCAGCATCACTGCAAATAAACAACAGAAATTAACAGAAATTATAGAAAATGTTAACCCTAATAACCACCCAGCCCATCAAATTCCAACAGTGTGTTTTGTTTGATTCTGTCCGACTGAGGACTGCACAATTAAATTAGTTATGTTTCACAATACATGGTCAAAATAATATTCTTTACAGCTTATCTTTTCTCTCATGGGATTTAACATATATATTGTTTCCTGTGTATACAAAATTTTTATCAAAATTTCTATGCATTGAACTTGAAGGGGCACAGCAATTTCCCTCTGGTAAGGGCCACCTCTATGTGGAAAATGTAAATTTGTACAGGAACCTTGCACAGGGCACCACAGCAAAAGCACAGGGCACCACAGCAAAAGCACAGGGCACCACAGCAAAAACACAGGGTACCATAGCAAAAGCACAGGGCACCATAGCTAAAGCACAGGGCACCACAGCAAAAACACAGGGCACCACAGCAAAAGCACAGGGCACCACAGCAAAAGCACAGGGCACCATAGCTAAAGCACAGGGCACCACAGCAATTGCTGTGGGTGCAGTGGGTTAATTCGAACCTGCTTTTCACTTGATTTGTATTGTAATGTTGTAGTTCACACACAAAAAAAGGGTCTGTAGAAATTATTATACCTCGGTACCATGGAGTGTGTGCCCTCGCTGAAACCAAAATCTTTAACAGAAGGGATCTGGGTATTTGAAAAGAGTAAGGGCATTCTTGCTTCGCTTTTATGTACAAAACCAATTAGGAAATGGCTAAATGGGAGAACAAAAAGTCCTCAATACTGGGTTGACAAACATGTGTTTGGTTTTTCTGTGTATCCATTTGATTTTCAGCAAGAAACATTGTTGCAATTTCAAGCATGCCTGTCACATACAGGCTATGTTAGCGATGCAACATTTTTGCACTGAAACAACGAGTATTAAAGTTTACCTCTAAAGGCTTGTACAGCTGCAGTGAAGATAAACAAGTGCGTCATCCACAGGCAGGTCATGATGTCAGTCTGACCCCAGATGACCGCTGGAACAATGAACAGCTTCCCTACACAGCACAGTAGGAGCGCACGTAAGAGCTGAGAATGACTGACATTGAAAAAGAAACAGTGGGTAACAAATTATTTCAATGAAATGAAATGATATTTAAGTGGTCAGCAGGGTTCAACCTTAACTTTTTCATTGACAAGCGAGCAGGACCAGTTAGCTTTTTATTTCACTGGTCTGTCAGCTTTTACATTTGTCCTTATTTCATATTAAATAGGGATGCTTTTCACGCTGAACTTGCCAGCAGGACTACTTGGAAAGAATTTTGACTAGTTTAACTGCCATTTGGCCAGCATACCACTGTTGAGGAAGCACATCGGTCAGTTGGTACATGAAGGGACAGTTTCTGTTGTACAAGCAGTGGTTGCCTCAAAGCGCGTTGAGTGGATTGTCGTGGTGAAGCGGTTTAGTGCACCACAATGACAAGCTTTGGTGTTGTCATAAAGTTACAGGTAGAATGGTTTCCAACTAGCACCTCAAACAAAGATGTTGACAAAATAGGGAGACAGATAACATTATGGCTATATGGTTCAGTTGGTAGAGCGCCGGCATGGTAATCCAGATGACGCAGGTTCAAATCCTGCTCAAGTCAAGTCAACCCAAAATCACTTAACTTTCCCTTCAATTTAGTTTCATTTTAAGAAAACTTCTCAATCCAAATTAGTCCACTCCCACTATTCTGTTTAGCTTTATATTTTTTATTCTGTTAATGGGAGACTTTTAGGCGGTCCTTTTTCACATCAGACCGCGTGCTCAGGCCTATGTGAGCAATACTGAGCATGCTCAGAGCCGCAAAATAGGACTGTTATGTCTGCTACCGACAGTGTCTCAAAAGTCTCCTATTGGAAATTTAGACAAAAATCCCTTCAAATTTTCAATCCTATTGGAAATTTAGACAAAAATCCCTTCAATTTTTCAATAAAATGTAAACAAAGTTTTGCATTCTTTTACATTACACTCACCTCACATATTTGGCTTTTGTGATTTTTGTGTACAGTAGATTTGGTATAATGACGCCACACAGGAAAGCAGTAAGCTCTAGAAAGAAAAAGATTCATGTAATTGGTTAATGACATGCAAATAATTGTCATGCACAGTTATCATGCAACATGCTGTAGTGATGTATTTCAGTTTCTGTTTTTACTTTTTTCCTTTATCGATGCAAGATTATTTTGTTTTACACTAAATTTTCTGTTTATGACTTTTCTTAATAGACTGTGAAGTTCTCGCGCATATTCAAATATGGGACTGGTTAGGGCGCGAGTTTGTTTCCTTCATGCGTTGAAAAATTGTACGCGGGACCAAAGTAGTACCAAGACTTGCACAGTCTATTGTTCTGTATTTTACTCCTTTTTTTTTTTTTACTATTTGTGTACAGGGCCCTTAGGGACAGCTGTCGTAATACTGATAAAGCAATCCTGTCTAAATAAAACTGCAAACAAATAAAGTATGAAAGTATATATAGACAAATCTGAAAAGAATATCGAAACAATATTACAAACAAAAATTACAGCTCATGTAGTGTAAAGTTGTTGGCTGATTTATATAGTGTTGTTGCCGTTTGTAAAACAATATTTTCTATAAAGACACTGGACACCTCCTGTTATTGTCAAAGACCAGGTGATCTCACTTGGTGTATCGCAACATATGCACAAAATAACGAGCCTGTGAAAATTTGAACTCGATTGGTCATCGAAGTTGCGCGATAATAATGAAAGAAAAAACACCCTTGTCACACGAAGTTGTGTGCTTTCAGATGCTTGATTTCGGGAACCCAAAATCTTTTTCTGATGTCTCAAAATCAAATTAAAATATTTTAGTGGAAAATTACGTCTTTCTCGAAAACTACATTACTTCAGAGGGAGCCGTTTCTCACAATGTTTTTTACTATCAACAGCTCTCCATTGCTTGTTACCACGTAAGTTGTTATGCTAACCATTATTTTGATTAATTACCAATAGTCCAGTGCATGCCTTTAAATCTAAAGATAAAACATTTGAATTGAATTTAGTTTTGATCAATAAAAAGTCATACCGAGACCAGCCACCAGAAACATTGCATAGAAATGCCAATGTAGTGCAAAGAAGAGGAAATGTCTATTTGAGGGATGAGTAGCGGAGGAGCCAGTGTCTGAGCGAAGAGCCCACTTGGTATAAGCATCGCAGAGCAAGCTTAAGATGCTCAGCTTCCAATGAATCTGTGGCAAAATAACAAATATCAAATAATAAACCACAAGGGAAACTGACCGGGTACATTTTAAATGATTATGGGTTGAACAAAGAACAATCAATGTCATCGGGGTCACAAGAAAACAGTGAAAAACCTTCATATTTTTTCGCTGTTTTGACGGCATGCTACCCATGTTGATTTACTCACGTTACTGTTGGTGTTGAAGAGGATGTGCCTGTAAGCCTGTGGCTTGTACAGCAAGGCATCCAGCACAATTATCACTGGATCAAACTCTACGTACTTATCCACAACACCTTGACAGTAGCCCTGGACAAAATGATGACAAAAACAAGGAAATACAATAACAAGTTTGTCACGATGAGTACTGTGATTTAATTACTAAGTATAGAGCATCTTGAAGGCAGAGTGAACTTGTGCAATGTGGTAATTACTCCACAAGTTAATGTCCATAAAAACTTACTTCTTAAAGATCACTGGAGAGCTGTTGATAAAAACATTGTTAGAAATGACCCCAATTGAAGTATACGGTTTTAGAGAAAGAGATAGCTTTTCACCCAACGTGTTTCACTTGATAGAAAACTTGAGAAGGCACAACAATCTAGGGTTGCAGCGGAGCTGGGGCCAAGGATACAATGTGGATTGGTCCAATTTAAGGGCCTTTTTTACTAATAAATAAGTTTATATATATATGTGGTTGTCCTAGCGCCCAAGGCAAACTCTGACGTTAGACAATGCATCATTGTGGTTCGGCTATTGCTACTGATTTTTCAAACACCCCGTCCCACTACCAAAAATACCCCCAAATCACAAAAAGGAGGAAAAAGCTTGAAAATTATGGACTGACTTCTCAATGCCCAAACTTGAGCCATGTATTTCATTTGGTTGTGAATTGGGTTTTCATTTTAAGCCAACTTTAACAAATATATTCAGATTCAGACCCTGACGTTTTAGAAATTCAATGAGTTTTTTTTATTTAGGCCTATGATCCACATCGATCGCTGCCGCTACTTTCTGCCAGATTTTTGTTCCCAATCTACTTCGTGTGCTAGCTGGGGACATCCCCATAAATTCGCATTCTGCAGAGATGCCAAGTCCTCTGTACTGTCCAGAGGCCAGCTATGCGCGAGACTTTTCAAAGTGTCCAATGGCTTTAAGGGCTAAATTACTGCATTTTTGGGCCACAAATTGTAATAAATTACCTGTGTGTTATTGTTACGTACTAGTAGTTACTTTATCTGTAACGTAAGAAAATGACACTACTTTTACTAACCCCGGCCTTACCTTAAAATTAACAAGCTTCATTCAAAGGACAAAGCCCCCAATCAACAAACAAAGGCATGTAATTTCCTTAAATCAATTAAGATATCTCAATAATTTTGGTATGACTGTTAGGAATTTTAAGCTCTTTCCAGAGCAGTGGTATTAATTGCATTGGTTCATGTTGAATTTTTGCGTCACATAGGCCGACATGTACAGTCCGGAAACTAGGCAAAAACACTAACTTACACAATGGGCGATTTTGATCATCCCTCCACTGTAAATCTTGTACAACTCCAATGCTTCTTTACCACAGTCTATACACACATAATTATTGACTCCATCATGCATAGAAGACTCGCCATTCTCATCAAGTTTGTCCGGCTTGTTATCCCACTTTTCCTTCCCCAAGGGCGCCGCCATCTTGGATTATGCTTTCTGCTGTCGTAAGTGGCGCTGTTTTTGAGCGAGAAAGTGAAGGGGGAACATAAAAAGTAGTCTGGTCAGTGGAACATTTTTGTCGTGCCTATTTGCTTGATAAACGGCGGGGGACCCGACCACCGAAAAATAATAATCTTTCCATGCATGTTTTTGTGTACATTTCACCCCGGTGCAGTTTCGAAGCGCAGCGCTCGGTGAAGTACTACGAAAGGTCTGCTTATTTTGTTTCTAGCGTGGAGGACTCACTTGTGACCTAGCTTTTTTTGGAGCGATTCAAGGCTGTGCGATTGCTGAAGCTTGGAAGCAAACTCGGTGAAGATCGTTTTGGAGGGTGAGTATGCAGGAATGCAGCATTTTACAGTCGAGTTGTTTCCAAACAATGGAATGTTCATTTGACTATTTAATAGTAGAGTATAACGGTCGATTGATTATCAGTTATCAATAATACAGATTAGCATGTAACGGGATGACATAACTTGCGGTCAGCTGGTCAGTGTCAGACGTCTGATTCTCTTATCTATAACCAGCTGACTTGTAAAATGGCAAATAATCTAAGACTAAATAGAGCTAGAGCTTTGCATCTACATCTACTACAACTACATGCAGTTGAGGGAAAAGTTTCCGTATGGCGCCACCACTTTTTCATTCGAAATAAAATAATATAGTATCTAATTTACCTGATTGATATATCCATTTTTGTAAAAATGAGTGAAAAAGTGGTGGCGCCATACGGAAAGTTATCCCAGTTGAGTAACACGCTTGTTGTAGAAATGTAGCTGCTGTTTTAAAACTAGTTGTTTGGCCTAGAGTGTATTGATTTATCCTAAAATAGTTCAATTAAGCTAAATAATAATGTTGATCTGTTACTGTTGTGTGCGTCCATTTGTGTGATCGATCAATCAAGTTCGTTGTGCAATTAGTAATGCTAATTCGGTTGCAATTACGTAACCCTCCTCGATGGCGAAGCCAGAGGGTTGCGACCCATGCTCGAACTGCAAATGCCAATGGCAATCTGGTCCAACGTGTGCGCTGTCCGTTTACAATGCCTGCCGTTCAGTCATATAGCGCGCACGCACTGCCTCGTAACACCCCTTTCACAGAATGGTTTAGTCAAACTTGGCCATGGTTCGGCAGTTCGTCAATCCAATAAGCTGGTACCTGTGGTCAGCGCTTGGTGGTGACCAAAAAATAATCCATTGAACCATTTGAACATAGCGGGAAGTCAAAAAACATGAATGCGGCAGGTTCAAAATTAAACCTGGGAAATTGGTGACTGTTTCGCTCTGGGATCTGGTAAGTTTTTGTCCTTTTTCTTCAAAAATATTTTATCAATAGTGTTTCGAGTGTTCATTAGACATTAAGAATTAAGTAAGTGTTCCTTGAATTTTGGTCATGATTTTCGAAAGTGGTAAAAACGGAGCAAATCGGTTGACTAGCTGTCGAAATTGTATTGGACCAGATTGTCGTTTGCTGTTCAAGCATGGGTTGTAACCCTATGGCGGAGGAAGGTTACGTTATCGCAACTATATCTGAATATGATCGACCGCCTGCACAGTGCAATGGACCCATCACGCAGATCAACTATTTGTGCTTAGCAGCTCTATGAAATTGGGCCCAGTCGGATTAAATAAAGGTATTGCACGTGCCTGTTGGTCTTGCACGCTATCTTTTAAAATCAATTGCTCTTCAATTTCTCAAGGGAAAAAAATAAAAAAATTATTGGTGTGGGATCAAACCCACGACCCCCCCCCCCCCATTCTAGAGAAGCATCTTCTAATTTCATGGCACTAATTACCACTGAATTTTATGTTTTTGACCCCTTGAAACCATTAGAATCATGTTTTTCACAAGGCGCAATAAGTGTTGAATTCTGTTCAGAATTCAGCTTTTGTAAAGTAGCACCATTAATAGGGCCCAGATGTCTTCACTGCTGGACCACTGAATGTGCCCGGTGGGTTAAAATCCTGTATTAGCAATTAATGTAGCAGGTCCCATTTTGGAGAAAGGTTTCTTCTGGAGTATTTCAGTTTCAGATGTACATCAATATTTACCAGGCCATGAATTACACAGATAAAACAACGGCCTTGAACCTCTTGCCCCTTTAAAATATGAACAGAGCCTTTAATTTTGCAATGGAAACGTGACCTTTGCACAACACCAAATGGCCTTGGCCCCTCTCACAGGATGAAATTCCCAGTCCTGCAGTATTACAAGATAGATACTAACCCAATGATGGAACAAAGCCCTGCAGTCTTGTTTTTGTTTTCTTCAAATACATATTTTTCAAGATAAACCAATAAATGGATTCTTAGGCCTCGAAATAACCCACGGCATTATAACAGAAATTGCCATGGTGCCCTGTGCTTTTGCTGTGGTGCCGCCCTGTGCAAAGTTCCAATACAAATTGACATTTTCCTCATAAAGGTGCCCCCCTAGCTGTGCCCCTTCACCAGCAAACTTCAAGGCCTTGATTTGAGTTGTAAATCTTTTCCAAAGAAGCCCAACAAATATTTAAAACCAAAGACATTATACATGTAATATGACTATATTATATAGTTAAATCTTGCAAACATTATTTCTGGTCGAGTGTAAGTGCTGAGCGGAATAAACTCTGGTCAAGTGGAGTTTTTCTTGATTTTGTTTATGGCTAAAACAAACAAATATGTTTGTCCAAGCAATAACTTGAGAAGGCATCTAAACTTCGTGTGTTGATTCTTGTGGGATCCCCAGAAGCAGTTTACTTGAGGAGCCCTAGGTCAAATGTCACGGTCATTTTGGCTAAAACAAAAGAAACGCTGTCCAGCCTTAACTTGAGATGGATCGGACATGTCCACTCCAAACTTGGTGTTTGGTCTGGTCTTGGGAAGCCCCATAAATCTTTAATTTGTTGACCCATAGGTCAAATGTCAAGGTCATTTAGACTAAGACAAAAGAAAATTTGTCTGAGCAATAACTTTAGAAGGATTTGGCATATCAACTCCAAATCTTGTGTTTGGATTGGTCTTTGGATCCTACAGAAGCTCATTGATTAGGATCATCTTAAGGTCAAATCTCAAGATTACTAGGGCTTAAAAAAAAGGAATGTTGTCCAAGCAATAACTCAGGAAGAATGAGATTAACACACAATCCTTGGTAAGAATTCTTTTCTTTGAAGAAAATTTGACAGATTTGCTATTTGAAAATGAAAAAACATAAATAAAACTTTACACACTACTGCCAATGCCGAAATATGTAACATGCAAGTTGTTGTTTGTATACAAGTATGTGATTTAAATCCCAATAATTGTTATGGTTTTTTAATAAATGACCACTTAGCAATGGCAGATTGTTTTGTGCAGCACCTTAAATTAAAATTTAAAACTTGTTGTGAATATAAAACAAAACTGCTATTTAAAAATTCGGTGGCCTGACCCTGGCAGAGTCTTTGTCTTTAGCCTTCAAGAAATAATGTTTTTTTAATTATACGTCACATTGTTACCATACATGTAGGTCCTTTAAGTTAGTAAGCGAATTGCAACAGCTAAATTTATTTTCCTATATAAAATTTAATTTAAAATTTTCGATTCAAATCTGCAAATAAAACCAGAGCTAACATTTTTAAATTGATTGAAAGTGAGAGGTGTTTAAAAATAAAATTAACGGCATTCTTCCACATTAATCAGTTTGGTTTTAATCTTCAAGTATCAAAATAAGGCGGTATGGTGTCTACAATATAAGAGTGATATTGGATATGACCCAAGTCTAAGTTGTTCAACTGATCGCCCCTCTACAATGGAGGGCCAATCTCAACAGCTGCTTGGATCATTATGAGATTTCATTTCCGGCACCCGAGTTATTTCTGATCCTTGAAAAGTCATGAAATATTTATCAGTTTTCAGATCGCTGTGGACTGCAAAACATCATGGAAAGTAATGAACAAGAGGATCCAGTTCATTCAGGAAATCATACCCTAATGAGAGTGGATTATTTTATAGTAGATAATATTGTCTTTTTTGTTGTCCTTTTTTAGAGATGGTTACAAAACAGACCTCAACGTACAGTAAACAACCACTTCCATCGTCCAGTTCTTTACTTCGGGATTAAACAAAATTCATTTGGATTGAACTATCTACTTGTTCGAATTTAGAGTTCTAGTGAATAGCATAACAATCTATATCAGAACATGAGGCACCTGTTTTCCAACGGTTAATTGTTTTGTTTCTCTTGGGTTTTGTTTTTGTTGTTTGTTGTTTTGTTTTTTATGTTCTGGGGGATTTTCTACCATGGTTTGAGGAGGTGGTTAGGTTTATGTATAATTTGTTTTTTTGATTGTTACTGCTTGTTGTCCCTAGTACTAGTAGAAGTCATTCAGCATTCAGGCCCCTGTCCTTGTCTACAATGTATGGCATCCCTCATTAGACAGTTATAAACCGTCTGACAAAACACGTCTTGGCTTAAAGGAACACGTTGCCGTGGATCGGTCAAGTTGGTCGATGAAAAGCGTTTTAAACCGTTTGTTATGAAATCCAAATAATTTCTAAAGATGTTTGAAAAGTAGAATATATTAATCAACGCAAATATGCCTCCAAATTGGTGGTTTTCCTTTTAATACGCAAAGTAACGCGGTCGGCCATTTTATGGAGTCACAATTTCAACTTCACAAATTTGCTGACGGTGTTTTGTTTGCAACTTGAAAGGAAAACCGTGCAATTTCAAGGCTTGTTTGTGTGGATCATTATATTCTACTTTTAAATTATCTATCTAACCATTTGCATTTCATAACGTAAACAATTTCAAATGCTTTTCAAAGACCAACTCAACTGATCCAAGGCAACGTGTTCCTTTAATCACTCCTGATTTCTGGTTAAATATAAGTATACTTAAATTCCTTAGTAGAGGGAAGCAATGCATAATTTAACAATAAGTTCAAATGTACAGTGTTGTTTGTTAAAGCCATTACACACTTTCGGAACAGAAAAAAAAAAAAAAAGTTCACAGATTTACAAATAACTTACAGGGTTTACAGAAGGTAATGGTAAACGACTGCTCTTGAAATCTTATTCCATGAAATGCTTTACTTTTTGAGAAACCATTAAAACAACTATCAATTCTCGACATTGATAATTATGGATTTATAGTAACACATGTCATGACACGACGAAACGTGCGGAAACAAGGGTGGGTTTTCGCGTTATTTTCTCCCGACTCCGATGACCGATTGAGCCTAATTTTTCACAGGTTTGTTATTTTATATATAAATTGTGATACACGAAGTGTGGGCCTTGGACAATACTGTTTACCGAAAGTGTCCACTGGCTTTAAATTGGAAACACCTTGAAATAGTAATGGTTACGTCATTTTAGTATGAGCGTGGATAAACAAGCAAAGTTGTATCTTTGACTAAACCAGCCAATGTATACTTAAATAATGTGTCTGTCCAGATTACGAGTTGAAAATTATGACGACTTAAAACATTCATTTTTATGTAACTTTAATTCTTAAAAAGGGGCTCCAAGGTCAAAATCAGTTTTCTCATTCATTCATTTTTCAATAGATGGAGTTTTTATGAAAGTTAAGAAAAAAAAGTTAAGAAGAAAAAAACACATTTTGAATAATAGTCTGTACATTTTTGTCATTTTTTGTAATTCATTCCTGACTTTTGTCGATCCTATCAAAAGGGCATTGAATTAGACTTTTTGCATAGTGCTAAAAATCATCTTTGAAAAAAATTATGTCACGCCCTTCGTCCGGGCACACAACAACTGTAAGTTGCAAGTAATAAAAAAGCAGGGCAGTTCTTTTCACAACTGAAAAGTCTCCCAAATAATCTGATAAATCTACTCTGCAGAAGTAGAATATATTATATAGCAAGACAGTTCTCTAAGAACAAAATCACCTGGCAATTATATACACACATGGTGTTACCGCAAACCAAATATATCGTAAGTAATAAAAACTTAATACAAGTAACCGCAAAACTTTAGCCCAAGAATGTTTAGCCCAGATAGTTTTGCTTGGCGATGCTCAACAATACTCTAAATGTACACTGATACAGTGTGTTACACTAATGTTATTTTAGACAACCTTTTAACGAAAATCCATTGAGTGCACGGAAATCAGGTTCTTTAACTTTGCCCAAGTTATTAACAGGGTGTTTACGTGTGCAGCACATGTACCAATGTCCAAGTACATGATACACACGTGTTTTATGTGGGTCAATTATTGGTGCAACAAGCTTACACACATTATGCGAACATGTAATTTAGATGAAGTCAAGCGTGTTTTTGTCCATGCACCCTGGATGTGGCTGAGATGGTGATCAAGGAATGTCAGGTAATCGGACGTTGAAGAGAAAGGAAACTGTCTTCAAATCTTCACTGCTGTTGGAAATTATAAATTAAAATGAGCAGGTTTGGACGAGTTAAAAATGACAACTTTTATTTATTTTTATCTGTTTTAAATATGTGTTTTAATGAAACCAAGTACTCAAAAGTGTAGACCTTTCTGTGAAGTGCAGGAAATGTTCAGTTTTAAGACCCAGTAGGAAAACTCCAAACATGCCAAATGTGGAAATCCACTAAATCAGGGTCCAATTTTGAAATTTGAAAAGCTGCTCAAGCAGACATGTTGCTTGACAGTTATCTGCTCAGCAGAAATGAACAGGACACCAGTGACAGCAGGCCTGATAATTCACAGAGGCAACAAAGGCAACTGCCTCCATGCCCACTGGTCATTGCCTTGATGCCCTTGAAATGCTACAGTATACATGTACAATTCCTCATAGGGTGCCCTTTACCATGGAGAAAATGTCTTGGTGCCCTTGCCCCTCTTAAAAACGTTTTTGACAAGGTACTGATGGAAGTGAGAATTATTGCCAGTGCCACTGTAAGAAAGTTCAAGGCCAGACTTGTCCAGCTCCTACTCCATGCATTTCTCATGTTGGAGTCTGAAAAATCTTTAAGAGATAATTGAAATTCTATAATTTATAAATGATGAACATTTTTTAGCATTTTACACTGTGATATGCTGGATGTGGTTCCAGACAAGAGAAAGACAGAGAGAGAGAGTCCATGGACTAACATGATATTAACATCATGGTGTCACTGACCTCAAGTCGGCACTAGACAATTCATTCCCAAAGCGCTCTGGTAAATTATGGAAATTATATTGTTTGCACGAAGAAAAAAGTCTCAGATGGGATATGCCTGGGGCAAAGAGCCCTCTCACCATGGGAGGTTCTCATGTTTGGTTAAAGCAGAATCGAGTGAAGTGTTTCAAATCTGCACAGATATTAGTAGGACTGGCTTGATGTTTACGCTGTCAGTGCGTACGTGCAGTTCAGATTTACCAGTACTGTCATAACACTGCCGTTTCATTGGAATGGCTTAAGCCCTATGAAGACATGGAAGATGGTTCTGATATTGTGCGTGGAAGCATTGTACCTTATTGTACAAGATTTATATTGACTGTACACACAGATTGAATTGTCAAAAGGAGTTTGTGTCTTGGGTTTTGTACTCATTGACCATTACAGCTACATGCACGTCAATAATGATGTTTGGCCATGAATCTACCCAAGTTCTAACATCACATTCCAGTGTGGCTGTCGTTGGAATGAATGAACAACAGCCTGATGAACTTCTTTCATGATAATGAACAAATAATTCAGTCTCTACTGTGAATCAAGCACTGCATTTTCTTCTCCTGCTGTGGTGTAGACAATGCGTTGATTCTGTGTGGCTATAATACTATAGAGAGAATGCCTGGGCTAGAGATTGGGCATTGTAACCGTACCTGAGTTGTGCGGTTATAAACATCTTGCCATTTCCTTCATTGGATAGTGTTCCAAAGGTGCGATGTACTTGAGTTTCAAAGTACAGTACGTATATAAGTTCAGCCTATGCCGTGGTGAAGGTTAACATACTATGGTATCTTTACACTAACAGTACGTAGACAGTTGAATTTGCAGAGCTACGCGTCTGATATTGAAGTGTAGAAAACACAAATACCGTTTTAGATTTAGTTATTGGGACTTCATTTTATTAGAGCAGTGGATCAAAGATAAACTTGAAAATAATTGAGTGGTTGGGGTTTTGGGTTGGGACATGGAGGTAGAATTGGGAGTGTGCCAAAATGTTTGACCAGGGCAGATTGTTGTCTAACCTGTCCCTCCGTGCTCACATTTGATGGTTTGGTGGAATGCTACTGTTATTTTTTTATTAAGGAATGTGTTTAATGTTTAATGTAGTGTTTTAGGACTTTACTGAGAAAGATATAGTCAAATTTCATAAAGCCTGCAAGCACAGCTTTTTAGCTAACTGAGTGGCCATTAGCAGAATTCCTATTTCATAGCCATTGCCAACCATATGTAAGCAAACTTAAAGTCACCTGGAAGTGGTATTTTTTCAAAATAAAGCTTTTGTCACTAATATATGTGTTTTGATGAGTGGAATGTGAATAAACAGTTAACTAAGGTTTTAAACAATCAGTTCTTATGTTATTTACAAATTTGAGTAGACCCCGACCCGAGAGGGCGCTGTTTGTGACGTCCATCGAGGCAGACTTTGCCTGTAATGCGTAGAGTAAACACAGTTGCAAAGTACATGTACGGACCAAAAAAATGCCGACCAGGTGTATTGCTGCTGAATGCAGAAAAACACTTTTTGAAATGTACCAACTCACAACTTGGACGTACATGTACTTTGCACGTGTGTTTACTATATGCATTGCAGGCAAAGTCTGCCTCGATTGACGTCACAAAAGGGGTAGGCGGAGTCAGCCCTCCAAACATTTTTATATATTTTTTAAACATAAATCGTGACAAACAATTACAAAAAAATTGTTTTATTGTTCGTAAGCATATACTCTTATGTTTGAAAGAAAAAAAATTCTATTTCCAGGTGACTTTAAAGACAGGCTAACCAGAACTTAGTTTTTGTTTAGCAGATGAGAGATGTCACAATTCTAATCCAATGTGAACAAGGACTCGCGCTGTTAAAGGCAGTAGAAACACTTTTGGTAATTGCCAAAGACTAGCTTTCACAGTTGGCGTATCTCAACATATGCAAAAAATAACAAACCTGTGAAAATTTGAGCTCAATCAGTCATCAAACTTGCGAGATAATAATGACAGAAAAAACACCCCTGTCACACAAAGTTGTGTGCGTTTAGATGGTTGATTTCGAGACCTCAAGTTCTAAACCTGAGGTCTCGAAATCAAATTCATGGAAAATTACTTCTTTCTCGAAAACTATGGCACTTCAGAGGGTGCCGTTTCTCACAATGTTTTATACCATCAACCTCTCCCCATTACTCGTCACCAAGAAAGGTTTTATGCTAATAATTATTTTGAGTAATTACCAATAGTGTCCACTGCCTAACTGCCTTTAAACCTTATTGATTGTTATACAAAATTTCTTTTGCTTTGGCATGGTTTTCTGCTACATGTAATAAGTAAAGTAAGCACAACAATTTGCTTACTGGGAAACAGCTTTATGATATTGGGCCCTGGTCAAATTTACAAAATGGTGTGGCTGAAGTTCCTTCGTTCCCTACACACGAAATAAAGATTTTCATTTCTACGATTCTTGGAATAGTAATGGATACTCTTTGGGTATCAAATCATGCTGTCCTTTTGCCATCATTAAGTTGAGTGAACTTTGGTTTTGTACATCTCAGCGGTTGATTCCCAAGTGGTGTTCGAAGAAAATCTACAAATATTTTTTTCCCGGACACCCTCTTAAAATTTCTTTGACACTGTGGATGTTGGGATGTGATTTTATACACCTGTTTTGGTCCTGCAGCAGTGCCCGCAAAATCTCCACTTTTTGTTTGTTCATTGCCGATGTACTTTGCCGTCTGAATTTGTTCCTTTAATTAATCTCGTTGTTGAAGACTTGTGTTGAGCTGTTGGGATCTTCTTTCAAGTGCGTTAAATTGAAACGTCCCCATGGATGGATGGGGAAAGTGTGAAACAAAATGGACTCTGCCAGTCAAGCTTAGCTTGACATTATCAGTACACAACATTGTTAACAATCATCATACCCAATGAAATTACTGGTTTCATGCAGGTGGTTAAGAGGAAGGCCTAATTTTATATACTTTATATTTAAAAGCATAAGTTATGCAAGCAAATCTTTCAGTGTGCTCACTGGTTGGTACAATACCATGAAATATTATTTGGATGAATATACATGAAGAAAGTACATATGATATGGAAAATTAACTGTAGCCCTAATGTTTTGAAGCATTTTGGGGGGGCTTGCATTTTTCTGAGAATACAGAAACTGTGTACATCTAGCAGCCAACTGATTTAAGTTTTACGTCACTTCAGATGAAATAGTTTTTTTAAGGATGTTTACAACCACTGTCATTATTATAACTAGTAGAATTTTGTAAGTTACATTTAAGGTTGGTCAGGGTCTTTATTAAAGTACACCCCTCCCTTTAAAGTCGAGACAAAGTCTCCTTTCTTCAGTGTGCTCTTTTCCAGATCTAGTGAAGGTGAACAACCGATACTTGTGCATCAGTTGCTCCAGGCCTATCCAGTTATCATAAATTTAAAGCCCCTCAGGGCTCTGGGGTAGAATGATATGCAATGATCAGCATCAGGAGTGTCAGTGACAGATCTCTTGTCATAAGGTGCTGACAGATTTGGGGAAGGTCGAGGCCTTGTCAAGTGTCAAAGCGGTTTGGCCATGGACATCCCTTGTTTACCATGCCAGGATGATTGTAACCTGGGCAACTCCCTCCTGGCGATCATGTGTGTTTGTCTAGCTCTATACAGCCGAGGCTCTACCTGTACACATGTCAGTAGAGTCTGTGTCCCGGGTGATTGCAGACTGTCCAAGATGGGAGAAATTAGATTAGCTGTAAAAGCTCCGCAAGCATTTTGAGTGTGAAGCTAATCATGAATTTTATATCTACACTAAGTACATGTATGTACCATCTGTGTACCTGACTTTGTATCCTTGTAGTGCACAGTATTCACCTAGCCCCAGGTATTCTTTAAATTACTGTAAAAAAAAAAAATAGTATTTACAAAACTTTGAAGTGTCTTCCTTAATCAGGTCACCCAAATGGCACAACAATTGTCCTCATAGAGTAATGAGCCTATTGGACACTACTGCAAGCAGTGAATGTATAATTGATTTCATTATAATGACAAGGATGCAGTGGCCATTATAGTTCTGATTGATGAAACCTCCCAATGTTGGTTTTATCATGGAGGTAGAAATAGTTGTATACAGTCAATTGACTGATGACTGTTTGTGACATTACTGTATGGTCAAACTCAGCTTGATGCAGGGGGGGGGGGGGGGGTGAGGATTTTCATAATTGAGATGTTTGGGTTTAACTGATAGAGGAATCTCTAAAATGGTTTTAGTCCTGGTAAAATCGATGCAATCAAACTGAGGCTGGAAAGGAAGTAATCTGGCCCCTCGTGGATCAGAATCGGTGACAAAAATGACAAAAAGTGGGATAGAGGAATTCTTTACACTAAAACCGGTTGACTGAGGCAAGCAAGAGGCTAAAAGCCACTTATACCATGCCAAATATTGAGGCAGAGCGTACCCCGACCCTCCCAAATGTTCCCCTACTTAGTTAACCCACTCTTTTGCGTTTGTACAGAAGTATCTCTCCCCCCTAAAATCCTTGAAGACACAATAGGGGGTGTGTGCACAACAATGCCACTTATCCAGCACCGTTCACTGTATGTATGAAGTATCTTAACTCTTTCATGATGCCTAATTATGGGTTACTAATTGGTCTAATAAACTCACCATTGCACATTTTGTGAAGGCCACAGCTCAATCTTTTGTGATGATGAGAAGTTGAGAAGTTACATGGTATGGTAATGGGGACTAGATATTGATTGCCCCATTAATAACCCAAGTTAATGAAGCCATTTCTGAATATGCAGCTGCGGTTTGGTTACCCTGTTATCGTTCGTTGACACAAAAGCTGTTCTTGGCAACACCCTTTGCAGAGTTGTAGGACTCAAATCCAGGACTCGGATTCGAGTCTCAGACTTGACTATCTGTTGGCAAAAGACTCAAACTCGGACTCGGAATCGACTATTATAACTGGGACTTGACCCCAAGGTATTGTAACTCGAGAGTCACGTGTTTTGACTTTCTGGCTAATTAAGCCCCGCAATCTTTGGCAACTTTACACAGTATAATGGTTTGAGACATTGCAAGCAAGGTATCAATATTTATTCATTTTTCGGTAACTCATGTGTATATATCTACTTTACTGTGTACATTTTGTTCTTGGACTTGTCTTGCTATCTATCCTCTTGTCACCAAGTAGATTTCGGAAGTCGGGAGACTACTTAGTTCTGAAAATAATTATCCTGCTTATTAACTACTACCTGTGAGGTAAGAAATTGTCTGAGACTACTACTTTTGCTAAGCAGATCAAAGAGACTTCTTGTTATTAAAGGAACACGTTGCCTTGGATCGGACGAGTTGGTCTATAAAAAGCGTTTGAAACCGTTTGTTATGAAATGTATATGGTTAGAAAGATGTTTTAAAAGTAGAATATAATGATCCACACAAGTATCTCTCAAAATTGCACGGTTTTCCTTTGTGCAGTTATGAATGAAACCTTTATATTTTGTAAAAGAGTAATGTTCTTTTACTGGAGGGATGTTTTAATATCCAATTGAATGAATAGTTGTTCTATTCCATGGTATAGTTATCCCAAGATTCGTCATTTTAAGGAAATATTTTCCAAATGAATTTTTCACTGAAGGAGCAGGTTTGATGCGCAAATTATTTCAACAACCAACAAAAAAGGGACACACTGGTTTTTTTTTTTCTCCAAAGAGCGCGGTGCACGTAGGTGCCTTGATTCACTCTTGTTTAATAAATATCCAGTCACCATTTTTACATCTGAAATCCGTTAAATGTAGCTGATAACAGATCAAATATTTTAAGATGAATGATCAGATATCCCTCTAAGCTACTGAATGCAGATCAAGTTACAGACATATTTTGTTTCCAAAATGCCAATGAATTTCCTGTGTAGTGTAGTAACACTCCCGGACTGTACCTTTTTTTCCTTTTCTTTCTTGTGATGTTGGGCTAACTTCATAGAGCATTGCATTATCATGAGCATGAGATCCTTGAGTCGGCAAACAAATCATCCAGACATGGTCTCCCATTCCATATCTGAAGGGCCACCAGGGCCTCTTGACAAGTCAAGTGGAGTTGGATGCTCATGGAGAGTGTGTCTTGTGTTACATCTCAGCGCTCGTTGGACTTTTAACGTCTTACAAGTCGCTACGTTATGTGAGATCTCTGTTAAAAGAGCGTTCTTGTCTTAGAAATCTTTCTTCACGCCCACGTGTCAGTTTATATTCTTAATAAGGCGGCTGGACTCTTATCTTAGATAACAAACAAGATACCCTCTTCAACCACATTTCCTGTTCAGCTTGAAAAGGGCTTCAATTGGGAAGAGGAGAAAGGGCCCTTTTTCAAGAGCCAATTCCAGGCAGGAACCCAGCGTTTACTCTGTGTTATTTGAAGAGGTTAAGCCAAACCACCTTCCAGCCTGTGTCCATGTAGGGGGGGGGGCTGCTCTCGGTAGCTTGAAGTAGAATTGTTCCTTTGATGCTATGGCATGGCCGAGTGTTGACCAACTTCATACAGCTCTTTATTGTCATGCTCACTGGAAGTCAGTCACAGATCTCGAGTCGGTCATCATTTCCTCGACTTACCTGACTCTTGTGGTTGTCTATCGGGGGTCGGCGGGTGAAGGGCTCTCCAGCTCTTCTTGAAGGTGGGTGGAGGGTGCTTGAAGAGATTCGAGACAATCCCCCCCCCCCCCCGATGCATAGCTGATATGATCGGGAGGGGGCTTGGGGACTGTTTAGAACTTACAGAGCCCACTCATTGATCTTGTCTCAAGCCAGTTGGGACCACTCTTGTTTTGTACACAAACAGACAATCAGGAACGATGTGAAGTGCGTATTGCTAATCCATGTGTATAAAAACTGTGTGTTTGTCAAGGGGATTAAAATCATTAGGACCGGAGTGTTAAAAGTTCCTTCCATTGATTGAGTTTTAAAAGAAAACAAATATGTCTACAAAGGCAACTTGCAAAACTTCTTGGGCAGTCACTTTTTTACTCTAATGTGAGACGGTTGTTGTGGGTAAAAAGGGAGCCTTCACTGACAATAAAAAAATGTCTCCTTTATAAAGCCATTTTCAGCTAGCAAAGGATTTTGTTTCGATTTTGTTGTGGCCAAACAACAGTGGTAAACCACCTATGTCAGGAAGGGATTCAAAATGCTATCATCACTTAACAAAAAGATTATACAAATTCAACACAAAATTTAAAAAAAATTTAAATAATTAAATGAAGCCCTGGATTCATAAAACCTAAGTAAAGGCCAGTTAGCAACCATTTAAATACACTTAAGTGTACACTGAAAACAAAGTTTGTTATAAAATGCATATGGCCAGAAAAATATGGTAAAAGTAGAATACAATGACCTACACAAATATGCCTCGAAACTGCCTGGTTTTCCTTTTACTTTGCAAATTAACACAGTCGGCCATTTATGGGAGTCAAAAATTTGACTCCCATAAATCGTGTTAGTCGACGATGTAAAATTAAAACCACGCAATTTCAAGGCATGTTTGCATCTTTCTATCCATATGCATTTTATAACAAACGGTTACAACAATTTTTGATAGACCAACTTGTGAGGTCCAAGGCAATGTGTCCATTTAAAGTGGATACATATTTGTTATACAGCAGTACATCTTCCTCTTTTACACCAACTCCCTCCAAGAATCTACGAGTATAAAATGTCATCCCCCTGCCCCTTCTACTCCTCCTTTTCCTTATCTTCCCATCTGTATTCTTTTCATTCTTACACACGATCGAAGGTCTCGCCTTGAAATTAAACATGCAGGTCCCGTCTTCGGGGTCCGAGGCAGAGTGAGAGAGCGAGAGATTTCCTGTGCCGTTGCCTCGTACTGTGTATCTTCACGTACGTGTACACCGGGTCACGGTTTGCCTTTCTCTCCCCTCCTGCCCTAGCGGGACTCGTTTGAATGCAAACAACATCTCAGAGAAACCACTTAAGCTATGCTCATTCCCTCGCACACGACCTTGAAAGCGAATACACACACAGATGCATGTCCACACATTAAAGACCTGGCCTACTTTTCTGTAAGTGTTGAACCACTTTTTCCCCTCTGCTCTATTTTGTTTTCCTTGAATTCCCATTTTTTTCTTTTTCTTCTTCTTCTTCTTCGACTCTGAGCACAGCTTTATCCACTTCCTCCTGTTGTGAGACTATGGGCCATTAGCATTGCCGCTGATTATTTGCATTGCGGAGGGACGGGGATAATTCTTGGTTGTTCAGTGTGGTCTTGTGTAGAGGGTATACCTTTAGGGGGAGGTTTTTATGTACAGCGTATTTAGTGGCATAATTACTGTTTAGATTCAACTTCAAGAAGAGGTTTCAGGGTTTGCCATTAACTTGTTCAGTGACTGGCCTTAAGGAACAGTTCGCTTGTCATTGCAATTGTCTGTCGGCCATTTCACTCGTCCTTACGGTGTATTAAATAGGGATGCTTTTTAACACCGAATAAGCCACTTTGAGTGTTCAGAGTTATTTTTGACTGGTCCTCTGGTTCTTTAATTGGCATTTGGCCAGCGGACTAGTATAAAGGGTGAAAACTAGACCGTTTTAGGTTTTTTGTTGTTCAGTTTAGGTCTGTTCCATAGCTAACAATATAATTTCTATCTAGGGTATACTGGTCGAAACTGCAAACCTTCATTAACCATTCTAATAAATTTGTTCATCCAAATCATTTTGGAATGTATTGCCCTTTTTCATTTCAACTTCGATGATCTTTCAAAAGGTATCGTCCAGAATTTGGATAAGGTGAGCACATTGTTGCTTCCAAAAGTATGACGGTTCAGTAGGCAGTGAGGGCAACATCAAAGTTAACATTCCTGTTAAAGGAACACGTTGCCTTGGATTGGTCGAGTTGGTCCTTGAAAAGCGTTCTGCAACAGTTTGTTATACAATCGGTATAGTTGGAAAGATGATGTAAAAGTAGAATAAAAGTAGTCAAATTTTTTACTCCCATAAATTGCCGACAGTGTTATAATGACGTATAATGAAAACCTTGCAATTTTGAGTGATACTTTTGTGGATAATTATATTCTACTTTTAAAACATCTTTCTAACCATATGCATTTCATAACTGGTTTAAAACGCTTTTTATAGACCAACTCGTCCGATCCAAGGCAACGTGTTCCTTTAATCACTTCGGATTGGTATTTCAAAATGTTTTCTGTTACTCTTACTTTTTGAAACGTTTTGGAACTTCTAGAGTTATCCAGGCTGTCTGACTGTAAGGTAGTTTAAACAAACACCATCAAACTTGAAGTTGTTACAAAAAGTAATATCAAGTATGATTTCACAGGATGTTTTGAACATTTCAACATTCATGCTGTTTTAAGAAACAAAATGCACTGGGTTTGACATCTTTCTGACCCCCAAAATTGAACTGAAAGAGTCAAGTGGTTCACAGATGTTTTAGTGATATGACCGACTTGTTACATGTCTTCGTATCCCAGTTTTAGCTGCAATGTTAGCCTGTCACATATACTGACACATAGTCTGCGAGCTCTTCCCTGGTTGAATTCGGAGCCGCTGGCCTTTTACCACATCGGGAATGCATAAGTAGTTATGTTTTGATCCTCGTCAATTAATTAGATAAGCAATGAGGGTGTACCAACTCAGCACCTGTGGCTGTGAAACCCAAGATTAGTCCTGTCAAAACATAATTGGCAAATAATTTCACCTGTGAAATTTATATGTGGCATATATCTTCCAGAGTTCCAGAGAGGGTATTGTCACACTGAATTAGAAAGTGTATATGTTAACAATGTTGGTTGGTAGTGATTGCTTCATGATTAATTCATGTTGGTCTTAATTCCTGGCTGTATTCTCACTTTTGTTAATTGATTTTTTTTTTAACTGTAAAATTTTTGTTTGAATGATCTTCCCGTCAAGGGGACATGGCAAATTCCCAAACGGGGATATAAACGCTGAGCTGGCAAAAGTCAATCTCTCTCTCTCATGCAAACATTGGGTTTGATTGGGAATTGCACAAATCAAGAAATTGTGCTTCTGTAACTAGATGACAATACTTACTCTTTGTCATTGTGAAATCAGTGGTTTAAAAGCTTGATTGGATTTGAACCCACAACCTTGTAATTGCAAGTCCTGCAGCCTAACCACTTGACCATGGTGAGCGTTCACCAGTGATGAATTGGTATGGTTCAATGTAGTGTCTATTCCATCCTTTTGGAAACTTGCTGTATTGAATATTGTCACTGATATGCAGACTTTTATCGAAAGAATATATGTTGTGATTATGATACTGGTTCCAGTTGAATGAGTTGAAACAATTAAAATTTAAAAAGGTTTTTAAACATGGATGGTTCCAAAACCCCAAACATGAGTTAATCAAATAATTTTTTTTTCTCTTTTAGTAATTGTTTTTCCATCGGGCGATCAGCAGCTAGCCATGGCTGCTCTAGTTTAAAAAAGACTTCTTGCCAAAATGGTTTTAGTGGATTCTCTGCTGATATATTTTCTCTGGGAAGTTTTGTCTCATTTAAAACAACCGTTCCTTCCCATTAACAGCTTTAGTAAATCAGGTCCTTTGCTGTATGCTTTCCCTATAACACACCATCCCTTCCCGTATCTGATGGTCCCTTGACCCAATTTCCCAGTCACTAGCCTTGCTGAAGTGCTAGGGGCAATCCCAATCGGGGACTATTTATATCGCAGAGTCCCAGGGTCCTCCTTGGGCCTGGTGTTTGGTTCCTCCTGTGAGAAGTCAAGTTCATTACCCAGACGGTTGCTTCTGGTGCTTTTTGGTGTTTGGCAAAGGGTCTTGGATCGGTTGAGGACTTGTGTTGACTTCGTGTTTATAATTTGTTTGTGTCTCAGGTTCCTTGAATCTAGAAATTGAAATGTATCTTTTACGTAAGCTTCTCTTGAAATGCTCCATCTGAGATTTTACCTTTATTGAGAAAATTGCGACGGAACCCAGCTTTAAGTCTCGTGCCTACAAGGATAGAGAAATAAGAGAAGAAAAGTACTATGTTTAAAAACACAACAAAACACGTAACATACCTCGTTTTCTAGAAAATGTGAACAGCAATTTCAGTGAAATTTGCACAGGCTATTTTCTTGATAGTGAGATGGTTTAAAGGGACGAAGTATTTTGTTCAATAAATGTTGAATTTTTTCTTTCAAAGGTACCATTATTGACTGTGCTTAAAAGGTCATAGATTGGTAATTTTCTTCGTAATGCTGATTTTGTCAGAAAAATTATAAAGAAAGGTTTATTCAAAGTCAAATGTGAAAGTTCCAGCTGAATATAGTGTCCACTTTCTCAGAAAGCAGTAGAAGCTGTCACAATATTCTCACAAAAACTGAGGCAGTGGGTACTTAGTTTCTGAAAATGTCACACATTATCAACAGCTGCAGTGCTTCTTACCAAGCAAGTTTTTATGGTCATGAATTTTGGGAGTAACTAAGCACCAAATGTATACCCTCCAAATGTCCAAAGAGGAAACATTACTGCCTCATGTTGTTTCTACTAATTAATCATGTGTAGTTTTATCATCCCCTTTAATAACACTGTTTAACATCTAGAAACATGACCTAGATGAAAGATCATATCAAACATCTCAAGGAGTTATCCCATAAAACAGATATCTTTGAAGAAAACGCCAAAAGTATTTGTTTTGGGGTTAACCATTTTGTTTTAAAAAAAAACCCAGCTATCAACTGCAACTTATCCCTCCATTTTTAGCAACAATTGTTACTGATATCCTATAAACTGTGTACTGTGAAATACCTATTTCATACCTTTTGTGAAACATATAAGTGCACTTCCTTGAAAATCAGGAAGTCTGTGGAAGGTCATTTGTAAGGGTCACTTAGGCTAAAACCAGTGGACCCAAACAACTATTGTGCTGATGTACTGAGTTTCCCAAAACTTCACTTTGGACATGAAGTATGGATGTTTTTTCCGTCTTGTTTCCAAATTTGTGTGCTAGAAAACCTCCAGGTGTAATTCTAGCAAAGATTTTTACCAACCAGGCTTGCCCCAAAGCCAAACCACAGACAGCTGAACATCTCCAGAAATATAACGCTTAGAGTGATGAATTAGTTTGGATGTTAAAAAGAGTTCCTTGACTTGACCGAAGGGACCCCTTCCTTCACCCCCAACAGTGCATTGTCAGGGCATCTTGCAAGGCGTCTTGCAAGGTTAACCATCATCGTCCAGAAAGCATACCCACCTTATCATGTACTAGAATGATTCATGGCTGGAATGTTAAAGATAAGATGCCCACTTTAGTTGTTAATCTGTGAGAAATCAATTGTGAATATTTAACTTTTTTTTTAAAGTGATTTATCTCGTGGCGGTGTCAGTAATTCGTGCGACTGTACATGATTTTCTGAAGTGCTGTCTTCACTAAAGTTATAAGAGTCAGTTCAGGTAAATAATTGACATAGTTGCTCACGGTCAAAAAATGATTTTTTTTAATACTTTGTGGGTGGAAGGGCCTTGGGGTGCAAGTAAACAAAATTGCATTTTCAATTCTATATATAGCCCGTTGCCATGGTTACGGCTCATTTTGTTTTTTGGCCATTTTAGGCCGATTTTGGGGTCTGAAAAAAATGGTTTTTAGCTCATATTTACAACTCCACCCCACCAAAATGCAAAATTATTTCAAAAAACCTTTTATATCACTACAAAGTATCACCCTTGGCCTTCCTTGAGAAAAAAAATTATTGCTTTAAATATCACCCTTGTGCTATTTTTGCATCATGCATTACAGTATGTTTTTAGAACTTGCAAAATCGACATTTTTACCCTATTTTTGGACCCCAAAATGTCAACTTGCCAGGGGTCTCAGAAAATGTTCCTTTCGGCTGTGATTAGGGCCAACATTGGTCTTTCCATATCTGGTGTCAAAAACTTGGGCAATTGTATCCTGTTGTGACAGTACTGCTTCAAAACTAGACCTTTTTTCCAAAAAACGTGAAAAATTCCTTTTTAAGGGTCTTTTCACATAATATCGACATAAGTGTCCATGGTAAAGAAAAAAGGAATATTTTTCTTATACTTTGTGGATGGTAGGGACTTGGGGTCCAAATAAACAGCATTTACATTTCAAATCATAATATAACACGTTGCCATGGTAACGGTTCATTTGTGTTTAGGCCACTTTAGGCCGATTTTGGGGTCTGAAAAACTTTTTTTTTTAGTTAATATTTACAACTCCACCCCACCAAAAAACAAAAATATTTCATAAACCCTTTTACATCACTACAAAGTGTTTGTCCCCAGCAGACATGCAAACCATAATGATAGCCCAATCACAACCAAAAGGGAAATATTCTGAGAACCAATAAACAATTAAGACAATACAAACTTTCTTTATGTGCAAGGGGAATTAAAAAATGTGACTTTCAGAAAAGAGCGCGGTTCACAAAACTTTGTTTTTTTTATGCAATGTCAAGAAATATGATTGGGCCGAGTCGGGGCGGGGCAAATTCTAAGATTTAGGTCATCAACAAGTCCTGATCAATGTTTGGTAATGCACTAAGCCTACAGAGTGCTTATGAAAAGCTGCCAGATTGATGGAATTATTTCTAACTTCTTCATGTTATAAATTCAAAATGAAGCAAATATTTCAAAATGCATTTCTCTATGTTCTCGGGGAAAAGGGTTTATTTTTGAGACAGTTCTGTTACATCACGATACAATTGCCCAAGTTTTTCTTACCAGAAATAAAAAGACAAATTGTGGCCCTGATCAAAACCGAAAGGAAAATATTCTGAGACCCCTGAAAAAATGAAATTTTGAGGGCAAAAAATATGGTAAAAATGTTGATTTTGCAAGTTCAAAAAAACATATTCTAATGCACGTTCTAAAAATAGCACGAGGGTAAAATTTATAGCAATATTTTTTGTCTCAAGTAAGGCCAAGGATGATACTTTGTAGTGATGTATAAGGTTTTATGAAATATTTTTGTTTTTTGGTGGGGTGGAGTTGTAAATATTAACTAAAAAAAAAAGTTTTTCAGACCCCAAAATCGGCCTAAAGTGGCCTAAACACAAATGAACTGTTACCATGGCAACGTGTTATGTTATGATTTGAAATGTAAATGCTGTTTATTTGGACCCCAAGTCCCTACCATCCACAAAGTATAAAAAAAAATATTCCTTTTTTCTTTACCATGGACACGTATGTCGATATTATGTGAAAAGACCCTTAAAAAGGCATTTTTCACGTTTTTGGGAAAAAAGTCTAGTTTTGAGGCAGTACTGTCACAACAGGATACAATTGCCCAAGTTTTTGACACCAGATATGGAAAGACCAATGTTGGCCCTAATCACAGCCGAAAGGAACATTTTCTGAGACCCCTGGCAAGTTGACATTTTGGGGTCCAAAAATAGGGTAAAAATGTCGATTTTGCAAGTTCTAAAAACATACTGTAATGCATGATGCAAAAATAGCACAAGGGTGATATTTAAGGCAATAATTTTTTTTCTCAAGGAAGGCCAAGGATGATACTTTGTAGTGATATAAAAGGTTTTTTGAAATAATTTTGCATTTTGGTGGGGTGGAGTTGTAAATATGAGCTAAAAACCATTTTTTCAGACCCCAAAATCGGCCTAAAATGGCCAAAAAACAAAATGAGCCGTAACCATGGCAACGGGCTATATATAGAATTGAAAATGCAATTTTGTTTACTTGCACCCCAAGGCCCTTCCACCCACAAAGTATAAAAAAAAAATCATTTTTTGACCGTGAGCAACTATGTCAATTATTTACCTGAACTGACTCTTATAAGAATTATTTGTGTTAGACAGATTGAATAGTTTCTTGTTTGATTTTATGAGTTTCTCTCTCAAATGCCCTTAAAAATGATTGCATGGTTTAGAAATGTTACAAAGTACTGTAAATTTTGAGAAATTAGCGCCAGAATCGGCTAGTAATTTTTAAATTTTCTAGGTCAGGTTATCTATCAGTATATGGGCATCATTAAAGGCAGTGGACACTATCGGTAATTACTCAAAATAATTATTAGCATAAAACCTTTCTTGGTGACGAGTAATGGGGAGAGGTTGATGGTATAAAACATTGTGAGAAACGGCTCCGTCTGAAGTAGTGTAGTTTTCGAGAAAGAAGTAATTTTCCACGAATTTGATTTCCGAGACCTCAGATTTAGAACTTGAGGTCTCGAAATCAACCATCTAAACGCACACAACTTCGTGTGACAAGGTGTTTTTTCTTTCATAGTTGTCTAGCAAGTTCGATGAACGATTGAGCTCAAATTTTCACAGGTTTGTTATTTTATGCATATGTTGAGATACACAAACTGTGAAGGCTAGTCTTTGACAATTACCAATACTGTCCAGTGTCTTTAATATTCGTTTTAAAACTTGACTTCTGATTTTCTTTACCAAAAGCCATACAAAAGCATACTATACTACTCGTCCTGCTTCCCCCCCCCCTCCAAGATCATGTCTGAGTATGAGCGACATACCAGGCAGAAGAATAACATATATAAAACCATTAAATGCTGTATGTGTTTTACAATTCTTCTTGGAGGATTTGACGGAATACTGTACCCCTCTGAAAACTAATGGTTTGACATTCCTTTAAAAGCTGTAGAACAAATCCTAAATAAAAAGATATATTCAGTAAGGCAGGTGGGAAGCAGGATGATCAAGCATCAAATACACTGGTGCACTGCCTTCACCCGTTTAAACAGAAAACAGAATCTTACATGGGGTTGATTTCTGTGCTCCCCCCTGGATCCGATGCGGCAGCACGGTAACATGACTACTCAGGAAATACGGGGCCAGTGTATACCTTAAGGCCGGGTGGACCACAACATAATTATATGGGTTGAGGTAGCCCCAAGGCCTGCCTGATAAAGGGGAGTTAAACTTGTGCTAATAGCCAATTTTACCCTGGTTTAACCCAATAGCTTGGTCTGTCATTGCATTGGGTTGAATAACCTAAGCGGTGCGGTTGTTGAGGGGACGTTACGAAAGGTTATCTTCCCATGTGGAACTTAAATAAATAAGTAGTAAATTACTGAAACATTTACTCTTTTTTTTGCGGTTTTTGAAGAACTATGATGTGATTGTGTGCAAGTATTGTATGTATTTGAATGTTTGAACCAGATAAAGGTAGTGGTGTTGTTTCCATCACATGTTAAAGCAATGTATATTGGACTAAACACTTCCATACCGTGGTCCATCAAGGTGCCTTTATTGACCTCTTGCACACTGCGAAACGCGCCTCCGCACAATGCACATCTACCATTTTCGCAAGTTTGGGAATTCTTTTTATTTCTAACATGGCTGACAGGTTACGCTTAGATTTGGTGTTACTCACCCTGGCTACCATGGGCATCCCGCCGTGTCTCTCGCACTAACCCCTGGGAGTGATGTACTGAGAAACAAAGCTGATTGGCTCATAAAATTGGTTATGCATTAGATGTTAAGTGTGCGCGTGCGTAGTTTTAAGATATTTGCATGATCAAGCCCGCGTTTCTTATGGCATGAACACATTCTTTAAAAACAAAAACAAAAAACAAGGATGAACCACGGGTGCTTAATTAATGAACCAATTCCAGGGGTTCTGATCGAGCAAGGCATGCTTGGATAAAATTTCGCGGCGTGATCAATCACCCCTGGGAACGAGGATGGGTGTTACTCATCTACATGTATCTGTGGCTCACATGGATGTAATTTTGTCCAAATAAAGGTAACGTGTCGTGGCTGAGCGGTCAAGCGCACTGGACTCAAGTTCGGGTGTTTTTGATTAGCAGCGTGTGGGTTCGAGTCCCATCTTGATGCTTGTGTTCTTAAGACACTTAATTTATTGCTTTGTCCTTTGGATGGTACCAACCTGTAGCTCCTGTGTTGTGTAATGCGAAATAAAACCCCAGTACAGTTGGTATAACTCTTTAAAGGTGCTATAATATATAAATAGGTCTTGTGATTAAAAAACTTTCCATACCTGTTGTCGTAATCATTACATAGACATTCAGTTTTTGTTAATTTCAAAAACAAGGTGTTCATGAGTGATGCCATCAATTTTTGATTAAATGAATTGGTTGTGACATTTCACCTTATCAATTCAATGTCTGGTTTAGGAGTGGGATTTTGTTTCCAATATAAAACAATTTCCGGTTTAAACAGGAAGTCAAGGTCAAAGGGGGCACATTTTGTGGAGTGCTTGTTGAAATGAAATTTAAAATACCTTTCTAATGACATAAAGATTGTACAAATCCATAAACAAATTTCATAATCAGTGAGTTTTAAATTAATCAAACTTTCTTCTTAAGAATTATAATTAGTTTCTGTCTTTGTAAAAAAGCACTCTGTTCGACTAGACACATAATTGAAACATAGTTAAACCCACAGAAAAAAAATATGCTCACACAAGATCCTACTCGGTTATGCCCCTATAATAAAAATGGAAAAACTGAAGTTATGTTTGAAGTTGATGAGAAGAGGGGTTGAGCATGGTCTTGTAGATTGATTATACTGCCCTCTAGTGGTGCAAATCATTCTTCCAGGATTTATTACAATATTTATTTGATTGATTCTATATCTACGATCCTTGCTATTGTGCATTGTGTGAACAGAACCTCATACTATAAAAAGGCACCTTGACATTTTAATCAAATCCTTTATTGAGGTCAACAATTTTTATAATTTGCAGTTTTAGATGTGTTTTGATAATAAAAGGAACATTTGATTGTCCAATTCATCTCTTAACCCATCTTGCTCCCACTGAGTACATCAGAGGATTGTGCGAACAGTTAACTTAACGTCAAGGTGGAATTCCTTGTTAGATCTCGGTGGGCACCAATTAAATTGTCTCCATATTGCCGAATGATTAATTTTTTTTCCCCTCCCCGGAATTGATTTAATAATGCCTCTCCATATCCCGGGCAGTCTCACATCTCACCCAAGGCTCAAAAGCGGAACTAGTGCGAGGAAATATGAACGAGGGATGAAAACGTTAAGAGGAAGAAAAAAATCAAGGGGAGGAAAAAAACCTAAAGCCATTGAATATTGTAGCTCTGCATACGACAAATTGTTTCAGATAGCATACTAGCCTCTTGGCCGTGGTCGTCTTGTCACGTTTAATTTTGTCTGCCTGGCCTGGTTTCAGGCAGTGTTTGGTTTATTTTTTGCCTGACTGCTACTGCATCTGCAGAAACTGAATGGAATATCAACGTCAACTCTGCTAAGGGACATTTACGTTGTTTAGACAGTTCCATGTACATATTGAACTGTTTTCTGGTTGGTTTGGTATTGATTTTTTTAAGGCTGGTGAGGATTGTCTTAATAACAGTCTGAAAAATAAAAGAGTTCCGTTTTTAACTTGCTTTGCCGACTTTGAAATATAAAAGAGAGAATAAAATTAAATGGTTTGACACTTAAACATTGTACAGTTGTGGATGCTTTTGTTTGAAGTACCACATTTTCATTTGATAACGTGTGAGAGTAATTGGCACTTTAAAGACACCTTATTTTCAGACCTTTTTAGAACTTTGAAAACACCCTTTGAAAACGAGAATGGAAAATTTTGTGCTACTATTTTGAAATCTTTTTATGTATCTTGTATGAAATGTAATTGATTGTGAATCAGTTGCTGTAACTGAGAGGTACATGTTCTGTAAATGGCAAAATGACAACGGTGGTGGAAATGACAGTTTTAAGTGTCTGAAAAGACAACTTCAAGTAATGAAACTGTGCTTACATTTTGTTTTTCACATTGGCATTTAACAAGTTTTGAAATCTTTCAGGCATTCATTGTTCACCCAAGTAAATTCCAGTGTGTTGTTTCAGTTTCAAAATTTAATATAGGAGTCTTGCATGGATAAACTTAGGACGCTTGAGACGCTTGGCAGTGCCATTTCTGTATTATGGTTCCCCGCGTATTTTGTCTATATGGGGCAAGGTTGTGTCATGACAGACAAGGTTGATGTTTGTGAGTTTATAAACCAAATATTGAATGCATGTTGTTCTCGCATTTGTAGTGGAAGATAATCACTCATTCTGGCTCATCCATTTCACTCGGCTTCCACAATAGAATAGTCCATATATCACCTTGTGGTGATATTCTACGACAGTGCACTCAAATGCACCTCATATTTGTACATACTGGTAAAATACATATTTTATCTTTTGTTTGTATACATGTACATCATGAAAATTCAATCTTCAAAAATCCTCCTCAGAAAAACAGTCTGATTTTGAAGGATTTGGGACTGTAGGCTTAAAAATCAATTGATTATAACTGGGCTAACCATATCAATGCTATCAAAGGGCCAATAGTTTGGGGTTGAATTACGATCAAAGATCGTACAGCGCTACCGCAGGTGCAAGAGTTTCAACTCAGGGTGAAATGGAGTATGTAATGGAGACCATTGTAGTTTTTTAAAGTAACTCTTTTAATGCAACAATAAATCAGTTCAGACAATGACCAATGATATTGCTAGCAATGTTTTAACAAAACACCTGCTTACCAAAATGGCGCCCATGCTGTACTTTACTCATATTCTGTTAGTAGACATTTACATGGTAGTAGAGCTCAAGGTGACAATCTTGCCCCTGCGACACTTTGCTTACACTAGAATGGAGGATATTGTAGGATTCAGGTGGGTGTCTAACCAAAGACACAAGGGGGGTTCAGGTTTTCTTGTAATCCCTTTTTGGTATACTAGCCAGACATGAGTCAAGACAAGCACTCTGATTTATTTGAATCCAGTTTAAATAACCCAATTTTTAGGGAAGGAACAAAATTGTTTGTAGAGTCTTGGAATTGTTGTACTTGTGTTATTTGTTTTAAACAAGCTTTATCACAGATGAAACTAAACAGGAATACTGTTATTGTGAGGTTTACATATATTTTTTTGTATGATATGTTCCTTTTTCCAAACATATATTTTCATTTCTATCATCTTCAATGTGAAAAGAAGAAAAAAAACCAAAAAAAAAAACCACACTCTCTAGAAAAGTGACTAGTGAGCTGGATTCAGTCAAACACCATTATCTGAAAGAGAAACCCACACGCTGGCGCGTACATTGTAATGAAACTAGAACAACTTTAATAACATTTGTCTCCGTGTCTGTTTAATTTCTCATCCAGTGTTGCCAAATTGCTGGCGAGATTTCATTTGATGGAGAAGCACTTCATCAGCGGAGCTTGGCAGACGTAATATAACCCAGTGCAAACAATCACATGGTCATATCGTTTGCGCTCAGAGTAGAAAATTCTCTGGTCTGCTGTTTGCTTTGTGTGGCATTTTCAATTCACGAATGTAATTGGATGCATTTTCGTTTTTTAATTTGTTTTTGTGTTTTTTGTGAGTGCATTTTTTTCCCCCTCTGATGTTCATGAATGTGCTTTGGGATTTTACAGCAACAAACGCGTTTGGATGATTAGTCTCAGTGATCCCAGTGATAAATCTCATGCATACTAATGCTGAGATTCATCATTGCCAGGATTTGAAACTAATATTTGCAGTATTGCCGCATACATTTGTACGTGTATACAGAAAAAAGGCATGTACTTAATTGAGTCATGTTGGTGTGGGCCCAATTTCATGGCAGTGCTTACCAAGGCGTTCTGCGACTACAGTTCAAAGACTTACATGTGCGTGCTTTATTGGGATCTGTAAGAGCAGAATTCATGTTCATGATGGTGGTGAGCAGTGTCTTGAATTTGGGCTCAGGTTGGTAGAAAAATAAAATGGCCGCCATGGATTTAGAGTAAGTGGGTATTTATGGAGTTTACTTTCTACAACGATTTTAAATCCTATGGGCCATATGCACAATTGCCATCTTGAAAATATAATACCGCATGCATCTTTGGAAACTGAGTGCAGTTTAAAAAATAAATGAAGCTGCTACAGTTTGAGGAAATCAAGTTGTGACTAAGCAAGTCATTGTACCAAATATTATTCAAATCTATTACTCGTTAATGGCTCATTACATGTACGCCTTGCCTCAATCGATGTCAAAATGTTACAAATACCATGATATGAATCAGCCTAACTGGTTTAAAACCAACCGAGCCGGTTTCAATTTATCTTGTAATCCAATACAAGACAATCTTACAATGTCAGTTTGTTTCACCAACCTGCCCCAGAAATCCTCTCAGTAAGGATGAAAGAAAAGAAAATTGGGTCAACGCCGACGTTAAAATCCCTTGCATCAATGGGATTGTTCTAGTTACATATTTATATCTCCTTCTAGATGTTCTAGATGCTCTCATATCTGACCTTCATCTTAAGAGTTAAACCCGTCTTACAGGAATATCTACCCTCTCTGGGCAGACTGTTCGATTTGTTTTTTAATTAGGAACCTATGTGTGCATCGTACTGTGAATTCATTTCTTATTAGATATTCAATGTTTGTTGTAATTCTTTCATAGAATTTTTTTTCAAATGACTATCTGTCAAATGTAAGAAACGTAAAGGGTACTTATTGTAGGACACAAAACACAATGTCCACAGATTTACATTAAAGGAACACGTTGCCTTGGATCGGTCGAGTTGGTCTTTGAAAAGCGTTTGAAAACAGTTGTTATGAAATGCAAATGGTTAGATAGATAACTTTTAAAAGTAGAATAAAATTATGCACACGAACATGCCTCCAAATTGCACGGTTTTCCTTTCACCTCTCGAAGAAACACGATCGACCATTATGTGGAGTAAAAATTTTGACTCCATGTAATGGCTGACCGTGTTAGTTCGCGACGTATTTAAAAGGAAAACCGTGCAACTTTGAGTGATACTTGTGTGGATCATTATATTCTACTTTTAAAATATCTTTCTAACCATACGCATTTCATAACATTTTTTTCAACAGCTTTTCAAAGACCAACTCGACCGATTTAAACTTACACGGTTTAAAGATAATGATGGTAGAAAGCTTCCCTTAAAATATTACTTACTGAGGTGCTGTAGTTACTTAAAATTACTTTTTACAAAAAGGTTTTAGTAATTTTGTTTTATTAATAACCAATAAAGAGTTATTTGGCGCAGGTGGTTTGTCAACATTTTTGAAATAGTGTTCAAAAATAATCCAATAATACAGAAGGAAGGCGTTGTCGTAATCAGGAATCAACCTCTATCCCACTAAATGTGTTCAAAAAATAATTGGAAATTGAAGAGGGCAATGTTTAGGTGGGTTGGCACTGAGGTGGGGGCATGGGGGCATGGGGGCATGGGGGCATGGGGGCTTTCCTCACCATGCTGCCAGCACCTACATCCATTTGAAAGAAGTAAACATCTGGATCAGAACTTGTACATATTGTTTCAAGCACTTCATAACACTAAAAGCGAAATAGCCCCCTCTTTTGGTGGGATAGAACTAATAATTGTATCGTTTTTTTTGGTCATTGGTTAGTATAGACGATGTGACCATGTTTACATTCAAACCGCCCTCTGTTGAAAAAACACTGTACATGTCATGTTTCGCCGGGCAAAAAGACACGTAGTCATGGTAAGATTGCGTGTACTTACTAGCTGGCTGCCAAAACACAAAAATATGGTTTTGCCCGGCGATATGCGCGCGAATCATGTTATGGTTTTCGAGTGACATCAGAGGTCACATTGTCTGTATTATTTCCAATCCGTTAGATCACAAAAATGACACGCAATAACAGTGTTTAATTTTACACCTTGTTGTTGCTTAGGCTGCTGCTTAGGCTGCTGCTTAGGCTGCTGCTTAGGCACAGGCTCAGACTGGCTTAGACTGTAGCTTAGTTTGTGGCTTAGACTGCTGCTTATAGATCACAAAAATGACACGCAATAACAGTGTTTAATTTTAACACCTTGTTGCTGCTTAGGCTGCTGCTTAGGCTGCTGCTTAGGCTGCTGCTTAGGCTGCTGCTTAGGCTGCTGCTTAGGCTGCTGCTTAGGCTGCTGCTAAGGCTGCTTGCTTAGGCTGCTGCTTAGGCTGCTGCTTAGGCTGCTGCTTAGGCTGCTGCTTAGGCACAGGCTCAGACTGGCTTAGACTGTGGCTTAGGCTGCTGCTTAGGATGCTGCTTAGGCTGCTGCTTAGACTGTGGCTTAGGCTGCTTGATTAGGCTGCTGCGTAGGCTGCTGCGTAGGCTGCTGCGTAGGCTGCTGCTTAGGCTGCTGCTTAGGCTGCTGCTTAGGCTGCTGCTTAGGCTGCTGCTTAGGCTGCTGCTTAGGCTGCTGCTTAGGCTGCTTGCTTAGGCTGCTGCTTAGGCACAGGCTCAGACTGGCTTAGACTGTGGCAGTTTAGGATGTAGCTTAGGCCTTGGCTTAGGCTCTGGCTAAGGCACTGTCAGCCCTGTACCAAAAGCATATGTTTTCATAATTACTTACTTAATTTTCAATGAAGATGTATGGAATTATGTGAAGTACGATAGTTTCAGACGAGATAACATTTTCTACTCGTTTCTTGGTAACATTCAATAATAAAAACGCAAGGTTATTCATATATATATTATTCAAAATATATTTAAGATATTCATTTTGATGTTTTAAGTAACCTCAAAATTTAACACCTAGTAAATTTAATTTTAGTATGAAAAATAGTTAATTGTCCGAAATGTAACCCTTTTAATAACATTGTTAAGTCATTAATATTCACAAAAATAATTAGACTGCTGCTTATAGATCACAAAAATAACATGCAATAACAGTGTTTAATTGTAACACCTTGTTGCTGCTTAGGCTGCTGCTTAGGCTGCTGCTTAGGCTGCTGCTTAGGCTGCTGCTTAGGCTGCTTGCTTAGGCTGCTGCTTAGGCTGCTGCTTAGGCTGCTGCTTAGACTGCTTGCTTAGGCTGCTGCTTAGACTGCTTGCTTAGGCACAGGCTCAGACTGGCTTAGACTGTGGCTTAGGCTGCTGCTTAGGCTGCTGCTTAGGCTGCTGCTTAGACTGTGGCTTAGGCTGCTTGATTAGGCTGCTGCGTAGGCTGCTGCTTAGGCTGCTGCTTAGGCTGCTGCTTAGGCTGCTGCTTAGGCTGCTTGCTTAGGCTGCTGCTTAGGCTGCTGCTTAGGCTGCTGCTTAGGCTGCTTGCTTAGGCTGCTGCTTAGGCTGCTGCTTAGGCTGCTTGCTTAGGCTGCTGCTTAGGCACAGGCTCAGACTGGCTTAGACTGTGGCAGTTTAGGATGTAGCTTAGGCTCTGGCTAAGGCACTGTCAGCCCTGTACCAAAAGCATATGTTTTCATAATTACTTACTTAATTTTCAATGAAGATGTATGGAATTATGTGAAGTACGATAGTTTCAGACGAGATAACATTTTCTACTCGTTTCTTGGTAACATTCAATAATAAAAACGCAAGGTTATTCATATATATATTATTCAAAATATATTTAAGATATTCATTTTGATGTTTTAAGTTACTTCAAAATTTAACACCTAGTAAATTTAATTTTAGTATGAAAAATAGTTAATTGTCCGAAATGTAACCCTTTTAATAACATTGTTAAGTCATTATAATTCACAAAAATAATTACACATTTAGACCCAGTAATTGTTAAAGGCAGTGGACACTATTGGTAATTACTCAAAATAATGTTAGCATAAAACCTTTCTTGATTACGAGTAATGGGGAGGGGTTGATAATATAAAACACAGTGAGAAATGGCTCACTCTGAAGTAACAAAGTTTTTGAGAAAGAATTCATTTTCCATGAGTTTGATTTTAAGACCTCAGAATTAGATTTTGAGGTCTCGAAATCAAGCATCTGAAACCACACAACTTTGTGTGACAAGGGTGTTTTTTCTTTCATGATTATCTCGCAACTTCAACGACCAATTGAGTTCAAATTTTCACATGTTTGTTATATGATGCATATGTTGAGATACAACAAGTGAGAAGACTGGTCTTTGACAATCACCAATAGTGTCCAGTGTCTTTAATATGAAATATTTGTAAAGTAAGGTTATAAGGTAGAATTCTAACTGATGTTTTAAACTATTTCAGTATATATGAAAAGATACAAAACCAAAATTGTTAACCTAACATTACAAATCCAACTCCTTGTTTCCTAAATAAATGTCTCTATTTCCTCCACTACCCTGAAATATATTTTAATAAATCATAAACAAGTTTCAACTATGTCATTTACACCTCTAATAAAGAACACTTCCTATTTTTCTGATGGCAGCACTAAGCAGACAGTGTTTTCTTGTGCATTGGGTATGGGCAAAGACTAACAGCATATTTGTTGCCTATTCTAAATTGTTCAGATTGCCTGTTCCAAGCCTGGACTGAACTACTACATTTCTTTTTTTGGATGGAGTCATCTTTTGATGAGACTAGGTTTGACATTTCTTGAGAGCGGGCTGTAGCAAGAGTTTCAAAGCCCTAAGGACCCTTGGTAAGTGTTTTTTTATATCAATTGTTGAAACTAATTTTAATTCCTAAATTGATATTTTCTCTTCGGATTAGCCGCTTTGTCCAAAATCTCCATGAGTGCAAGATGCAAAGTTTGCCTATTCAATTTCTGGTATGCACCGGAAGGAAAGGTTTAAATTGGGTCATGTCTGTGCAAAAAGTAAACCAAAGTTATTATCTACAAAATGATGCAAAAATAATGTCATGTGGTTCAGGATACATGAGGTAAAGTAATCTATAAACATGATGAATTCACGTATTGAGGTAGTCTGTTAAAGCCCTTTCACATAAGAGCAATTTAGCAAGGAAACTGTACCATGGGTGTAAACTTTTAAAAGGACAGCATTTGTTTCTACTGTCCAAATTCTCTTGCAAAATCCTTTCAAACATAGCTCCTGATATATTGTACCATTAGGACAATGTTTTGGTATAAGATTATCTGATTGCAAACTGTGTACAAAACCTATTTGAATGTTGCAAAAAAGAAATTCAAAATAATAAACCAAACATTGCAACAGAAAAAGGGCTTTAAGATGAACACTGCTATGTTAATAACATTTTTCTACTGCAATGAGTAAAACTTGTTGCTCTACGCACAGTACCAGTGTCTTACCACTGGTCCCTGATTTAACATATTCATATGACAATGAATGTTCATGAGGTGCTTTCTCGTCCGTACTCCAAGGGAAGTTTACCATTCCAGTTTAATATCACCTTTGCTCCACGTGTACTTGCCACCTCGTTTGAGAAACATTTGCTCATCAAAGCCGCTGAACTTGAGAGCTTCTGCAACACCCACATCCAGTATCGACTTGGAAGGTTTCTTGGTACCCTCGGTACAGTCTAGAAATCGCATCTGTTAAAAGGAAGATAAAATCAATAAATAAATAGGATGCTGCTCAAGTTTAAAGTGCTTTGGGTTTGTTTTTTAAAGAGATGTTGAAATTGGAAAAATAAATAAAACTTTCACAGCTTTTTCTGTGAGACTCAGGGGGTTGTTCAGGGGTGGACATAGACTCTCTGCGGATACTCTAAATGCGTATTATCAAATAAACGTTTGAGTGACGAAGGACTTTTTTTTCCCGAAATATGTACATTAAGATGTCTAGAAATCCAGAATATCAAAAAACTAAAAGTTAATGTAAACAAATATTTCTTTCAGTAGGCCTAAATTTGTTTTTATTTAATTTTGTATTTACAATATATATATATTTATTTTTTATTTTTGGGGGAAGTGAATCTAGCTAACCGTCAAACCCAATATTAATCTAGAGCAGCTATTTTAAATGTGAGACAAATGAGAATGCCTGGAAAATAACTTTATTAGTTATCCCTTATGTAATCTGTCTGGTGGAAAACAAAAACAATAAACAAACAAACACTTTTAAATTGTTTCCTTTTTTCAGACTATGTATGTGTGTTTTTTAAAAGAACTTACGTATTCGTCAAGGATAAGGTATGAGTTCTGCATCTGGTGTAGGAAATGAAGAAGAAAAAAAACGCACAATTATTGCGAGCAATTTAATATAGGGTTGGTGTTCAGTGCACTCATAAGGATTTACAAATACACAAATAAATTAGAAATAAAGCGATCTCAGAAATTCACAATACAATTCTTTCTGTCAAGTTGTTTCCAAAGATTCTTAACACTTCCAAAACATCATGTTACAAGCTCCTCTTCCTCTTGCTTGAAGCTTTTACTGTAACAATGATTACCTTTTCATTGGACTCTGGGACCAAGCATTTGACATCTTTGTGTCTTTGTAGAAACGTTTGAAACTCCTCTTCAGTGATGACGTAGGATTCAGCATTACGAAGTGCATCCTCTCCACTGTTTTCACCCCCGATTAACAGACATTGAAAAACCTTTCAGGAGGAAAAATAAAATAGAAAAATAAGAAATAACGTCATCTTTCTAAGTGATGTAAAAAATACATTAGTGATTGGCTCTGTAAAATGTGGGATGTTGAACTTTTTTAGTTTTATACATGGCTAAAAAGATCATACAACTTACAATAATCTCCCTTTTGACATCTTCAAAGATTGTATGATGTCATCAACACAAATAAGTGTCTTTTATCATAAAATACTACAACTACACAATGTTGTTAAATACTTTTTAATTTCTTAATAAAATATATAATTACTTTGTTTAATAGGGCCTACTACTGAAGTTTTTTGTTTAATGAGTAATTTTTACACCAGCTAAACCAACAGTTAAGTTCCTCGAGATTCGTCAGAACTATCGTCGATGCCGTTGACTTGTAGTGACTTCTATTGTCTCTGAATGGTTGGTGGTCCCACAGTCAGTGAACTCTCATCACTATCTTTGTATAATGGAGAACAATGCTGCTGCATACAAACCTTCCAACGGCATGGGTTCAGATCCAGAATACACTCTGCCATATCCTCATCCTTATTGTAGGTGTTGATAACACTGTTGATCTTAAAAGCAATCTGTGAAAATAAATAAATATTATTAAGCAATTTTGAACATTCCGATTGGCTAGGTGGTTTATTCCCTGACTTTCACCTCGTGGACCTTGGTTCGAATCCCGGATGGGAGTCTTGCAAGTTGATTGGATTTTCAGTTTGATGGCATGGGTGTTCTTTATGTTGCAATATTTGGGGTTTCCCTCCCACATTTAAAACTGACATTTCCTTATCATCTTCTGTACCCAGGTATCTTCAGGCCTCGCTGGTTGCTCTTCATGTTTCCTTTAGAGGAACCCTTAGTTTCTTTATAAGAAAAAAGTGTTCAAACAAGTTCACAAAATACAATTCAAATCACGCAGTTTCATAGAGACAGGGTTTCTCATGCTCTGGTGGTTTTTCTTGTGTATTGTTCTTAGTGTGGCTTTACTAACTTGGGTTTGTTTGGTTGGCATAGTGGTTCGAGTCACACCTGGGACGCTATATATGTGGATTGGGCTTTCAGTCCCTACCTGACTGCATTAGTTTTTTTCCTGGAAAAACTTTGGCAATTTTTTTATCCAATGAAAGCTTTGAACTCCTTCGACTTAAGAAAACATAGCCGACAAGTTTTGTATCATCAACATGGCAAAGAATGGGTTGTGCATCTCAAAGTGACCAGACAATTTTTCTAAATTTTCTCAAAATATGATCATGTGTTACCACTTCAACGACAGAGAGCTTCTTTTCATACTTGTTCAGGGTCAAGTACTATTAGCCACAGGTCAGCAGCTCCAAAAAGCTGAACTAGGACAAACCAGTTTCACCTGTGTTGTGAATTATAAGCAATGACCATTGTGTCCCATTCAGAGACAGTCCAAGGGCTGAAAAATATATGTGTATTCGTTCAGGTTTATAGGATTTGAGGCACTGCATGGTGAGGTATCAATATCTCCTGACGATGACTAGAGCAAGCTAGTCGAAACGTTGAGACCAATTTAAGAACTGACTCCGCGGTAGTACAGTTAATCACAATCCTATAAGCTAAAGAAATAGTCCCAGCCTATTTTCTATACCATTCGCCTAGGTAATAGTTAAAAAGCAGAACAGTTATTTTCAAAACTGAGAAGTCTCCCGAAACCCCCGAACATCTACTCCGCGATAGTAGAATAAAGAAAGTCAGTTCTCTAAGAACAAACTCTACCTGGCAAGTAGATACACACAAGGTGTTACCACAAACCAAATATATATTCGTTCAGGTTGTTAGCAAAATTACATCTCTAATGTAATCTGTCTTTATTCAAACCATTTCATATTTCAAAGATCAGCAGCCTTAGCTTGCTTGGAAAATTGTATAGTTGGAGAACTTTACTGTAGAGAGCGGAATACAAAATAAGTGATGAGGAATACTTTGCTTCATGAGTATACACATACATGGATTATTAAAATGGGTGTGCATGTATTCAGAACATAGCATAAGGACATGGTGGAAAACTTTCCGTAAAATCGGTTTTACTTGGAAATGCTACAGTTTTTGAGAAACGAGTTTTTAGTAAAAACAAAAAGGCCCTTTTTCATAACTATTTTCTCTTGAATCCAATGATCGATTGAGTTCAAACTCTCACAGGTATGATTCCTAGTACATTTTTGGTCACATAAAAAGTGCAAATGTATTGGTATTTGACAATTACTAATGTTGTCAGCAAGCTTTAAGGAAAGTGGAAGCTTTAAATCGCAAGGGAAACTGACTGGATATCCGTCAGTTGAATGTTGAGTGGCTTCGGACTGCTCCCCCCTCCTTGCAACAAATATATTGACAGAATAGGGAGACCTCAACATTGGTGCTAGATAGCTCAGCTGGTGTAGCACTGCCACACAAAAAGATCACATGTTGAAACCCTGCTCTAGTAAATTTATCTTTGTCCAGCCCCAAAATGCTTCAAAAAAAGTAAAACATAAATTTAGACAGTTAGAAATATAAAAGGTTATCACAGTTGTGAGGTAGTTATGTTTAACTTCTGTACCTGATACTTGTGGGAATTTAAATAGGGAGACCCCAATGCTAGGGCTAGATAGCTCAGTTGGTAGAGCGATGGCGCGTCAATCTTGAGGTCTCAGGTTCAAACCCCACTCCAGTAAATTTATCAATTCAACATACATTTATTTCCACAAAACATTTCCACAATATTATAGTAATTAATACAGGCATATATAAATGACAGAAAAAAAATAAACTGGCGTAAAACGCATCGAGGCAAGGCCTAAAATAAGCCAGGTAGCTTGTAGCGGCTTGCCTTTACATAACAAAATAAATAAACTAAAGACAAAACACAGACGAAACATACAGACAGACAGACCGTCAGACAAACAGACAGACAGACAGACGGACAGACAAAGAGACATTCATACATATGAACAAACTACTGGAGACTTAACGTTGTCAAGCCCAAAAATGCTGCGAAGAAAGTAAAACATGGATTTAGACGGTTAGAAAAAAAAAAAAAAGGAATCACAGCTGCTGAGGAGGTTGGTTTCAACTTCTTCTAATACCTTATACTTGTGGCAGTAATCCCTGACAGAGTGCAAACTATCCAGGTGATCTTTCCTCCCTTGTTGACGTCCGATCTTTTCATTGACTGCTGGGTCAAAACTATCACAGGAAATAGCCAAGATATCCAGATGCTCACCTGTGAAAGATAAATTGTCGTGCATGAAACAGCAGTTGCTAAATGTGATACTTCAAATGTTTCATAGTATTGTTATAATTAATTTGGGGCTGAACAAATTAAAATTTTCAAGTAATAAACCACAAGGAAGACTGAATGGTAGGTTTTGGGTTTAACAAAGAAAACTTGACTAGAGTGAGAATGGAACCTGCCACCTCTGGTTACAAGGCAGTTACAGGTTGACTGCCATCATTAGGGATAGATAGCTCACTCAGTGGAGGAGTTAATCTAGAGGTTGCCGATTTAACTACTGCTCTAGTAAAACATTTAATCCTTTTTATGCAAATGAGATAATTTTCTTAGTGACCTGTAAAATTAGAACTGTTCAAATGATAAACTGTGTGAGTTATTTTCACCTCTTAGATTATTTTTTTTTTATTTACATTCTGTTTCATTAAAACAATTTTTGATCCAGTTAACAGTTTTTCATATTTGAGTCCAGGTACTACTTTATACCTTACTTATTCTTACCATAATCTCGGAACCATTTTTCACTGATGAGGCTTCCATTGCTGACGATAGTAACACTTGGCAACTCTAACTCGTCCTTGCAGTAGCGGACGAGTTCTCCCACAAACTTCCCTCGCTTGACAATGAACGGTTCACCTCCAGAAAAGTTGACTTTCTCCATTCCTGTCATAAATATCAAAGGTAGAGAGTGATCTCAGTCATTGATAAAATAGATGTTAAACATACATCAGGATAAAGAATATTAATTTTGGTTATAACCTTAAAACGCTGTGTGTAAGCACTGTATACTTTCCCTTCCTGTGAACAAAAATAATCACATATTTACTTGGGTGGGATTCGAACCCACGACCCTTGCAATTCTAGATTCAGTGTCTTACCAACTAGATCCCCAAGATTGCCCAGTAGCTGGAGGCAGTTTGAATCTCACCGGAGTAATATGCTTGTGAGTATACAGTGCTAACACACATTCGTCTCATGGTAAAACCAAAATGAATAAATCATTGATATTTGAAATAAAGATGAACCCTCAGTCGTCTATCCAAGGTTGCCGACCCCTTTTATACACTTTATTGTAATTCCTGTTCTATGTTCACCAACCTAAAGGGATCGCTCCACTTCCAACCAAATTCTAAAGGGATCGCTCCGCGTCCAACCAACTAGGAAGCCCGTCTCAACCAGCCAAACACCTCGCAGCACAGCAGTTTAGGTGAACATTTACAGCATCTGGCATTTAGGCTGACAGGGTGTCTTTGCTGAAGACAGCAGGGAAATCACCAAACCAAAAACCTGAGATTGCGTAACTTCTAGTCTAAGTTTTTTTTTAAACTGGCACACTTAAATTACAAGATGGTGCAGCTTACGGCTTTCATAGTTTCTTGAATCTTGACTTGTTATACTCTCCTAAAAGCATTGCTGCTGTCCTGGAGAGGGTGGGAAGAAAAAGCTGGGTTGCTCTGTGTTTAGAAACTGAAGTGATTTTTATTTTATTTTCAAGGGTGGGTGTTGGTGTTTGTAACTTTGACTTGGAATTTAAAGAATGAATAATGATTTAGTTTTAAATCAGTGAAAGAAACTTCCTACTCATGAAGAATGAATTTCCTCTGACCACACCCACTTCTGTCTCCATCTTTAAACCCAACCATCAGTCCTCGTGGTACTCACCCGCTTCCTTGAGCATGCGGAGTCCCTTTTTAGCATCTTCTATTGGTAGCACGAAGGATGTCTTGGCAGTGTGGAAGCAGAACCCACAGGAATAGTTGCATTGTCTGGTGAAGTGGTAGTTAACGCTTTGTGGTAGTAAAGAGGGATCCTCCCCTGAACCTGCCTGGGCGACCGTACTCTCCTTTTTGCCCACAGCATCTTGTTTCTTCTCATCATTGGTCCTGAACTTTTCCCATAAGAAAGCTACAGTAAAAGCTACAACGATGGCAATGCAAATGCCTATATTCGCATTGGTTCGGTCCTTAGACCAAATTCCTACGATAAATGTATCAATAGACATTCCTGACACAGTGTTCAATGTTTATGTTTGTGAGAAAATAGAAATTAGCCGTTGCTGACTGCTTACCAACCCAAAGCTCCTATGGTATAAATGCAGGCAAAAACTCTGCGCCACGCCCCCAGTTCAAAAAGGCATGATTTCACTGAAATTTGTCTTCTTGTGTGTCAGGGCAGTCAGCACCAATATAAATCCAGAGTCTCAAATAGATTCATGCACCATTCAGGCGGCTTTTTTGTCTAAACCAGAACCTTCTCACACTAGTTACTACATGACAGGCATGCAACTCTTCCGCGTGAAAAATGATTAGCGCTAAGAAAAACATTCCGCGGTTAGCGCGATCTTAAGGCCGTGTCCGAAACGACGACTTCGGCTACAGCTACGTCTAGATCAGCGCGTCTACCAGCGTTGAAGAATAGGCAGACGCGCGCGATCTAGCCGTAGCTGTAGCCGAAGTCGCCGTTTCGGACACGGCCTAAGACAATTTACAACAATGCATCGTAACGCATGGTCTGGCCTCTGCCGCGGCACGCAATCCATTCTACTGCATGGTCAATCTAAAGCCCACAGCAAGCAATGCATACGCAATCCATTCTACCGCATGGTCAATCTAAAGCCCACAGCAAGCAATGCATACGTTTACACACTGTGCGGTCATTAATAATAGCCGTGTGTACGGTCGAAAAATCTGGAACAGTGGAACGCACCCCGTGGCGCAGGCGAGTTGTGTGCTAAACCAAGTTATTATACAGCCTTGAAATGAGTCTAAGGTCATGTCTTCGTCTGGTCCCGCTATTTTGCAATAGTATACACATATTGTACATGTATGTATGTGTGTGTGAGTTAGTTACCAAACGTACATGTATACTGCGAGTCTCACATTGCGCTACGAAACAGTCGCATCTTCAAACGTCCGTCAAAATGACATCCAAAAGAAACCGTCCGGAAAGTGGACAAGCCAGGAATGGCACATTGTGTGATGTGCAAGACGGCAAGCGGGAACAAGTGGCTCTCACCGAACATTGTAAGGCGGCAAAGCATCGGGAGTTTATTAAGTTGAGGAAAGCTAACTATTGTTTCCAGGTAGTTATGAAATTTTCATAAAATTATTATTCCCCCCCCCCAAAAAAAAAAAAAAAAAAAAATAAATCTGATTTTTTTTTTTTTTTTTTTTGGGGGGGGGAATAATAATTTTATGCAAATTTCATAATTACCTGGGAAACAATAGTTAGTTTTCCTCAACTTAATCAACTCCCGATGCTTTGCCACCTTAGAATTACGGTGCAACACTTCACTTTGTCTTTGTCATACATGCTAAGATTGATCCTAAGAGCATAAAAAACCTCAACACTTTTTAGGGTACCATTGTGGGTCTCGAAAAGTTTTCCCTTTTTTTTTTTTGATCGGGCAGTTGCATGCCTGCATGTACATGTACTTGTACCAACACATACTGCACATGTACGTAAAAACTTGTGTACAAACTTATAACTCTATGGTCAAACTGCTATGCAACACACATAAACAGGTATACAGGTGTATTCATGTGTGTATAATAGAATCAGTAAAAGCCTTTCTCTATGGTCAAACTGCAATGCAACACACACATAAACAGGTATACAGGTGTATTCATGTGTGTATAATAGAATCAGTGTCCAGTGATCAAAAGGTCCTAGAAAGTACACAGAAATGATAAAGGACTGAGTTTTTATTTTTTATTTACAGTACACCAACAAATGTGGTATCGGCACTGTTCCATTATATGCCCAATACTGTTTTCTTTATATGAAATTATATCCATTTTGCCTCCAAGAATTTTGTTTGCATTTATAAATAAGCCCCTATATCATGGGCCATTTTGGTTGGCAAACAGTTTGCAACAGCTACAACTTTTTTAAATTTTATTATCTGCTCATATTGTTTTACTTGAACTTCTTATGAGTAATAAACAAAATAATTATATGTTCTAATACTATATTGTATTTTATTTCATCATAGAAAAGCAGAAAAACCATCAAATTACAGTCATGGCAACTTTAGTCATCACAATTTCCGACTTTGGAGATGAGTTCACTTCACCCCTTTTTAGGCAACTTAATACACTGCAAATATCATCTACTCATGTACACATTTGAAAATTATTCCTGTAAAAGGCACTGGACACTAATGTTAATTACTCAAAACAATTGCTAGCATAAAAACTTACTTGACGATGAGCAATGGAGAGCTGTTTATAGTATACAAAATTGTGAGAAACGGCTCCCTCTGAAGCAACATTTTTTTTTTTTAGAAAAAAATAAGTTTTCAATATTTGAATTGAATTCAAGACCTGAGCTTGTTTCTCAAATTCAAGCATCTGACAGCACACAACTTGTGCGACAAGGATGTTTTTTCCTTCAATTATTCTCTGGCAACTGCGAGAAACGATTTGAGCCCAAATTTTCACGCAGGTTTGTTATTTTTATGCATTGTTAAGATACACCAAGTGAGTAGACTGGTCTTTAAGAATTACCAATATTGGAAAGGCTAGGGCCATACTATGGAAACAGTCAAACATCAAGGTCCCTACTCTGTAACCAACTAACCCCTATTGATAATATAATAATAGACTCAAAATCTACTTTTCATCTGCGTTTTTATTATTATCTTGCTTATTTCAACTAAAGCTATATAACACCATTAGCTCTTGAAAAGTAATTGAAAAACTCAAGACTGCAGCTGTAATACCCTCCTTTGTGGAAGTTGCAGAACTTGTCAGGTATTATTGAGTCAGTATACATGTACTGTTGATGTCCCAATGCTTAAGGTATTACTGAGTCAGTATACATGTACTGTTGATGTCCCAATGCTTCAGGTATTACTGAGTCAGTATACATGTACTGTTGATGTCCCAATGCTTCAGGTATTATTGAGTCAGTATACATGTACTGTTGATGTCCCAATGCTTCAGGTATTACTGAGTCAGTATACATGTACTGTTGATGTCCCAATGCTTCAGGTATTATTGAGTCAGTATACATGTACTGTTGATGTCCCAATGCTTCAGGTATTACTGAGTCAGTATACATGTACTGTTGATGTCCCAATGCTTCAGGTATTATTGAGTCAGTATACATGTACTGTTGATGTCCCAATGCTTAAGGTATTACTGAGTCAGTATACATGTACTGTCGATGTCCCAATGCTTAAGGTATTATTGAGTCGGTATACATGTACTGTTGATGTCCCAATGCTTAAGGTATTACTGAGTCAGTATACATGTACTGTTGATGTCCCAATGCTTAAGGTATTATTGAGTCAGTATACATGTACTGTTGATGTCCCAATGCTTAAGGTATTACTGAGTCAGTATACATGTACTGTCGATGTCCCAATGCTTAAGGTATTATTGAGTCGGTATACATGTACTGTTGATGTCCCAATGCTTCAGGTATTACTGAGTCAGTATACATGTACTGTTGATGTCCCAATGCTTCAGGTATTATTGAGTCAGTATACATGTACTGTTGATGTCCCAATGCTTAAGGTATTACTGAATCAGTATACATGTACTGTTGATGTCCCAATGCTTAAGGTATTACTGAATCAGTATACATGTACTGTTGATGTCCCAATGCTTAAGGTATTATTGAGTCAGTATACATGTACTGTCGATGTCCCAATGCTTCAGGTATTACTGAGTCAGTATACATGTACTGTTGATGTCCCAATGCTTCAGGTATTACTGAGTCAGTATACATGTACTGTCGATGTCCCAATGCTTCAGGTATTACTGAGTCAGTATACATGTACTGTTGATGTCCCAATGCTTCAGGTATTACTGAGTCAGTATACATGTACTGTTGATGTCCCAATGCTTCAGGTATTATTGAGTCAGTATACATGTACTGTTGATGTCCCAATGCTTCAGGTATTACTGAGTCAGTATACATGTACTGTTGATGTCCCAATGCTTAAGGTATTTTTGAGTCAGTATACATGTACTGTTGATGTCCCAATGCTTCAGGTATTACTGAGTCAGTATACATGTACTGTTGATGTCCCAATGCTTCAGGTATTATTGAGTCAGTATACATGTACTGTTGATGTCCCAATGCTTCAGGTATTACTGAGTCAGTATACATGTACTGTTGATGTTCCAATGCTTCAGGTATTACTGAGTCAGTATACATGTACTGTTGATGTCCCAATGCTTCAGGTATTACTGAGTCAGTATACATGTACTGTTGATGTCCCAATGCTTCAGGTATTACTGAGTCAGTATACATGTACTGTTGATGTCCCAATGCTTCAGGTATTACTGAGTCAGTATACATGTACTGTCGATGTCCCAATGCTTCAGGTATTACTGAGTCAGTATACATGTACTGTTGATGTCCCAATGCTTCAGGTATTACTGAGTCAGTATACATGTACTGTTGATGTCCCAATGCTTCAGGTATTATTGAGTCAGTATACATGTACTGTTGATGTCCCAATGCTTCAGGTATTACTGAGTCAGTATACATGTACTGTTGATGTCCCAATGCTTCAGGTATTATTGAGTCAGTATACATGTACTGTTGATGTCCCAATGCTTCAGGTATTACTGAGTCAGTATACATGTACTGTCGATGTCCCAATGCTTCAGGTATTACTGAGTCGGTATACATGTACTGTTGATGTCCCAATGCTTCAGGTATTACTGAATCAGTATACATGTACTGTTGATGTCCCAATGCTTAAGGTATTTTTGAGTCAGTATACATGTACTGTGGATGTCCCAATGCTTAATCTCTGACCTTGGGTCTGCATTCTAGTGCAAAAATTTAAACCTTTTTATTATGGACTGCCCTCCTTTGTGGGTTTTGGCTTACCCCCCCCCCCCCTCAACCAAACCAATATCTCAATGAAAAGTGGATCTCTTTATGGGTATAATTCCTAGTATGTATACAGTTGTACCAAACGATGAAATGAATGTAGTCTTTGCACCAACAGAGGGCAGCATTTGGTGTAGGTGTCTGAAGCAGTCTTTTCCAAATAATCCATGACAACTTGAGTTATAGGTTGTCATTCATTGTCCTGCTTAGAATAACTCTTCATTTAAGTTTGACAAGGAAGAAACAGTTGTGGGGAGTTGCCTCTCACAGGGCCCTTAAAACAGGCCATTCAAAATTAGGGTTTAAAACAATATAAGAGAAGAGGAAATCAAAAAGATGAAAGATGACCATTGATAATTGAGAAAGCTGACGGGAAAAAAATAACATTTGTGTAAGAGCTGGGGGCCCTGCTTCTACACCCTTGATATTTTTGACGGAATGTTAAACTATAGAGGGTTTAACATGATGCTTATTAAGCCAATAATCAGTTGAAAGCACCTCTGATGTCTATGTAAAGTGTCATGGAAAAGATTAAGAGTTTACTCACTTAATTGGTGCACTTGATACTGGTTTCCCTAAAATTGTTGGTTAACACTGGTTAAAGGAGGCACATTTCCCTTTATAATTAGAATATATGCAGATTTCTGATCTAACAGTGTTAACTCTGTCATCTTTAATTACATGCAGGCAAGTTGATGTCTGCTTCCATACTCCACATGAACATGTAGCATAGGGTGCTAACCGAATAGGGCTGTGCCTCACTCATCGTGTCAGTGGTGATCACTCTTCTATTGCAACATGCGATATGGGAATAAAACGAGCCACCTTCTCCAACCCCCCCCCCACCCCCCCCCCCCCCTGTCGCACTGTGCTTCCTGCATGGCCACGCTTATCATGGCCATCCCTCCAAAACCCCTCACGGCAACCCCTGCAGTCAAAGTCAATGTCTAGCGGGCGACCTTGAACACTCTACCCCCCCCCCCCATAGCCTACTCTGCGACCATACTTTTAATCTTGCAGGGTGCATACTTATGTATGTAACCCCTATACCCCCCCCCCCCCCACATTGAGTATGTGCACAGCATCGTATTCATGTCTTCTGCATCTGGAGATAGATACGGATACGCTCCACTGAACGAGGTTGATGCATTTGCCTGTGATTTTCATTCAGCCCTTCTCTTGATTAAGGCCCTTCATCATCCTGCTGTCATCTCTCATTTCGTATGGTCGCCAAAGAAGACGAAAAATATAAAAGACAGAAAGAAGAAAAAACGGGGAAGAAAAAAAAAAACCACCGTATATATACTCGACTAAGATCCGAATCTACAAACGTTGTCACTGAAGGAACGCATTTTTTGTTGTGATGAAGTTAGGGACGTCTTTCCAGGTCGTGGCAGCTAGACAACCTTGACGAGTAGATGCTGCAATTGTTTGTGCTCCAGTTTCTCCTGGAGTGATTTAATGATCTAGTCGTTGGGTAAATTCTGAGTACACGAACACTTATGCTGTAAGTTTCCCCTTGACCTGGCTTCTAATTAAACCTTTTGAGATGTGTATGTTTTTTAATGACGGCGATCTAGTTTGTCTTCCTCATTTTCAAAATGGACATGCTCAAATTTTGTTATATTTTTATTTGATTTCAGAGGTGTGGAGTAATTGGTGTTTCCTGTTGGCATGTCAAAATTGAAGTTTGTACGTTTGAGAGTCTAATAATTTTGGGCGAGTGGTAAGGGATAGGGGATGGCTGATACAAAACAATGCAGTATGTTTTCTTGCTAGATGTTGTATAGTACTTGTGTTCTACAATAACCTTTTATATGAAAAGTTTCATTGTCGTAAACGTCATGCAGCTATCAGTAGAGCGGTGTGATTGTCTACATGTATATGTTCAACAGGAGGGTTTATTTGAATAGCAAGTGTTGGGACATAATGCAATGTATGCATTCAGCACCTTGAAAGACTCCCTCCGAAGTATTCTCTATGTGATGAATGTACAAGTCTTGACTGTATTGCCTGCAGTGTCGCACAGGCAAGGTGGTGCATCACTAAGAGAATGCCAGATTGTACTTAAGTATACATGTATTCTTAAGGGAGCTTAGTGCAAGAGGGACAGATTTTGTATCATATTTATTATTGTTTTTTTTACTCTCTTTCTCTCCAGGGTTTTCTATCGGGTAATCTCAAATGGGAGGAGTTAGGGTATTATTTTATGCATATGTTGAGATACACCGATTGAGGAGACTGGTCTTTGGCAATTACCAATAGTGTCCACTGCCTTTAGAGCCATTATACACTTTCGGTAAAAAAATAAAAAAAAATTAAAAAAAATTCACAGATTTACAAATAATTTACAGGGTTTACAGAAGGTAATGGTGAAAGACTTCTCTTGAAATATTAGTCCATGCAACGCTTCACTTTTTGGGAAAACAGTAAAACAATTTAAATTCTCGCTAGCGAGAATTACGGATTTATTTTAAACACATGTCATGACACGGCGAAACGTGCGGAAACAAGAGTGGGTTTTCCCATTATTTTCTCGCGACTCCGATGACCGAGCGAGCCTAAATTTTCACAGGTTTGTTAATTTATATATAAGTTGTGATACACAAAGTGTGGGACTTGGACATTACTGTTTACCGAAAGTGTATAATGGCTTTAACAGCATTTCTTTTAAGGTTTTTAAGATGGTAATTTTGGTTTTTACCCATATACACCGATGTGTGTTTAGCACTGGATACTCAGTACTTCCTCAAGTTCTGTAAAAAAATCACATGCATAGTACTCAGGTGGGATTCAAACCCACAACCTTTGCAATTCTACAGCAGTGTCTTACAAACTAAACTTAGGTCAAACAAAATATATTATGCAGTTTGGCCACCGAAACTTATGCCATATTTCTGTGAATAATCCATACTGACCGAGATTCTAGTTGTAGCCATGATGTTGCCGGAATGAATTTTTAACATTGTATCATAAATTCATTGATGTAAGAAATACATGTCCGGATCAATTATTTAATGAACTTTTTAACTTGGGGCTTGCCTTTAGGCCCCTATATGTATCTAATTTTACCAAAAACAACTTCCAGATGCATATTTAGTGAGTAAAAACTGCATACTTTTGTATTCTTTCCTTTTCTTTTTAGATTTAGTCTTTTAAGTCTTTAATGGATCTTCCAACAGACCTTTTTGAAACCATAGCTTTTGGCTTGGGCTCTGACTTAGGCCACGTTCACCAGTTTGAAACCCTGTACCGAAAGCGCATGTTTTTTGACAAACTAAACAACAAACCTTAAGCTGAGTTTGCTAGTTAGGCCATGTTTGCCAGTTTGAAACCCTGTATCCAAGCGCATGTTTTTTAACAAACTAAACAACAAACCCTAAGCCACGTTCGCCAGTTAGGCCACGTTCGCCAGTTTGAAACCCTGTATCTAAGCGCATGTTTTTTAACAAACTAAACGAGCCACGTTTGCTAGTTAGGCCACGTTTGCCAGTTTGAAACCCTGTATCTAAGCGCATGTTTTTTAACAAACTAAACGATGAGCACTAAGCCACGTTTGCTAGTTAGGCCACGTTCGCCAGTTTGAAACCCCGTACCGAAAGCACATATTTAAAAAAAACCTAAACGACGAACCCTAGGGTTTGCCAGTTAGGCCACGTTCGCCAGTTTGAAACCCTTTATATAAGCGCATGTTTTTGAACAAACTAAACGACGAGCACTAAGCCACGTTCGCCAGTTTGAAACCCTGTATCTAAGCGCATGTTTTTAAACAAATTTAATGTTGAACCCTAAGCTGGAGCCCAAGCCACGGTATCAAAAAGGTAGAGTTAGACCCTGGAGGTGTTTGGGGTTGGAATGGATTACTTAATGACTTGAGGTGAAACTCTTTCCAAATGCCAAAGCAATTGGCCTTAGATGTCGCCATGCTTTTTCCCCATGTAATTCCAACCAGAGTATTTCAAGTTGCAGTGGGACATGCCCGTGCATATATTTTTTGTTGAGGCCTAGTGGGTAGGATTTCATCCACGGGCAAAATAGAATAACAGTTTGTGTAAAGTTTAGACCCACGGATACCCTAATCTTGTATCAGGAATTGCCAAATGCCTGTGCCCTGTATCGAATGTATTCACCACTGCAGCGTATGTTGTTGATTTACGACTGAGTTGACGTTTCAAGGAAATAGATATCGCTCAGTTTTAATGAGTTTCCGCCATTTCTAGAGCCAACAGTTTGAACAAATTGTTTTCGTGAAGATTGAGCGGGTCCTGGACAATAAATTTGTTCCCTGAGTAGAGCCTTCAGGGAATTTGTTTCTGATATATTTACCAACATACCGATGTCAGGGGAACAGCTTTGGGTTCTAAATATCAAGACGGGTGTGACTGTGTGTTGTTTTTCAAAAAGGTTTTGTTTATCATTGGGGAAAATAAAACTTGGAACAACTAACTTTAGGAACAACACCCCGCAGAAATACATTTTTAATATGATACAATTCAGACTTGAGCGTCATGAAATATGAAGTGGAAAATGTTGGAAGATCAACAAGAAATGTTTATCAGAAATTTAAAACAATTTTTAACAAAAAAGCAAAAATTCCCATCAACTAAACTGAGATGCTTTAAGATGAGGACAGTTTAACTTGAATAGCGCCCTCTTGTGATGGTTTCATGCCCTTATCTTACAAAAGAAAAACATGCCAGTGTTATTTCATGGAGTTGCTAAGCTCAAAAATTGACCTAGCACACACAAAAATGTGTACCTGCAGATGCAGGTTACAGACTATTTTATTGATAATGTTAAATATGATTGAGGTGGTGCCTCTGTAAATTATGCCTCAACAACTTTTGAATTTTGCTCTGGAAAAACACAGAATGGGTATAAGAACAATACAAGATAAACATTGAAACAAACAACATGTAAGATGGATGTCTTTGAAGTCTATGATTTGCGGCAATAGTTCCCTTTAAACTCAAACTATTTTTGGCAAGTGTTGTATAGTTTAAGGCCAAGTTCAAGCCCTACACATCTTAATTTATTCTGCCTTTTCAGCTTCTTTTGTTCTCTCATTTTCAGGGTTTTTGTTGTTGCAAAGGTTTGAATGTGTGGAGAACTTGTTTTCTCCTTTCTTGCTATCTTTCACTGTTTTTCTCAAGCACATAGGGACCTCAAAGTAAAGCTAGGCCCATATAAGAATCATCTCTTATTACTGTTATTAACAAAACACTCCCACATAATACCTGTCTTTTTAAATCTTCACTGGCTCTCAATATCTTCTAGATTCATCTATAAACTCTTGTTCATTGTTTTCAAATCACTTAATGGGCAAGCACCTACTTACATCCTGGACATGCTTAAAGTCTACAAACCATCTCGACCTTCTAAGCCTTTGACCTGGAAACAAATAGCTTCTTGAAGAAATCAAATCTCATCGTACCTAGGGGGACAGATCTTTTTTCTGTTGCAGCACCACATCTCTGGAATCAACTACCTCTTCACATCAAAACATCCACTTCCATTCACTCTTTCAAAACATCTCTCAAAACACACCTCATGTGGCTAGATCCGTTCTTTTGTATTTAAACTGGTTTTTAGTTGTTTTTGTTTTTTGTTTAGTTTGTCTTTGTAATATCGCCCTGAGCACTAATGTGGATATGTGCGCTTTATAAAACTTTGTTGTTATTATTAGTCATATGATGTTTCCATGGTATTTGAACCTTCTGTAATAACATGTTTCTGTAATATAGATTAATCCTTAGTTTGTTTCTTTTTGCTGGTTTTTCCCCTCTGTTGATCACCAGCAATTTTTGTCATCAGCGGAATGTTGATTCAATAAGTAGCAGCAAAATAACCCCCTTGTTCAACTCTTCCATGGTTTTCCACTCATATTTCAGGAGGTTTACCACTTCTGGTTTTCGCATACTGGTGACCCAATTGTGTTGTGATGTATGCCTATGTTACTTAAAGGCACTGGACCTCAGTTTTGTTAATTGTTGAAGACCAGTATTCTCACTTGGTGTATCTCAACATATGCATTAAATAACAAACCTGTGAAAATTTGAGCTCATTTGGTCGTCGAAGTTGCGAGATAATAATGAAAGAGAAAACAACTTGTCACACGAAGTTGTGTGCTTTCAGATGCTTGATTTCGAGACCTCAAATTCTAAATCTGAGGTCTCGAAATCAAATTCTAGGAAAATTGCTTCTTTCTCGAAAACTACGTCACTTCAGACGGAGCCGTTTCTCACAATGTTTTAATAACCGTATTTATAACGCGCCTTTTGCCAAAGGATACAAAGCGCCAGGTATTATTGCTACAAGGAGTGGGGCGAATTTTGAGATATAAGACCTAATCCTTAAGCACCATATAATGGTTTACAAGGTGCTGTGGTGCAATATGCTGCCAATCCAGCCAGGAACACCGGGGCGAACCCCTTCTCTTTTCGATAAGTGCACTGGGTTCTTTTACATGCGTTTACACAACACATGGGACCAACGGCTTTACGTCCTATCCGAAGGGCGAAGCAATGGTTATGTGTCTTGCTTAAGGACACAAGTGTCACGGCTGGGGATTCGAACCCACACTCTGCTGATCAGAAACACCAGAGTTTGAATTCGGTGCTCTTAACCGCTCGGCCACGACCTTCCCACAAGAACTTTGTTACCAAGTAAGGTTTTATGCTAATAATTATGTTGAGTGATTACCAGTAGTGTCCACTGCCTTTAAAGGCACTGGACCTGTTTTGGTAATTGTTGAAGACCAGTATTCTCACTTGGTGTATTCCAACATATGCATAAAATAACAAACATGTGAAAATTTGGGCTCAATCGGTCATCGATTTGCAAGAGAATAATGAAAGAAAAAACACCCTTGTCGCATTATTTTGTGTGCTTTCAGATGCTTTAAAAAAGGCATCAGCTGAAGTCTTTTGTTATTTGAGTGAGAAATTACCACTTTCTCAAAAACTACATGACTTCAGAGGGAAGTTTTTTGTGCCAAGGAGTAATTACCAATAGTGGCCAGTGCCTTTAAAGCATTTCAAATCATCAAACTTTGTTTCTTGTTGAGGTTTCACGCTTTCGTTCCTCTCTGGTTAATAAATTTTGAACGTTGGAAGTTTTAGTCGTCAGTGACAACCTTGGTATTTACAGAGGTATAAGAATGATCATGTCAGAAAACTTCCATTTCCATTAAAATCATAAAATGTGTCCAGTTTGATAGAAGTTCACTACAATCCAAGGCCCATAGTTTGGCTCCAACGATTGTGAGATGCCCAAAGGAAATGCATTGAGCAAGTTTTCCTGTTAAAGTAATTATGACAGTCTATATATTCTCTTTCACATTAATATGTGCTGTGATAACATTAAAGCATTCATTTGTGTACCTAACTAAGAATTGATGTCGGTAAAACCAGGGATTTAAATTAAAACAACTAATTGAAAAAAACTATTTGGTTTCTGACTGGCCCGAACAAAGATATTGACTAATTGGGAGACTGTCAACATAGGGCTGGATAGCTCAGTTGGATGAGTGTTGTATGTTAATCCGGAGGTCATGTGTACAAGTCCTGCTCCAGTCATTTTGTATTTGTTCAGTCCAAACTACAAATAATTTTTGAGAAAATAATCTCAGGAGACGATCATCATTTTAAACATGTACAGCGTATTTACGCGACATTCCTGTAAACACTGCTGTGTGATTTTCACCTTTTTTGTCTCTCAAAAACTTGACAACTTTAAAAGCTGAAACTTCTACAGACAAATTGTATTTCATACATCTTCATTCACAGTGAGTAGGGATTCATGTCATGGCCAAAAACTTGATCTACTAAAGGTATCAAACCCTTTAACCTGCAGTAAAGCATGTATCTTGGCTGAATTTTAACACCGCAATGAAGATCAAGAGTCGAGATGATTGACATAGACTCGTTGGATAATTACCAATGGAAAAAAACCTGGCTGAAACAATCAAAGGTTTCTATACTAGATTTTTGTGCTGCGTGCGTGGTGAGGATTTAATTACCCAAGTGATAGGGTCAAAAGTTGACTAATCTAAAGGCCATGTGTGCGTTTTGTTTTTAATTTATCATTTTCAGCTCCTTTTATTCAGCTCCTTTTTTAGCCTTTTCAAATTGGATGACAAAATGGTTTTAATTACATTTCTTTTGTGCATGACATACGTTTGGATTCTGCCTATAGAAATGATGTGTATGCTATTGAACTTTGAGGGTGCATTCATGTTTTTCTATACTGTCTGTAACTGGAAGTGTTTTTTTTTGTAATGACACTATAGCCAATAGGTTTTGGGGGAAAATAGAAAATTTATTTAACTGTCAGCTGTTCGAAAACCTGTAGGGTTAATTAATTGTTGCATTAAAAAAAAAAACTACTGGTATGCATTTTCTTATGTGATCAGCTCATTTCCTTTTTATTTTATTTTTTTATTGTTAGATTTCAGTGCCATAGAAAACTCATAACTGCTACAACTATTTGTGTACTATTTTTGGGGTGGTTTGGGTGTTTGTTTGTTTGTTTGGTTGTTGTTTGTTTGTTTGCTTGAACCTAAAATATACAAGGTACAAAATGTTGTCCCAGCAGTAGGTCATAGTGTCACGCCAATGAAATGAGTTCCCACGTGGAATTTAACTTTCAAATAATGACTTAAGTACGGTAGAAAAAACATAAAACTTTCACATTCAGTTCGCACATTATGTTGCTTATGACATTCTGTCGCACACACTTTCATTTCATTTATCTGCAAGGTACACTAACATTTTGTTCCCATCCGTAGCCTTTCTCTTTCGGTCACACACTGAAAGTATGAAGTAGAGCTATAATAAAAATGCAAAGCAGTTTATGTAGACAAATGACGTGATAGTTATACAATTTTTTGTTTTAAATTTTAAAGGCAGTGGACACTCATTGGTAATTACTCAAAATAATTATTAGCACAAAACCTTACTTGGTAACGAGTAAAGGGAAGAGGTTGGTTGTATAAAACATTTTGAGAATCGGCTCCCTCTGAAGTAGAGTAGTTTTCGAGAAAGAAGTAAGTTTCCACGAATTTGATTTCGAGACCTCAGATTTAGAAATTGAGGTCTCGAAATCAAGTATCTGAAAGCACACAAATCCGCACAAAGGTGTTTTTTCTTCCATTTAATTATCTCGCAACTTCCGATTGAGCTCAAATTTTCACCGGTTTGTTACTTTATGCATATGTTGAGATACGGCAAGTGGGAAGACTAGTCTTTGACAATTACCAATAGTGTCCAGTGTCTTTAAGATCAGGCTTTTAGTTAATTTTTTCTTTCTTCTTTATTTGGTTCTTCTTCCCAGGAAGGAACCATCGTTGATGTGACTTCTACTGGGAGCCATCGGTCAATAGAATTCCAAACAGCAGGATCTGTAAAATCATCAAGTTTGGACCTGACGGGACAGTGGGTATGTATGATCATAAAACAGTTTGAATATTTTTAACTGTTAATTTTAGATATTTTTGGGTAATGAAACCAAGGATGTCTCATAAGTGAACTTCATCACTGTAGCTCACAAGCCTGAGGAAACCTGTATACAAGGGTGTTGCTATATAAACTTAGAACAATGAGGTTAACCCCTAGTACTCTTTCATCTCATCTACATGTACTTGCACTACCAATTGAAGGGAAGGTACACGTTTGGTAATTACTCAAAACAAATATTAACTTAAAAACTGACTTGGTAACGAGCATTGGAGAGCTGTTGATAGTATAAAACATTGTGAGAAACGGCTCCCTCTAAAGTAGCATAGATTTTGAAGTAGAGGTAATTTCTCACTAAAATAATAAAAGACTTCTAGCTAGAACACAAATTCGCCCAACAAGGGTGTTTTTTCTTTCATCATTTTCTCCCAACTCTGATGACCAATTGAGCTCAAATTTTCACAGGTTTGTTATTTTATGCATATGTTGAGATACACCAAGTGAGAACACTGGTCTTTGACAATAACCAATAGTGTACCTTCCCTTTAATATTAGTATACAAACCATATAACTTGGTTTTATGTATGAGGACTTGTCCCCATATTGGCTGTAGTATCATTGTTGGGAATACGACTATTTTAGAGATTCTAGCCAATGCTTAAACTCTGTGGTTCTCTGGAAACAGCGAAAACTACCTGAATATTATGAGGCTTTCTCAATTCACCATCTTGCTACATTATTTTCAGCATGGAGCACAATAAAAATCAACCTGTTATAGCTGTATATTAGGAACAATGTGCACTGATTGTCACAAATGAAACGCTCCACATTGTGTTTGTTTCCAATTGGGGTTGGAGTTAGACCAGGGGTCGATTTCACAAAGGGTTAGGGTTAGAGATATCAAAAACATAACACGTCCTAACTCGAGATAAGACTAGTCCTAACTCTTTGTGAAATCCACCCCAGCACCAAGTGCAACAACAAAAATGGTCTGACCTCCTTGTTGCTTCCCAACTATAAGCACCAGCTTACTTTACTTCAAGGGATTTGATATTATTGGCAATAATTTGAAGTTTAGTCTTTTTAATGGATTCTGCTAATTCTTCATTTACTGTACTGTTGTGAAAAGATAAAGAGGGAGTTGGGGAAAAATTATGTCTATTTGAAAGGTGAAAAAACTACAACACATAACACATAATATAAATTATTATTTTACCTGGTATCCTGTGCATGCTGTATGGATAAGTAAATTTAAACTTAAAGTTGACAATGTTTTTCAAGAGTTATCAAAACATTCAGAGTCGACCATGTTGTTTTTGAAGCATCAGATGTCAGTCTATTTTTTTACATTTCCGAGTTTTATGGCAGAGGCCCGTCCTTGGTTTTGAAAATAACTCTTTCTTACCCTTGAAGAGGAAAATCCATCAAAATGTTTGAAATTGGAAGCCAAGATTTCAATCCGAGTGAAACAAAAAATACTCGGCAGAATAAAAGTGGTAAACATTGCCAGAAAAGTAAAAAGTTTGTCACTCAAATCTGAGTTCTGCCTCGTTGATGGTTTGGCCAGCTGATTGAAGAACATTCAGAAATTCTTTAAATTGATGGAAAATCAAAACATCTTGTTTTGAACATAAGGAAAGCAAATTGGTCTCAATTTGCCGCCATTACTTAGGTTAAGTAATTGAAATGCGCATAACTGACACGAGGTCATGCGAAACGTACACGTCTCAACCAGTGTTAGGTCTTCACTGACCTCGTTGAGGGCGCTGTTTTAGTTTGTGATTTCTCATGTACATGTATAGGGTTTAGCTCCTACCCCTTTTTTCAGTTGGAAAGAATACAAAAATTATCATCTTTTAGTTTACGCGGTCAAGCCCATTAGTTTGAATCACTTGGATGATCACAATTCCCTGAATATTATGCACAGTTTTTTTATATTTTCTTTTTATCGAAACTTGACCTTTGTTATACTCACAAATAATTCACACATTTTGTAATATCAGCTCATCATTATTTTACACCAATCCATAACACCACGGCCTACATACTCCATGTAATATGTTTTATTAAACAACAAATCTATTCCCGGTCATTCCACTTGGTTGGAAGGTCAATTTATTGATTTCCAATAGAACCAAAGTAGTCTATAATTGATAGCTTCAAATTAGCAGTGTCAGTCCAACTGATCCAGGCAGATACCTGCAGCAGATAAAGTGGTTGCAATTGACACATTCATTATCAGGGGAAACACTGAAACTGACTAAGTATGGGACGATGGGAAGTGTAACATCATACCTGCTTCTTACCTCTACAAGTGACGGATTTGCATTGCGTTATATAGGGCTGGGGCATATCAAATTCAGTACACTACTGGGATGGGTAAAGATCATAATTGATTGGTGTGTCAGGTTGTTGATTTAGTCCAGATTCACATGAAGAGATGAAACCTTTTCAGTCACAGACTTCATCATTTTTTTTTTTAGTGGAAAGGCATTAATGGAGGTTTTACCCAAATTTAAAATAGGAGGAAGATTTACAATTTATTATTGACTGAAAAACATTGTAACTTCCACATTCACACAATGTGGTGTCTCATGGGTGTTGGTCCTTAAATAAATTCAATTCAATTCAATTTATACAATAGATGTTAAATTTGCATCGGGGATAAAGAATATTATTATTTTTTGTTTACCCATACACCGATGTGTGTAAGCACTTGATACTCAGTACTTCCCCAAGTCCTGTATCCCCAATGCAAATTTAACATCTACTATATCATTGCGGTACCCGCTGCCGAAACATAGGATTCAAACTGCCTCTAGCTACTGGGCAATCTCGGTAGCCTAGTTGGTAAGACACTGCTCTAGAATTGTAAGGGTTGTGGGTTCGAATCCCACCCGAGTAACATGCCTGTGATATTTTTTCACAGGACTCGGGAAGTACCGAGTATACAGTGCTAACACACATCGGTGTATGGGTAAAAAAACAAAATGAATATTCAATTCAATTTGTTTCTGTAGTCACAATAAGAAAAGACAGGTTTATTTGGATACATTTATAGAATACAAGCAAAAAGTAAACATGACCAATGAATCAAGATCAATACAAATTGTAACGTGCATTTCTGGATAAATTTATATTAGTAAAGTACAAGAAAAGAATAAGCCGAGGCTTGTGGGGAACAGCCATTAGACATAATACAAAAATAGGAGCAAAGACAACCCTTTATGGGTGTATGGTTAAACTTTTAGGACCAAATCACAGAAACTTTCGTCCTGATAAACTCTGTATAAATAGAAACTATTTACACTTGAACCTGTATGAAAGCCGTCTGTGTTCAGCAAAATGTTTTCAGTTTGGATCTTAGAAATTGGCATTTGTTGACTCACAATGCAATCAAAATGCTGTATACAGGCATGTAACCCTTTCAGCTAAGTCAGGAATCTTAGAAATTTGCTGGATCTTAGAAGATTGCCTTTGTTGACTCACAATGCAATAAAAATGCTGTATACAGTCATGTAACCCTTTCAGCTAGTCAGCAATAGAAAATAAAAACGTTTAGGGATCTCAGCTCAAAATTCACTTTTTGACTGGCTGTGTGTTCATAAAAATGTCTGAAGTACATATGATCTGTTTATGATAAATTGCATTCCTGGATGCTTTTTCATGTAAAATATCAAATATTATAGAACGTTAATCAACCCTTATTCCTCTACAACTGGCCAGGTTCCTAAAGCAAGTGCAATTAATTTGAGATTGTTCAGTGTTTAAACTGATAAGTATCTTTATGTTCAGATTTGGAGTTTACTTCCTCACTTGTGTAAAATCTTTATTGGTTTTGTTAGTGGTACTATTTTGTAGTTGAAAACTATCGGATAACTCTTCCTTGAAGTTTTACTGCAAGTATGTATAAGCATACCTTAATTAGGAACAGTGTACACAAAATGCAGACTTGTGTAAAGAAAATTAAAATGCTGTTGTAGCCTATCCATGTGAATATACCCATTACATTTTGGCTACAGTATAAAGTAAATTACTATTTTGTTTTCCCATTGCTGTAATCTTGTAAGTGCTTCCGTTAATTAGAAATTATTCACTTCACCGCCCCGCCCCCCATGACAGTCGCAAGAACCAATACATAGAGAAATATCTGCCCTTTTTTTTGAAAAAAAAAAAAAGAGAAAAAGAAAGATTGTACGCATCTTTCACGCATCATCCCCAGAAACCGTATGAGTCGCCCGTGATCCAGATCTGTCGCTGAGATGTCCTGGCGTCATGTTTCCTCGTCGGCAATCATACGCTCGGCCGGGTTTGCCTTGCATGGGGCCTGTGCCAGCATTCAGGCGCAAGGTGCCTTTAAGCTCCCAGTGCAAACAAACTCCCGGCAAAGGCTGGAAAGCTTGAAGAGGGTTGGCCTTGGCTTGCATTTGTGCTCGGTTGGGTTCAAGTGCAGGTCTTGAATGGACCCCGCGCCGTGGGAGTGAACGAAGCCTAGATATTATTCAAGTACTCCAGATATAGTCCCACATGTTCTGTGTGAGATTTTTCAATTGTGTGTGACAGTGTATGGGGGGATAGATTTTAACCACAAGGGTTTTAATACATCAGATATTACACAGATTCATTTCGTGGGATGGAAAACAAAATCACGGAAAACGGCAGGAAAATGATCTTCTGTTCCGATAGACATAGATTATTCATGTCAAATTTCTAGCCTAATCTTACTCACAGAGCCAATATTTAGTTTGTGTTCTTGAGGGTGTTTCTACACTGTAGTGTAGTAAATCTGTGTGATGCACTCTGAACCATCAACTTAAAAACTAACCCTTGCCACAACCCCTGTGTTTATTATCTGAACAAACTTGTGAGGCAGTTTAATAAATACACACACTTTTGCATATAGGCGCTATGCCACTAACAATGCATTTTACATGCAAAGTTGTGGTACATAGACTGTGGATGTGAGATAGTGTCACGATCCTGACAATAATTCATTATTAGTTTTTAATTATATACCATTAACGATTTACAGATTTTTGACTCCCTCACATTTATCAAAACAATGAGCTATTTCAAACTTTAAATCCAAAATTTGGGGTCATATAGGCCAATAGTTGGGAACCTGGCATCTTTGATTAATGTAATTAATTATGATCACACTCCAAACTGTCAGTAAGAGATTAGTCCATTATCAGTCACCAATCAAGTCTGGAAAAATTAACGAAGTAAGATCTGTGTTGCCCACAATAAATGCAATTTATTTCATAGCTTCCCGAATAATTCAATTCTGGAGTGAAATTCCACATATTCATATCTACTAAATAGATAAATACACAACAAAACTTGATGTTTTTTTATTATTTTCCCACCGTGTATATTTTGTGCAGTGCTTGTTCACATGTTGGTTTGTCTGTGTACACATCGTAACAAAAAAGGCAGTGGACACTATTGGCAACTGTCAAAGACCAGTGTTCTCACTTTGTGTATCTCAACATATGCATAAAATAACAAACCTGTGAAAATTTGAGCTCAATTGGTCGTCGAAGTTGCGAGATAATAATAAAAGAAAAAAACACCTGTGTCATTCGAAGTTGTGTGCTTTTAGATGGTTGATTTTGAGACGTCAAATTCTAAACCTGTGAAAATTTGAGCTCAATTGGTCGTCGAAGTTGCGAGATAATAATAAAAGAAAAAAACACCCGTGTCATTCGAAGTTGTGTGCTTTTAGATGGTTGATTTTGAGACGTCAAATTCTAAATCTGAGGTCTCAAAAACAAATTTGTGGAAAATTACTAATTTCTCAAAAACTATGTCATTTCAGAGGGAGCCGTTTCTCACAATGTTTTATACTATCAACCTCTCCCTATTACTCGTCACAAACTAAGGGTTTTTGGTAATAATTATTTTGATTAATTACCAATAGTGTCCACTGCCTTTAATAGCATTTAAAGATATTTCAAATACAACACCAGATGTGTGAATGCCAGAGCACCTAGTCTCAGTCTGTTTGATCAGTTTCCTTTGTGATTTTCTTCTTAATTAAGAAGCTTTTCATTACAATAATAAAGGTGATTAATAGCAGGAGGATTACTCACCAGTAAATTATCCATGTCCTGAAGCTTTAAAAGTGTTGTCTCTTAAAAAATGTAACACTTGATTCCTACTTTTGATAATAAATAAGAATATCTAAGAATACTTCACATGTATTTTGAGTGTACATGTATACCCTCTTTAAATCAATGTGTAGTTGTTACAGCGCCCTCGTGTGGTCTAATATAAAGGCTCTTCAGCCTCGGAGAAACAATTGTCTGCCAATTATTTTCAGGCATGAGAAGTTTCAGACTTTTGTCTGGGTACAACCTTTTGTTTTATACCTGCCTGGTGAAAAACAAATATTTGTCTATTTTCTCCTAATGAATTAGGCTCTTTGATCTACCTCTGTTGAGGATACTGTTTTCGAAAGCTGCTTGAAACCTATAATTCCAGGGGTTACCAAAATATCGGCCTAATTCCTAAAATTCAGATCCAACTTTCAGACCTTTTTGTCAGCTATGACTCTCACCCCTTGTTTGTTGAAGGTGAGTTACAGGTATGGTAAAAGACCTCTCTGCATCTTTTATGAGGAAATCGATCGTACAATTCAGGTTATAATTATGTGTGCTGGATTACTTAGTTTTTGGAGATAAAAATGAAGAAATCATGTGTGATTGTATTCAAATAGTTGGTAAAGTGGCCAATTGGTGATGGACTTTTATCATGCTGATGGATTATCTGATTCCTTTCATGTAATAGATGGATTGTACAAAGCGTCATCGACCACCATCTTTGTTGATAAACAATTGAAAAGTGTACGCGCTACGCACAACTCTCAGCCAATGATAGCCTTTCACATTTCATCGTTTCATCAAAGTTAGTGGTCAATGCGGTTATGTGCAATCCATCTATATAATATTAACAACAACTTTATGTATTGATGGTTGTCTTTGTATATTTCAATGAGCTTCTGGGGACACAGTCGTCAGTGCAAGAGTAGAAGATCAAAGTGCTTATTTCAATAATTTTCAATCATAAAACAATCATGAATTTACAGATACAATTTCAGGAGATCCTTCTGAATTTAAAACACGGAGACAATAAATAAATTAATAAAGAGACAGGAGGCCTAAAGGCTGTGCACACAATTTTTAAGATTGAAAATATTCCCAGGTTTGCACACAATGGGAGAAAACTTCCCTCAATATTTTTGTGTATGTTTTTTACTATATACTTTTGACTCAGAAGAAAAATTTAGCTTAAATATTTACAGGCTTGTTATTGTCTATTTTGGTTCAAACAAAGTGTGGATACACTGGTCTTTGAGAAAAACACCTATGTAGTACACCTGATTCAAAGGCATTGGACACTATTGGTAATGACTCAATAATTGTTAGGATAAAAACTTACTTGTTAGCGAGGAATGGAGAGCTGTTGATAGAATAAAACATTGTGAGAAGTAATTGTATTGTTCTAACATGCAAAAAGAAATATCCACCTGTCAGCACCAATTACATTGGTTTTCAGGACCAAGTTGTCTTCCCGAATTCCAAAAATCTACCCAGTGACAGTAAAATAAATAGAAAATAGAATAACAAATCTACATGTAGCATATTAGATATACACACATGGTGTTACCAAAAACTTAATATATATTGATACCTCACCATGCAATGCCTTAAAACCCATTCATATGAATTTGCATAGTTTTCAAGAAAGAAATAATTTCCACTAAAATAATTGATTTTGATTTCAAGACCTCAGAATTAGATTTTGAGATCCCGAAATCAAGCATCTGAAAGCATACATTTTTGTGTGACATGGGTGTTTTTTCTTCCATTACCATCTTGCAACTTTGACGACCAATTGAGTTCAAATTTTCACAGGTTTGTTATTTTAAGCATATGTGGAGATATATTAAGTGAGAAGACTGTTCTTTGACAATTACCAAAGGTGTCCATGTCTTAAAAATACAAAGCCTCAAACAAGTAAATAATACAAAATTCAAGGCTGAATGAAGTTCACTGCTGGAGGAGACATTCGGAACAAAAGAAATATAAAGACAAAATGACAGGGCACACAACTTTACTGGCCACAAAAATACTAAAACCCAAGACCTTTAAAAATTGAGGATCATAATAAAACTGTGAAGATCATGAAACCCTTGAGACTTAGACAGAGTGTACCTTAAGGTAGTTACTCCAAAAATAAATGACCATAAAAACTGACTTGGTAGGAAGCACTGCAGCTGTTGATAATATATTACATTTTGAGAAACGATTCCTTCCAAAGGAATGTTGTTTTAGAGAAAGGGATTCAAAAGATTGTCAATCTTGGAAATGTTTCTCGTATTGTTTCTTCCAATTATAAATTATTCTTCCCTAGCGAACACAACTGCTGCAGAATTTTGGTGAAGTTTCAAAAATGCTACCACGTATTGATTTGAAGTGTTCACAGGTTAGTAGTTGTACATTTATATTATATAGAAAATTATGTATAAATTATCATAAAGCATCTTACCATAATGAGACCTATAAAAATGTTTCTTGAAGTAGAAAATAATTGCCATTTGATAAGAAAGTGTCCAGAAAATATCCTCTAGATGAGGCAATCACGCGTAAACAAAAACACATGTAATCTCCTTAGCAGTTTTAGAAAATTCACTAAAAGGTAACGTCCAATGCAGAAAACTTGGCTGACAAACAGCATGACATCTTGAAGGCTGCTGGGATACTATACAACTGTTTATCTTCAAGTAGGCGTAAATTCTTTTTTTTGATTGGTCGATCCATAGCAACAAGATAAATACAATATCACATGGGCGCTTGTTGGATATAGGGCCCAGAAGCGCCATATTTTACGATTTCCATGAGCGCTTGTGCTAACATAGCTTTTTGATTATCTGTAGCTCAACTTTTCCCACCCACCCCTTTTTTTGTGCCAATATGACTACAACAAGTTATATTTAAATTTTAAATAGCTATCTTTATTAGATTTGAGAGAGTTATAAGCTTCCATTTAAGGTGTTGCATGAAAGATCCGCCAATGATCACGGCCCACATCACACCCGGCTCACTGCGATTTTCTAAGCTATAGATTTTCATAGCTATTTTGTCAAATAATCTTTATATTTTTAAATAATTGTATATTGTATATTTCTTTGCCATAACTCTTAATATTTTTTTAAAATTGAATTGAGTTGAATTGAATATGCACAAACTACAACTACAGAAGTCAATTTAAATTAAAAAGTGGTGAGTTTGCATCAAATTTTGCTCCTAACATCATGAACACTCGTTACGTTTACTTGAAGGTAAATTTGTTAATACGCTCGTGCTCTAACTATCATTCTAAGATGTATTTCTGCTTCCGTTCAGAAGAATTCATTCATAGTTTCAAAAAATGTCCATAAGAGAGGTTATCTGTTTAGTAATTACTCAAAAAATTAATGACCATTAAACAACTTTATTTGCAAGAAGCACTTGCAGCTGTTGATAATCTATAACATTCTGAGAAACAATTACCTTAAAAAAAAATGTGGGTTTAGAGAGAGAGAGAGGGATTAAAAAATATTACAATTTGAGACTCATTTCATGCATGAAGTGTTTCCCCAGAATGTATATATTCCAGTTACAAATTAATCTTCCTGCGTGGACTGGACAAAGGCGTTGGAGACTTTTGGCTATACATCTAAAAAAAATACAACCACCTTTTGACATGGAGTCGTCACAGGTTAGTTTTATTGTATATGTCTACATTTATTTAGGTATAAACCACCTTTTGACATGGAGTTGTCACAGGTTAGTTTTATTGTATATGTCTACATCTATTTAGGAATAAAACAACTGAATAATTCCTTCAACAAACCCTGAGAAAATTCAGAGACAAAAAAAACCCACATTTTTGAATGTCTACTAATAAGGCTGCTCTACACTACAGCTCATTTAAACACAATTTCCTAAGATGTCTGCATTTCCAAGGATGATTGTTAGCAATAATTACTCGTTATTCAAGTGAGGTTTCAGATGTAGAATTGTCTATTTTATATTTTCTGCTGATTGCCAATTTTAAGTCTTCTACCAAATGACATTGCATGTCTGGCAGAACAGCCCAACATGTTTTTGGTTCATTAGATTTTGTTTTTCTCATTACAAAGAGCAATATATATATATTTGTGATGATGTTTGTCAGGTCGGTTATTAGTAAAATGTGTAACTACAAGGCTTGCATTTGATTTGTAGGTGAGGTGGCGGGAACTAGGCTAATGTCAACGAGAATGTTAGGTTGGTTTATTTATGTTGTAATGTAAGTTTCCCATACTTCATCATGTAAACTGTACCCCTCCCATAGAGCTACTTTTGAACCCCCCCCCCCCCCTTCGTCTCACAGGCAATTAACACACCACACGCTTACTGTCAACACCGTGAATGGTCTGTAACTAGGAAAATCTCTGATAGACAGGCGACGTTGATTGATTGATCGTTTCTAGCTGATAAGTGATTGATCACTTCCGTAAAAGTTTGACTGACTGGGACGCAGATAGTGAACGCCAGGGAACAAACCTTTGGACTGATATCCTATTCTGGAACCGCTATGAGCTCTTGGGGTATTTGTGTTTATAGCTTGTACATGATCGGTTCGTATTCAAGTACTAGCTTTAAACACTGATAACAAACCAATAATTTGAAGATATGGGTTCAGTAGCAGTTTCCACATCAAATCCGGAAATACAGTTCATGGACTGCGTTATCAAGCTTTGGTTTTAAAGTTGATGGTTTAGACAAAGTGCTTCCGAAACAGTTTTAGGGAATGTTAGGAAAAACTAAAACCACCATGAGCCTCAGCTTGACCAGGTCATATTGGAATTATGATACTTCCTGTTTACCTGCGCGAGATTATTTTCAGTTTAATACAACTCTTTTATTTTAACCATTAATTAATGAAGGAAACTCCGTTTGGACAACCACCCGCGAATAAATGACATTTGCAGATTGTTAAAATTGTTGTTTGTGGCCGTATTTTTGAAGGCCCTTATTTGACCGTCGATCATCGACCCATGCCCGGAGAGAGCACCAGGAGAGAGAGATAAGGCAGTATAATCTGTCCTGTCTTTACAAAATATTGTCGGTTATATCAAAAGAAAAGGTCTTCAACAAAGGCATTAGGCACATATCCATTCAAAAGAGTTTAATTCCTTCATTGTTTGTTGTGCGTTTTGACCAGTGCCACTGAACCATGATCACAGGAACTCCAAGAAACAGTTGCCCGCTGTACGCGCAACCCTCCGTAGTGCCTCACCACATGTGGGGTGTTGACACGACTGCTGCAAAACATGCACAGTTTATAAGACCGCTAATGCGCATTGCATAGCCATAAGACATCTCACTAGACTGTGTACCAGAATGATAATGCGTGTGTTTTCTCATTAATATATCCATTCTTTCACAGTTTGTTTACTATGACCCCGTTTCCACTGCACCCCGTATTGATTCCGCATTGATCCCGCAATACCAGAAAAGGCGATCAGACCCTGCAATTTCTCGAAAAGGGCGATCAAGCAAAAGTCGGAAGGCGAGGGCGATCAGGATCAGACACAGCAATTTGCTTTCAGTTTTGTGTTTTATGATTTTATTTTCAAAACTGTTTTCCAATGTAATGTTTCAGAGCTTACCTAAATCTTTTCTGTGGTGAACATCTTTCCCATGAATTAGGAAGCCTTTTTTCAGGATAGAAGGTGCAAAATAGAATTCCCTTCTAGATGCTTCATCGGTGCACACAATTTCCATTAACTCTTCCTTGGAATCGACAAAAATCGCAGTGAATGAATGTATTTGTTAAATAAGCACTATACTCAGACCTACCAAGTCTCACGCATTAGGCGTGAGACTCACGCATTTGGGCTCTGTCTCACGCTCACACGCACAGCAACCATTTTCTCATATATTGGGGCCAGACCGGGAAAAAATAAAAAATAACGACAATGCATTGCCAAATCGCGCTCGTGTGTACAAAAAACGCAATCTACAAAGTTTGCACAATCTTCAGTATCAGAATTATCAACTTGAGCTGCCCTACAAACAGAGCGCAAATTTGCAGATTGCGCACGCTTTTGCTAGCCCAGCAGGTTCAGCTACAAATTCGGCAGAGCGCAAAACGCTTATTGCGCACAAGTTTGTCCCGATTCGTTTAGCAAATTCGTTCAATGCGCTCCACTAGCGTAGACACAACAGGCAGAAGTAGTAAGCAGAGGATTTTGGACATCATTTTTAGTCGATTTATTTTTTATTTTGGGGGGAAATAATCTGACACAATTGTACCTCCACATTAACCAGTAACATCTCCTGTGTACGTCATGTGAGTTTTAATTATTCTGAAGAGGTTTTTGCTGCATTTTGGAACACTTTTTTGTCCACAATTAAATTTCTGCATTTTTTATTTTTTATTTTTTCATTTTGCAAAAAAAAGAAGAAGAAAAAAGTTGGGCGGCGATTTTGAAAAGGCCTTAAAAAAATGGGGAGGGGGGACCTTTGAAAAAATCTCAGGGACCAAATATCATGCCAAGCAAATGTCCTGCTTCTTTGACCGAACAGTATAATTTGTCCATTCTTGACAAGAGGCGAAATGAATCCATTTATACGATTCCTTTTGGGACCCTATCTGTTGCTGTGTTTTATTTCTTCACATGCGAGTCATAAAACAACATCCAGATAAATCATGTCAATATGTAATTGACCAGGACTAGGGAGAGGGAGCCATTAGCTGAATAAATTAATTACGGAAATGGCATGGTCAATTTGGGTCTCAGTTTATTTCAATTTCTGACGAATAGAATGCATTTCCAATGGATTTAAAAGATGAGGAATTCCACAGAATGCTCTATCAATCACCCTCGCTGCACAGACCAAAGTTTGAAACGATAATTTCACCCATCTGGATATGTCTGAATATTTGGTATCTTGGTTTATATTAATTCAGTAGACTAGACGTCTTTTACGAATTATCTTTCATTTCAATATAAAAACAGTTTTTCAAATTGGTGTTTGCTTAGAAAATAGAATTAATTAAACTGTTTATTCAGTTGATTAGGCTATTAGTAAACGTTCTCCCAGTTGAAAATAAAAAACTAATGAGAATAATTTTGCCGACGCCTTTAATTTCATTCTGTCGCTGGAGTATTACCACACCAACATTTATCACGGAGAGAGTTAGAAATTTGTTTGATTCGAAAATCGGAGGATTGTGCTGGTCCGTCCAGCCACTCCGCTGAAATACTGCGGTCGTCCGTCCAAAGCAACCGGTCGTGACTGATGTCACAAACCCCTCCAAAGACAGCTGGGGAAATAGAGCCACAAGAAAGTCAAGTCGATGGGGATCGTGTGAGTGTGCGTGGCCTATATTAAACACAAACCGCCAGCGCGTTGTTTCACCAGTGCGAATATTAGCAGATGGTAAGTGTACATAGACCACCATGTGATGTTTGTTGAGAAGACAGGGAAAAAAGCAATGCCACACACATATATTAGAGCAAGGTTAATCAAATAAACCTCTCAAGATGGGGAAATTTGAGGTTTTAAGGTTTTGTTTGGGTCTTTTTCCCCTAGGGGTAGGGTACAATTTTGTATGTTTTGGGGCCGTTTGATTTGTGATGGATATTTTGTGATTTCATTGGGGTTTTTTTCTCCATGGATTTCCCTTGACTCCGAACTGTCTTAAAAGATGTGAAATAGTCATTTAATGGTGGAAGATAAGGTTTAGCTGTGACCAGTCCACTAGGTGTCCAATTTGTGGTAATGTTAAATGTCTTGAACATCCTCTAAATGCTAACACTCGGTAACTTCAAGAGTTTAATCACGAGACAGCTAAGCTTTTGTCTGGATTTTTGTTTTCTACCCTGTGCATTCCTACCCTATGATTTGAATCCTTAATGGACTTTGGTTGTTGTGAAAAGGGTGTTACTTCATTCCATGGCTTTCCAACATTTTGGAAGTGAAAAATAAAGTTGATATGTTTATTACAATAGTGTGTAGTTCTTACCTCTCAATATCCATACATACATCTCTTTCTAAAAATTCACACGTAAAATCAAATCATATCTGTTTTTATCTTTAGGATAATAAGTGCTTTTATTTCAGTGTTTCTCGATGTTTCTAAAGCTCTTCAGATCACATTGCAAACCATGGGCATGGTTCTGCTCACAAAAGTCGGTGCTGGAAAACCTGCCCGACACTCAGGATTCCCCAACCACCACTGGAAGAGTTTATTCTTTTTCCGACCACCACACATTTTCCAAACCGTTAAACTAAAATTGCAATTTCCTTTTAAAGCTTGTCAATGAATTGGGTATTTACCAGTAAAAATGGTAGCTGAAGCCATAAATTTTGAGCATTTCTTCAATATGAGTTTATTTATATGATCAACCATGTAACTGATCCATCTCAAAATAGTTTTCAGGGAATTTCTTTTCTACCACTCAAGAAATCCTGGGCAGCACCCTGCATGGGGGAAAATGCGCTATATAAATGTTTGTGTGGTAATTATTGTTATTGGGGAAATGGAATTGGCTGTTAGAAACTGCTTACCAACCAAAAAGACTTACGGTATAAATGCAAACATTATAGTGGCGTGATATCTTCCACCCTAGTAGAGGAAAGGCTCTTTAGTTGCCTGACGTTTCAACCCTAGCAGAGTCTTTTTCAAAGGCAGAGTCTTCTAAAAAAGGTCACTAAAAAGCCTCCAAGAAAGACAGACTCCGCTAGGGTCTGCTAGTAAATAGTTAAGCATCATTTGGGATCAAGGCTTCATGCTAGAAGAGATTCATACATGGCTTGACACCTCTCCCTTCATGCTTTGTAAACCATGCAAATCTATGGATCATAATGAAATTAAGTCATGTTGCTAGACCTCCTAAACCCCAAAAGCCCAGATGTCAAAGACTAACTTTTTGCTGATTTTTTTTTTTTTCCCCCTTTCTGTGACCGACTTTTGCTGTTTCAAAACTTTCTCATACATTCTGAACCACAATGTACAAAATACGTTGATTGTAACATGCAACAATTATTGTGTATTGTTGATGGACATGAGGTAATGTTGGGGGATCCCAACAACAATTCATTTCCAGTTTTTAGTTAACTAACCCCCTTATCATTATCATAATTGTTTTGGTAATACATTGAAGCATCTTACTACTTCATAAAAATATTGTAGCTCTAGCTTTTACAGTCAGTATACTACTTCTTAAAAATATTGTAACTCTAGTTTTTACAGTCAGTATACTACTTCATAAAAATATTGTAACTCTAGTTTTTACAGTCAGTATACTACTTCATAAAAATATTGTAACTCTAGTTTTTACAGTCAGTATACTACTTCATAAAAATATTGTAACTCTAGTTTTTACAGTCAGTATACTACTTCATAAAAATATTGTAACTCTAGTTTTTACAGTCAGTATACTAATTCATGAAAATATTGTAACTCTAGTTTTTACAGTCAGTATACTTCTTATAAAAGTATTGTAACTCTAGTTTTAACAGTCAGTATACTACTTCATAAAAATATTGTAACTCTAGTTTTTACAGTCAGTATACTACTTCATAAAAATATTGTAACTCTAGTTTTTACAGTCAGTATACTACTTCATGAAAATATTGTAACTCTAGTTTTTACAGTCAGTATACTACTTCATAAAAAATATTGTAACTCTAAGCTTTTACAGTCAGTATACTACTTCGTAAAAATATTGTAACTCTAGCTTTTTTTACAGTCAGTTTACTACTTCATAAAAATATTGTAACTCTAGCTTTTACAGTCAGTATACTACTTCATAAAAATATTGTAACGCTAGCTTTTACAGTCAGTATACTACTTCATAAAAATATTGTAACGCTAGCTTTTACAGTCAGTATACTACTTCATAAAAATATTGTAACGCTAGCTTTTACAGTCAGTATACTACTTCATAAAAATATTGTAACGCTAGCTTTTACAGTCTGTGCTACAACACTATTGAGCAATCTTCATTCTTTCATGTGTCAGGCATCATCTCTTGAATCAATAAAGCCATGGACAAAAAGTTACTAGAATCTTGGTTTATTCTTTGTCAGTTTGTAAAGTGCTTTGAAACTTTTGTTTAAGGTAAAGGGTATATATAATTTTTTTATTGGAAGCTATGCTGTTCCATTTATTAATTCTCACATCAAGCATTCACAGAGCACAATTGATTTAATCATACAATTTACAGGATGTTAATAGGTAACAGATGATTTATCAATATAATTAATACTCCAGTTATTGTTATAATGATTATTAGAACAGCTATTTGAAATTTAAATATAAATGTTGGAGTCAAATTGGCCGAAAATTGGCCTTGACGTCTTCAAATTTACACTAATTAAATGTAATCTGATACTTAGATCAGCTTAATTTATTTCCATATCTTTAGGTTGTTTTTGTATAACGGGACGGATCAAGTTCCAGATGTTCCATTTTCTGGCCTAGATTACATACTCACTGGCGCCTTATTTTGTGCTTTCACTCACTTTGGGCAAATAAATTAGTTGGAAATTCTCTCAGCACTGAAAATTATATATAATTATGGAAGATGGTTCTTCTGCACCTACCAGGTACCCATTTATACCCATGGGTGAAGAGAAGCAGTTGAGGTGTCTTGCTGAAGGACACAAGCATCATGACGGGATTAGAACCATCACCCCGGTGACTAAACTTGAATTTGAGGCTTCCAATCACTCGGTCATGACACCCGATTTCTATGTGTGTAAAAAGAACACAAATCATGAAAGGCAACTAGTCCTTAGAATTTCTTTAATAATTGCCAAGTAGTCAAACTTTTAAACATAAGGCCACTTCTGAAAAAATAAACGAGGCTGTATCTTTATAGGTTTGATTGCAATTTTTTAACATAATAAGACATTTAACAAATAAACCAGACTATAAACTTTATATGTTTGATTTTATGCTATATATATCACAAACTTCAAACACAAATAGGCCTACTCAGGACTGAAGAATGAACTAGACTACAATCATATTGAGTGTGACATCGTTCATACATCATTGGTTTTGTATGGGTTTTTTATATGAAAGATGGATTTACTTTTTTTATGCCAAATGTATTTAAGGGTTATTATTCGGAGTGTCATTCATTATTTAATGACATCGCTACCTTGAAGTGTCAATATGTACATGTTTTAGGAAGACTAACTCTCTAATGTGCTATGCATAATTAAACACAGAAATAGTTGCTTTCTTCCATCTGTTTAATCTGTTTCCTGGTGAAGCTCGAACGCTGACATCATGGGTGTAGTTTTTAGTTACAAAGCATTTATAAATATACATCAAATCATTTAGAATTGAACTTCTGATGACTTCTGATGGGGCGGGCAGGGATTTCCATAGAGTCATTCAAAACCACTGACGGGTATCCGACTAATTCGTAGACAGGCATTCACCCCTGTCTATGCGTCTGGCACCAAACGGTCCAGTGAAGGCATTGTAGGTTGAGTGATAGCCCATCACTTCGTTGAAACTCTTTAGGATAATTTGCACCCACTGTGATTGTCTTTTTTTTCCACTCTTGATATGATATGATATGTGTCACACTCAATGTGTCTTGGAACCAGTTAATGTGGAGCGAGTGAATGTTTACTAGAATCAGTCAATTATTTGTGTACTTCATGAGGGGGTTTCATTTTACCGCAAATAATCAACAAACACTCAAAGAATCAACAAACACGCAAAGAATCAACAAACACTTTTGCAAAAAAATAGTTAATGGCCTGACGTTTTGACCATAGCAGGGTCTTTCTCAAAGGCTGAATCCAAGGCCTTCGAGAAAGACACTGTTAGGGTTGGAACGTCAGGCCATTAACTATTTTTGGCATTTATACCATCGGTCCATATGTTTGGTAGGTTGTTTGCAACAGCTAATTTTACTTTCTCATAAATTTTTTGCTATATGTTGTGATATGATTTAAAATTGATGCATATTTAGAGCAACAGTTTATAAAGCTTTCAGCTTGGATTTACTTTTCTGTTAAAGCCGTTGGACACTTTCGGTAATCACTAATGTCCAAGGCCCACACTTCGTGTATCACAACTTCTATATAAAATAACAAACCTGTTAAAATTTAGGCTCAATCGGTCATTGGAGTCGGGAGGAAATAACGGGAAAACCCTGCCTTGTTTACGCACGTTTCGCCGAGTCATGACATGTATTTTAAATAAATCCGTAATTCTCGATATCGAGAATTGATATTGTTTTAATGTTTTCTCAAAAAGTAAAGCATTTCATGGAACAATATTTCAGGAGAAGTCTTTCACCACTACCTTCTGTAAACCCTGTAAATCTGTTAACTTAAAAAAAAAAAAATCTGTACCGAAAGTGTCCAATGGCTTTAACAAATAAAAATGGAAGCACTACAGTGATAAACAGACTTAGTTTGTAGATCTGTTTAAAACATATTGGTAAAATGTTGAGAATAAAACTGTCATTTCAGATGACATACGATTTTGTCAAAGTCAAGGTGGATATAAAAAATAAAAATGAATCCCAAAAAGTTCTTTTGAAATGAGGGGCCTGTTTTTTATTTGAATTGTACATGAACTGTCACCATTCTACCCTGGGCTTAGCCTGAAAAAAAGATGGACGAAAATATGTGTGAAAAATATGAAAATTGTATGCTCTTAAATTAAGGGAGATCGCATGGTTACCTCTCCAACATCAAGGTTATTAATAGAAGAGCTTGTCCTTGACACTGTCCTTTGATGCAGTTATCTTTATTAAATAAAGACACATGTTGAGAGGTGGGTTTTAACCTATACAAGGTTTGTACATATTGTGTAATTTTTCAACCAACTATTAATTATGCTCAGTGATGCATGTCTGACACTTTCTCCAATTTGGTCGTAGTTTATTGTAGAACTTTTAATTAGATTGTCTTAAAATGTACCCTTAAAAATGATCAATTGATGGCAATTTCTACTAAGGGTAAGGGTAGTTAGGCCACCGACTGCCATGGCACTGGAATGATTAAAAACGCTGGCTGCACTGGCAGCTTCTTTCCCCAAACGCCATATTTACAAATCCACCTCTTACCCCGGAGCTAAGTCAGCAACTATCACCTCAACGCCTGACTGCCTCCAACAACGGATAAAAACAGCTTTAATTGCCAACTACGGGGTCAAAACCATCCACTGAAACGATTATGGGCAAAATCGGATGCCTTACAAATTTGGGCTGCCTTGTGATGCATTTAATCGGCCATTCACCTCGGAATTGGTGATAGCTGAAGGCGAGGGAAATTCCAAACCTTGTAGTCAAATTGTACCCAATAGTTCCTGGGTTTGGTTGAACAATAGAGTCGAGACTACACTCTATATTTGTCGAACGTTCCCCCCCCCCCCCCCCCCCCAATAAGTGATGAAGAATAGAAAGAATTTTATACCAGAGTGAACGGCATTGGAAAGCACAAGTTTATAATGATTGCGCTGTTTGTGCATGAATAGGATTCCAAAGCTGATGGAAAACAACCATAAATAACAATGCTTTTTGTTAATGGCAGCCTCAAAAATGTTGGCATAACAAGCCAACAAAAGGTGGTTAAAGTATTTGGGATGATTTAAATGCCATAAACATCTTCCGATAAAGTGGCTTAGTTTTTTTGTTATTTAGAGTCTCGCATTCCGCCAGGTTTGCAAGTTCCCTGCATGGTTGGTCACTTTCCAATGATGTTAGCTAACTCTGTGTTGATAGCGGGCGATTTTATGAGAATGGGGGATCATTTGAAGAGTATTGAGGGACCAGCCGTCAATTTCACCAAACTTTTCCTAACTTAGGATTAATCTTTGGACAAGTCCCAGCCTTGCACTGTAACATGCAAACCCTAAGATTAATCTAAGTTAGGACTAGTTACTCACCCTAACTCGAGATCTTAATCCCAGCTTTTCGTGAAATCGGCTGCAGGGTCAACTCAGATAATACCCTTTGGTTTACTTAAAAAAACCTGGGGTGGATTTCACAAAGAGTTAAGACTAGTCTTATCATGAGCTAGGGCGAGTTACTCGTCCTAACTTAAGACTAGCCTTAAGATTTTAATATCTCCTGAGACTATGTCCTTAGTTAGGACTAGTCCCAAGTGTTTGTGAAATCGTCCCCAGGGCATTGTGTAATTCAACAAACTATAGCCACTAACACACCACTAACACACCACGCGCAGGAGAAAAAAAGAAATAGAAAACAAAAATCGCCAAAGACACTCATCAGGCAACCAATGGTGAAATCTGCTTGCGAAATGGACCGTAATGTAACCTAGCACGGGTGGACTTCTTTATTTGTTGTTTCTGCAAATAATGCTCTTGTGGTGAACATTTTGTGTAAATGAGATTTTTGTTTAAAGGCTCTCTAAAAAAACGCCGGCCTTCAAGAAAAAATCAGAAGACCCCATCATACAAATAAACGGAAACCTGTAGAGAACTCGTACAGAAATCCAGTGAGCCAATGGAGCATGGTATAACTCGTCATGATGGAGCCATCTACTTGGGAAAGCACCCCCACAAACAAGAAACCTGGGGGAAATTATTACCCAGGCGTTAAAAATTAGGCCAAGAGTAATATTAGCACTACCTACAGATCCAAGCAGGGGAGAGAGAAGTAGAAGAAGTGACTGATTTTAATTTCGAGGATGTAAGCCTCGACTGAGGTTATGAAAATGGCATCTTGTTTTTTTCCATCAAGACTTCAAGGATTTTTTCAAGCTCGTCCGTTCGGCAAGGTGATTCGGATTTTAAGAAGTTGGATCGTTCCAAATTGAGATGGAAATGGGTTTTTCGTTTATGTTAGCGTATGTGTGTGTGTTGCGTGGCATCATAATGCTGGATGAAAGCTTGGGGACTGTTTTTGTATAGGAGTGGCAGTTTGAGCAGTGGGGAGGAAGATCATTTGTTAATGCGGAGGGAGAGGGTACCGTGCAAGGTTTTTAAAAACGGTTGTTTGACCTCGAATTGACCTTCAATTCCTCTCGTCAAATGGCTGAACAAAAAATCAGCCTCCTCGTTGTGCAGAATATTTTTGTCAGACTTTGAAGAACTGGAGTAATGTGATTGAATATCTTGGTTCAGGTAAAGATGCTTTCAGGAGTGTTTGGAATTTGCTGGATCAATCATTCAAATCAATGCAACCAAACATAGGCTAGATGGTGAAAACGGTCTGGTTCCTTTTTGTACAATGAATGGTATTGTATTCATTGCTGGTGTTGGACACAAGGAACAAGACCAAATAGCAGCATGATAACGGTCTATTATAGTCGCATATAAGGAAGTCCAAATAAAAGACCATCGCCGCAATTAATGAACATGTATTGTCATTGTGCAATGCTCTTGTTTCTCAGGTAGAAGTTTCCCTATTTGGCACGACGATCAATCACAACGACACAAAAACCTACTTGTGACATTGCTATGAACTTATTGTTTGATTGGGTGAATGACTACAAGCAATGCATATTAAACTGTAAATAGATCACTTTCATTATCTTTGAAAAAACAATATCAGCCCGTATTCATATTCCAATGCGCATGAACCGTGCACAAATAGTTCTGGATCCAAATAACATCGGCAACTATCACGGTGAATTCAATTTGAAGCCATGAAGTACACAACTATTAAACCTGACATAGTTACATGTAAACCACAACTAGCATTAACTGTACTCAGTTTCCCAAAATGAATTTATTGTGGTGCAGTTTTAAGATGGCGCCTGTTAAGGCTATTTGATGTTATCATCTTTAGGCCAATTTAATAAATCTGTTAACCAGTAAGCAAATTTGCTGCTTATTATAGCAGAACAATTTTTGCGTGGGAAGATTTCAAGGTATGTGTGCACGTTCACAAAGAGTTTGCATTGTTTCATCACTCATCTGCTTGCTTAGCATGCTTCTCCTTTTTCGCTTATGGTTAGCAGTGGTTATAAAATACAAATTCTGCTTTGCATTGTAAGGGGCCAACAATCAGAATATTCCATGTTATACAAAAAGGTTCTCTGTCTTGAAATTGTTGGTGGATGGGTCAAAAGAAACAACGGAAAATCAATTAAAATAGAAGACAAATAAATTTGTGCTTTTGATTTTGTTACATTTCTATATACCCATTAATTCCCTTAATTGTTAAATTTTTCAACAAGAGTATGGAATAAACGTATTTATTGAATGGAGTTGAGTTGAATACATTGAAGGGGGAACAAATACCCAGCCGTCTCTACCAGATCTTTTGTCATGTCTGTGTAGCTCCATTGTTATTGGTCACCTTTGTTTCGATAGCCGACCTCCTTAGCAATAATAATAACCTCCTTTCCTGATGGTCGGATGGTGTGAATTTCCTGGCTTCCAGTTTCAGCTATTCAGTCCCATGGTGGAAGCCATGAAAAGCCTTTGTAAACTCCTGAGCTGGGAGAGCGATGATCCAAAATATCTGCTTCATTTGAAGCATTTCTTTGTTCTTCAGTTTTTAGCAGTTCTATAGGCTGTATTGAAGAGTCAATATTTAACACAATTTGGTTAGAGTGAGCAGTTCGGTACAGTTTTTAAAAAGAGTGAATTTAACTTTTTTAAACGGGGGTTATTTTAAATGACCACTGAGCAGAAAACCACTACTGAAAAAGGCAGTGCCTGGCAGGAAAGATAAAACACCTCTTATGTGTGAAATGTTTACATTTTTCCCTTCATAATTACCACATAAAATGAAGATTTGTAACAGCTTTACAAGTTTTGAGATGTCTTCATAATTTGTCTTATATTATGTACGGTGTAAGCTTCACAAAATGTATGATTTAATCTTTTTTCTTCCACTGAGTTGTGTGTACAAAACATACCTGAAGGATGTCCAGGCTGATGTGGCTCTTATTTTGTAAACATGGGATGTCACAGGTTACATGGTCTATATTTATAAATGCCTCGACCCATTTCCTACAAGTTTTAACTGCCTCAAACTGTGTCCCACCAAGCATGTCCGATGCTGCTTTTCCCTCAATCATGCCTGATGCCGAAACTATGAATAAGGGGGTCATTCTCCGCTCTTTACCTGTAGGGAATTTGTCAGGTCGGCATTTTGGAGAAAACAAATCTCTCCCATACTCTGATAGACAGGTTGCTCTCATTCATAAAGTTTATCAGCCCAAAACAAGTTCCTCGATCATTTAAAAAGTTTCAGGAGTACAAATTGTTGCTGACTGAGATTGGCTAAAAACATCCTGCCTCTGACAGTTAGTTGCTTGATTTGACTGAACTGTGTTTCAATTCAGTGTACCCAACATAAAAAAAGGTTCATAAAAAAAAAGAACAAGGTATTTTAGTTTTGAGTTACAGCTTCCACTTATTGATCTAAAGGGTTTCTTAGGTATCGACAGGAAAACTTGAACGCATTTCCTGAGCTGTCACAACTGTATTTTGGAGTTATAAATAAATCCAAGATATTATGTTGTATTGTGCGGTTTTGCCTTGACTATTTTGAATTATCTTCAATGACAAATCCCATTGTATGATGCGCATCGGCTTCATGCGTAAAACGACATAGAGACAATTAAGGTCTTAGTGTCTCTGTTCCCCTGTAGCCTCTATCTTGTCTCTACTTGAAATATTCCAGTAGATTTGCCTCTTAGAGATTTTCCCGTGTCTTCATGGGTGAAGTTCAAGGGCACGATGTTTGTTGAGGTTTTAAAGGTAGGGTCAGACTTTGGTAATGACCCCGGAAAATAAAGTGTAACTTGTATCCAGAAGCTTACTTGTTATAAAGATAGTAATGGTTGTAAGCAATGGGTGAAATTATTTCATCTGACATGCCACCTTTGATAAGAAATCAATAAAAGCATCTTGAGAATGAGAACCAGTTCATGCATAAAGTGGGCAAACTTATTGGCATTTTTCTTTTGAAATATTGGTTAATATATTCTTTGGGTTTCGGAGTGTCGGCTGCTATTAGCCAGTTCATATGCTCCTTGAACTTTCCAAAACAATATTTTCTCCCAGTCTCTCACTATTTCATGTAGTACAATTCTGTACTTATTCTAAATTTGGTTGACCGTGCTAACCCCTGGCAAAATTGCACCCCTGTTTGGGAGTAGGGTTTAGCTTGATAACCCCAGCCAGTAGGGTCGAGCTTAAAAAACCCAGCCAGTAGGGTTGAGCTTAAAAACCCCAGCCAGTAGGGTTGAGTTTCAGGTTTTTTAAAAGGTTAGATGTTTTTGCATAATGTTGGAATTTCTCTTGTTTATTGTGCAGCCATCATGGCTTCCTGTCATTCAATAAAATTTTGAAACTTGGTTTAAATGAAGAAGGTAGTTAGGTCCTTTCTGTTCGGCAAGATGAACATCGGATGTAATTTTTGCTTAATAGGTGTGTGAATCGGTATTGAGCTGAGATGCTTATAAAGGATTAACTTGTTCATAAATTATTGACATGCTTACAGTCTAATTTGGTGGACAAAATATTGGATTAATTAGACATGACTCAAAGAGTCAGACCCAGTGATCTGATATTAATTGAAAAAAAAACAAGTGGTAAACTATTTTTGATCAATAAAACAGAAGCATCCATCAGCAATCTTTTTAAGGTCAGTAGGCCAAGCGTTTGTCATAAATAACTTAAACTTGGGGGGAAATATCGGGGAAATGTAGCGTGTTGAAAGAGGCATGAATGTAAGAGGGTGATCAGAAGGATATTTTGCATTGTTAATTTAGTGTTATCTACTGATTCATGCTAAGCAGCGAGATGCATTTCTTACACATCTTCGGAAGGCAAACACTTTAGGAAAGCCTTAGTTCATTTTCTACATCTGGGCCCAATTTGTCTATAATTTGTTGATTCTATTTAATTATAGTTTTTATATTTTTGAGAAGAAAAAATTATAATGTTCACTGCAATGATCAAGTGTGAAGCTGTGGCCGATTTAGCAGCTATGGCTATGGCAGACATGGGATGCCCATAGAAACACCCTTTGAGAAAGACTCTGCTAAGGTTGAAGCTAAGGTTGAAGCTTTACCCCATTAAAGATCCTTTTGGTTGGTACAGTTTTCAACAGCCAATTCTACTCCCTCAACCTCATTTTAATACGTCCCTAGTCTGACACAGACGCTTTGATAGACAATCAAGTTTTTAACTTGAAATTGATCATGGTCCATAATCAAACCACTTCTGAATAGAGACTTATTACTTGTGGGTCATTTTATACTTTGCGGAGATGTAACTCTATACCATCAACAGGGCACTGAATTGCTTAAGAAAAAAGCGGGAAATGAATCTCTAAATAAAAGAGTTCCTGATTGAAATCTACCCATTGTACACACTGCAAGCGTTTTGATTTCATTCTGCATTCATTTGTGTTTTTTGTTCTCTAAGCACCCTCATTTTGGAGAAAAAGGATAACATTTGGATATGATTTGTTGACATTTAAAAAATAAATTTGATTTTTAAGAGAGTGTTCTCAAAAAACATGAGGACCTATTTTAATTTTCGTATTTGATTTGTTATCTTAACTCTGTCATTGCCATGGTTGTATACATGTACATGTATGATATATTTTATGTGTTCTTAAAGCGCCATTATTAGACGTGTGGTGTCATTAATCGCACATGTACAACACATAATTCATATGGTATCATGAGAGGGCATTATCACTCAAGAAAATGTACCAAGGCAAAGCAAGATACATTTTTGCTTGGCTAGAAAGGCTTATTTGTTTATTTGTAGTACAGAATTTCGGAAAACTTGGCATTTTAGGTCAACAAAAAACGGGCACTGGACAAGTTAAATAGGCAAACAGGCATATGTTCTTCCAATTCCAAAATCTGATTTCTTATTTGCTTCCCAAAAATCTGATTTTTATTACTACTTGAAGTAAACCTGAAAATGTCTATAAAATGTAGGTCAGCCCTTTAACTCAATAAAATGTTCCCTTTTTCCTCAAGGACTCGGTATCATGCCTGTTTAAATCACCAGTCAACATTGGTAATTGTCAAAGACTAATATTTGTACTTCGTGTGGCCTAAGTTATACATGATAAAACAAACCTGTGAAAGTTTAAGCTTAATCGGTCATCAAGGTGGGGAGAAAAAAAACATCACTGTTTTCAACACTGATGGGTTGGGTTTTTTTTGCTTGAAAACTCACAAAAAAGTGTTTCCCGTTTTCCCATGGTGACCATTTTTAGGCCTTTACCATATAAGTGAACTGCAAACCTTTGAACATTTATATTTGCAATCTTGACAATGTACTATGTTGTGCACACCCTTTGAAATCATGGGGATTGAATTGAAAACATTAAGAACAAGGTGTCTTTCATTCCTTTTTCTCTTAAACTTAAAAAACAACAGAAATAACAACAACACTTAGGCCTATACCCCCCAAAAATTCTTCAATTTCCTCTCTTTTTTTGTGTGTATACAAACTTGCTGGTCTGTTTAAGATGAGTAAGATTGAGAAAGGAAGTTGAAGTTTGAATCTTCACATGCAAAGACTTTTGTTTTCTTTTAAAATTGTTAATCCGGGTGTAAAGCTTAAGACGCAAGCTTTGAAATTGTCTTTCGATAATTTTGATGAATAAAAGTATATTGTTTTCAGTCTGATAAAATTGTCAAGGATGAAATAGTGGCCAGTTGTGTGTTTTGTTCTTCCTTTTTTTTTAAAGAAGAAAAAAAGGGGGGCGGAATGGATTGAAGTAATTGGTTTAATCGCATCACCTGGCAGTCTGTATCTGCAGTCAGCCTACCACACATCACACCGTCGGTACGACTAGCAAACCATTCAATGCATTCTCTCATAACACCTCCCCTCAAATTTGTTTCCAGTGTCCTGCACGTGTAGCGGCGTTGCCGTGGCCAAGTTACCAAGGTTGCGCCATGTTCCCAAGGACGCAGTCTCCACTCACTCGTACGCGCTCGCCGAGCGCGGCTCGGGGAAATTGGATTTTTTCACTCCATTTTCCAGGCCCATCTGGTTGTGGACCCCAAGTGTTCGCTCAGCCTGCTGTTCTCCTGGCTGCCTTTTTTTTTGTGGCCGGGCACCGGGGTTGATTAATCGCAGTCCACTGGCGATTACGCCAACTGATCAAGCAACCTGGGAATAAAATAGTGATCAATACGGAATCCGAGCAAGGGCACGCTTTTGACTCAAAATTTTCCATGTAATATTGATGAGGGAGCTTTTACCTCTTAAGGTTTCCCCCTCTTGTTCAAGACCATTGAATTATTATCGCATGGCCCTTCAAGTCTATGTTCATTCCTCCCTCACTGTCTACTTTCTCAATGGGATGTTGTAGACTTGTCTCCGTTATACAACAATCTGTTGGTTTACCCCCACCCCCCAGCCCCGACTTTCTCTTTGTTTATGCTGTGATCTTATACTCCCACGACAATAAAGAAATAACACCTGTTCACTAATCATAAATAACCAATGAAAATCCGTTTCTTTTTTTCCATCTGATGTCGGTGGAACATGTGTCATATCAGGTGACTTTCTCCTGAGGGTTCGCACCAAGTTCTTGTAATCTTAGCTTGTAATATCTTTCAAAAGGTGTGCATGATATAATACCTAGCTATGTATACTGTATATTTAGGCATTGTGCAAAGGGGACACTCTAGGGAAATCAACCAGCGTCGGGGAACGGTTAAAAAGCAAACTCTTTGTCGAACTTCTAAAAATATGCTTTCACTTTCTATGATTGAATTCATACTGGTTGCCATGTCACAACATAAACTATTATTTATGCAACAAAAACTGCCTTTGGATGAATTTTTTGAAATACTGATCGTCCTGAACGACCTATTGTGGAATTTGTATTGATTTTATTTTATTTATAAATTGTTATTATTTTTTATTATTTTCAAAGGGAAGGTTTACCGTTGGTAATCATGGCAATAACAATCTTTGGTTTAGAAGCCTACAGCAGCATTTAATAGTATAAAGGATTTTGAGAAACATTTCACTATGAAGCAATTTGGTTGTGTAAGAAGATTTTATGCCCCAAAGTTTGAATCTAAGAAGCATTATCGCATAACGGTTCTCAGATTGTGTGTTCCTAGTAGGGACTTTTCTTCCTGCATGGACGTATGCAGATTTTCGGCAATATATAAAAAATGTGACCGCCTTATTTTCTCCTGAAGACGAGCAGAGTATACTGTTCGAAACGTCGAGACCAAACCGGCTCTTTTCAGAGCCAACACTCCCTCAAGAGAGATTTTACTCATGGTTGTACCTGCAAGTCTACTATTCATATTTATATACATTAAAAAAAAAAAAAAAAAAAAATAATAATAATAATAATAATAATAATAATAATAATACTAATACTTTGCCTTTAACTTACGATCTTTAGTTCATGATAAATCAAAAGTATCTTTTTAATAGGCTAGCTTTGTCTGCAAGGAACACTCTTCCTCCAGCCCCGAAGGCTAATAGGGAGATGTAAGAGGAATTTATTCCCATCTATCAAATCAAGTTCACACATCTGCTCTGTGATATGATGCAATTAAAGATTTCTTTGTTTCCCCTTCAAATTGGAACGTACATGGCTTTTGTAAGATTGAACACGAACCAGTCGTTTTCTATGTAATGATATAATAAAAAGTTCAGGGAGTATAGTTTTGTGCTTCGAGAATGGAACAACTTTGTGTTGTCCCTCGCCAAAATCAGGTAGTTTTGTAAAAAGTGAAATGAGATGTAAAGTAAAAGCAACTGAAACATCAGCCAGAGTATCTATGTGATGTGGTGTCTGTTACTTGGCAAGACATACTTACATCATTGATTTTCTCAAAAAATTTTATTTTAAAGATTTTCTCTCATCTATTTGATGAGCTAATTACAAGTTTTGAGTTTTCAGGAAATGCCTTATATTTCATTTTATTACAAAGAAAGGGCAGATAAACCATTTTGGATGACATTAAAATAATCTTTTTGGGTTTTTTTAAAGTAGAAATCGCCTTTGTAAATGAAACGTTCATCAGTGTTTCAAATCCCGCTCTAGTCAATTTGTCTTTGTTCAACCCAAAATAATTTGAAATTTACCCAGTCAGTTTCCCTCGTGGTTGTTTATTTAATCGTCAAACTGGATTAATATTGTGAGCCAAGAGTTTACTTTTTCAAGGTTTTTTTGTGTAATTTCTATATTCAGATTTTTGATGTCACGGTAGGGGATCGTAATCAAACGAGTCTTATCAATTAAATCATAGCGTATGTACTACTTATTTCTTTGCCATCTGACATCGATGGGCTGGTCGCATTAGTCTAGCTCACTGCCCTCTTTCAAATACTGAGAATTTGGATGATCCCTCCGCGCTTTGTAAAAAAAACTCATTGTTGTCCACTCCTCCCCCGGACAACGTAATCTGCTGAGAAACTTGATGGCGCCTTGAGTCACAAAGAGGAGTCTTGAGTCTGGGCGGGAAGCCTTTGTAGGAGGAGTAGCATAGATTGGGCCCAGCTCCTACCAAGCTCGGGGGAGACCAGAGGTGTGGGCAACAACAGCTAGAGTGTAGCCCCAAGTGACTGGATGACAAATGGCCAATGATGCGCCAACAGACACCATTGTGCTATAATTAACCTAGTCTGTCATTCCAAGAAGCCCCCCCCCCCCCTATATTCTTTCTCTCTTTTGGACAGCAATAAATAGAGGAGCGATTCTGGCAGACGGAGAGAGCACACACAGCAGATGTCAAAAGCATGAGCTACCTTTTGTTCTCCCTTGCGCCATTCACTGTGTCGGCACCAAGGAGAAAAAATTACAAATGAACTGAATAGCCTAAATAAATTATATTGCCACTGTTTTTTTTTTTTTTCATAGTTCTTTTGAAAAGGGACGTATGTGGATGACCTTGCCACGGGAGTCCATACTGGTTGGGCTCTCCCGTAGGTCACATGTCATTGTTTACTCACAACAAATTGAAGAGATTTATGTATGGTGTGAGGGATGTATTGTTGCAATCAGGAAGAATTTTCTGTGTTGCATGAAGGGAATTGCCTTGAAAATGTCCTTCTTTATGTTACATTGACGGGCGTTATTTAAATGGGTTAATGGGCCTTTATCGGAGCTAAACTCTGTACAGATCTGGCGTTTCTGCATTCCGGTTTTTCTTCAGCTACACAAGGTTGAAGAAGAATGACTGAGATGATGTTGTTTACAAAAAGAAAAAGGAAATAACAATTCTTATGAATGAAGGAAGCCGACCGCCGACCATCAAATTATTTTGTAGGTCATGCGGCTGCGGCTACAACTGGGTTGCCCTGTTGAAGTTTAGGGCCTGTTTAGAAACACCCTCACTTAGCAGCAATAGCCACAAGTATGGACACGGCCTCACAAATTATGTTTGTCAAAATGGCCTACTACAGTTCTCATTGACAGCCAAATCCTAATATTGGTAGACTTATTTTCTGAAGAAAAAAAGTGACTTATATTTTGCTAACACATTGAGTGAAGCTGTCTCACACTTACTTTGGTTTTGATAAACACCAGGTTTATGTTTGTGTTAAGAGATATTGACTTGAGAATTTTAAAAATTTTCGTTTGCGTTATAAACTCAGTGTGGCAATCTTGCCTTCTCCAATTTAACCAAATGTAACCGAACCAAGGCTGGATGGAAAACAAGACACCATTGTATAAAAAGCTTAATGGAACATTGTGCATGAGAAGCGTTCCAATAATGATGTCCTGTGTTCATGTTGCACACACTTAAACACAAGCTTGTATACCCCTGCAACCGTGGACCTCCACTTGTCCCTCTTTTATAACTTTTTGACAACAGCTCCTAACTGGTTTTGTACACGTTTTCCAACTGTGGACCTTTTACCCTATTGTCCTCTTTTGTTATAGGTCCCCAGTTTGAATGTGTATACCTGCTCACAATGACATCAGAGCTGAGGACTGTTTCTTAAGAGCTCCCTCGAAATATGTCGTCCTTAAAGGAACACGCTGCCTTGGTTTGGTCGATTTGGTCTTTGAAAAGCATTTGTAATTGTTTGTTATGAAATGCATATGGTTAGATAGATGTTTTAAAAGTAGAACACAACGATCCACACACATTTGCCTTGAAATTGCATGGTTTTCCTTTAACTTTGCGAACTAATGGCCATTTATGGGAGTCAAAAATTGGACTCCCTTAAATGGCCTATCGTGTTTGTCGACGAGGTAAAAGGAAACCACGCAATAAGTGGTACTTGTGTGGATCATTATATTCTACTTTTAAAATATATTTCTAATCATATGCATTCTATAACAAATGATTACAAATGCTTTTAAAAGACCAACTCGACCGACCCAAGGCAACGTGTTCCTTTAAGATGGAAACGCCATTAGTTCAACATGCCTCCTAGAATTTGGATCTTAGTTTCAGACCTTTCTGTCAGCAATGACTCTCACCCTAAGAAAATAAGGAAGACACAAAGTGGAAATAACTGATGACAGATTTAAAGACAAGAGCTCTGTTTGGATTATAATTGAATTTTGGTGTGAACAAAGACACCTGATTAGCACCCCCCAAACCAAGATGTTGACAGAAAAGGAAGACCGCCATTATAGGGCTACAGTCCCGGCCAAAATGCTTGGGCCACCCATTCCCAATTTTACAATAAACATTCCCTGTCCACTTCCCCCTGACAATTAGCATTATGTGTCTCCCCCCCCCCCCCTCAATGTTGACTGGAACGCAATAGACCTTGCAATAAGAGCCGACATTGAAAGGGGGTAGGTCGGCCCAACAAGATATGGACGGGATTGTAGATAGCTCAGTTGGTAGAGCACAGACCAATATACATGCATCTGGAGGTCAGCAGCTTCTGAGATCCTGTTCTAGTAATATTTTCTTTGTTCATTCCATAATTGATTTATGTTTTTTAGGCAGTTTCACTTGTGGTTTATTACTTGATCATACATGATCAAAGAAGTACATACTCTATTTTTTAAGTGTCTTGCTGTTGTAAAATTAAAAAAATATACAAAAGGCAATGAACACTATTGGTAATTACTCAAAATAATTATTAGCATAAAGCCTTTCTTGGTAACAAGTAATGGGGAGCTGTTTATGAGAAACGGCTCCCTCTGAATTAGTGTAGTAATTTTCCACTAAAATATTTGAACTTGATTTCGAGACCTCAGAATTTGATTTTGAGGTCTCAAAATCAAGCATCTGAAAGCACACAACTTCTTGTTACAGGGGTGTTTTTTCTTTCATCATTATCTCGCAACTTCTACAACCAATATTGAGCTCAAATTTTCACAGGTCTGTAATGTATGCATACGTTGAAATACACCAAGAGAGAAAACTGGTCGTTGACAATGTCAATGTCAAACAAATGTCATTAAATTTCAAAACCTTTGTCAGTTAAAAGAATTTCTGTTTTCTTTCTTCTCCCACTTTCAGACAAGGGACTGAAGGTGCTGCTGCTGTCTTCATAGCCCGACAAAGGTAAGTCGATACAAATTCATCTTGCTGACAGACCGGTCAGGTTGTTGTAGTGGTGTCTTGCCTCACCTTCAACCTCTTGGACCATGGTGCAAATCCCACTAGGGAGCACCATGTGGATTGGGTTTTTAGTCCCTACTGCATGGTAAAATCTTCTGAGGTTTTCCTCCTACATCTAAAACTGAAATGTCTTCATCATCTTCTTTTGGCTCTAAGTAGAGCTTTTTAAAAGAGTATTTATCAAGATCTAAAATCTCATTAATTAACCAAGGTGGAGCCGTGTTGACGAGCAGTCTAGTGCACCAAATATAGGCTCTCTCGTTGATAGAATCTCGGCCTGGTTGATGCATGATCTTAGAGCAAGAAACTCCATGATTAGCTTTGTACTTCAGATTGGGCATGACACCCTAGGTTCCATGTGGTACTAGGATAAGTAGTACTCGTAAAAGAACCCAGAACACTTATAAGGGAAGAGAAGGGATTTTACTGCGGTGTTTCTGGTTCATTACAAGCACCTTTGTCTACAGGTTTTCCCAGGCTTACAAGTTACGGAGATTTGGTGTTGAGTAACTGCTGATTTATTTAACAGAATTATAATTAAATACAAAACTTTACTAGTTTTGGAGTGGAGGATGGCAGCTGGGGCTTTTGAAGGATTTGATTGTTTAGCTCATCCCTGTTTTATTTTGTGTTATCCTTAGCTCAAAGACATTGTAGGAATATCTCCTTAAAGGCAGTGGACACTTTTGGTAATTACTCAAATTAATTGTTAGCATAAAACCTTCATTTGTAACGGGGAATGGGGAGAGGTTGATAGTATAAAACATTGTGAGAAACAGCTCTCTCTGAAGTAACATTGTTCAAGAAAGAAGTAATTTTCCACGAATTTGATTTTGAGACCTTAGAATTAAATTTTCAGGTCTCAAAATCAAGCATCTGAAAGCACACTCAACTTTCAGTTTTTCTTTCATTATTATCTCGAAATTTCGACGACCAACTGAGCTCAATTTTTCACAGGTTTATTATTGAGATACACCAAGAGAGAAAACTGGTCTTTGACAGTTACCAATAGTGTCCAGTGTCTTTAACCCAAGAGAGGGATACTGTACCTTGGGGTGCAACTGTTTATCTCAAATAGGGTCTATAAAGTAATAAACCTGAAACCACTACGTGGTAGCTTTTTTTGATGAAAAACAGGGCCCAATGGCACAAAGCTTATTTGCAAAAAAATAATAAGTAAAATTCTTTTGTTTAAATCTTCATGTAACATACATTACAATCTCTTAGTTGTGCCGATCTCTTTACGTTGCCGATGTTGCCGTGATTTTTGGACGGCGCCTTTTCCTCATTTATCAACGTCAACAATGCGGTCGCCTTTTCCGTAAAACCCGCCCCAGCTCAATAACGGCATTATTTGTTAAATAATCAAATTCATGTTCAGCCATTTGAAATTACAAGAAAGCAACCCAACAAAAACACAAAAGTAATCAACTAACCGAATCCGTACGCAAAGAATCTACATAAAGAAATTACAAAGATACAGAATCCATCTCTCTTTTAACCGAATCTTCCCTGGTGGTATGGAAACAGTGATCCAAGGCTGATTGAAATGCTTTCATTGCTCATAGTTGACCCTTTTCTTTTCTTACGATACAGTTTTTTTATTTTTACGAACAAGGACACCGTCGACAAAACAAGACCGGGGCCTTGACATTTCCATTAAGTCTTTGTGGGAATTTTATTTTCTAAATGTATTTCAATTAAACTTTTATCTCAGCATCCTGGTTGCCTTGTTGAGCAGTCGTACGCGATACAAAGGATTGTGACCAGGGTTTCTGTTTTTGGTTGTTAAGTGGCGCATCCAAACGAAATAGATGACAAACATTGGAGACATGCCCACTGTTTTCTTCTTTCGATACTCTGCGATCAAGAGAGATAAATTGGGGCCTTGTGGATGCACGTGATAGGGCGTGATGTGCTAGATGTGCATAGCATGACCATATAGTTTTAATGAGTCTGGTTTAAAAAGCACTGCTAGCTGTCTGCATTGTTCTACTGTGGAAGGAATTACCCTTTGTTTGTGTTTATTTCAGTCAAAATTAATCAGTACAATTCCTTTAAAAAAATATTTACATATTTGCTTGTGATTTATTATAAATGTTTCATTTGTTTGTTTCAGGGGTTCTCTTTGTTAAAAAAAAAAAATGTTTTTCTCTGAAAAATATGTAAGTGAGGGCTCCCATGCACACCCAACTTAACCTAACAAAGTCACGGTGAAAACAAACAATAAGACAGTATAAAAGAGCCCTTGCAACGGCCGCCATTGTAGAGGAAACTTGCAAACAGGTACGCACCACGCACAATATTCAACCAATAATGGGTCTTACTTTGATGTCAGTGAGGGCGATTTGTGAGTTTGTGACATCATTCTACCTTGAGCTTTAGACCACTCCAATTCAACTGATCATTCTGTAATGATCATGAGGCGTTTTTTTTTTCCACCGATGATGGTTTGCAATATTTAACAGAAAATGTCGGCATTATGCTTAATTGTGTCTGCCAAGTTCACAAAGCTGGGGTAATTTTGGGAGAACAGCAATCTTGGATCTACCGTAAAGTTTGAACCATTGTTAACAACAAGCGAACCCCATTCTTAGTGTGAGGAGTTGTTCCTTTATTATTGGAGCATTGTTTAATTGTTATAGTATAAAGTTATTCTTGAGTAGTTGTTCCGTTATTACTGGAGCATTATTTAATTGTTATAGTATAAAGTTATTCTTAGACCATGCCCCTGGTCATCAAGGGACGATGACTACTAGGCGGGGAAGGTTGTGAGGAGTTGTTCCTTTATTATTGGAGCATTGTTTAATTGTTATAGTATAAAGTTATTCTCTCTCTGCTGAGGATGCGGGGTGGCGCCCTTCGAAATTTAGAGACCCCCCCCCCCCCACGCTCCTCATCGCCTGCACAATCTTCATCAGGTGAGGATGCCAAACTTTATCCGTAGTTTTAAACCTTTTATTTAATCATTATAATGCAATGTTATTGACTCATGGTTATTTTCATTATATCCGCAAATATCCATAGATTCATATTCTGTTGTAGATTTTGGGAGTTTCATTGAATAAAAAGAGTATTTTTACAGTTAGAAAACTTGTGTGGGTCACAGATTTGGAGGTGACGCTTTAGGATATACATGTGCGTTGGTTAGCGTTATAAGCTATGCTGTGTTGCGGTACATACACGCGCAGTCGGGTACATGTAGAAGTTAATGTTGACGTTGCTTTGTATGGTCGGATGTATGTATGGCAATGGCTCTGTTGGACATTGGGGGAATGGGTGTTTATTTCTGTGTGAAAATGGTGTAAGTGAAGTTGGGCGCTCAACGATGTATGTTTGTGTCTCATATCCCCCTTGCCCAGTACTGCTGTGCCATTAATATATCCCAGTTAACTGAGTCTAGTGTCTATTGAGATTTTAAGAGATGAATTGATATTGAGAGGTCCTAAGTATTGTCGTACTAAAGCAGGAGTTTAATTAATGTATCTTTGTGTATTTTATCATCCGCCTGCACAATCTTCATCAGATATCAATTGTGCAGGTTAGGTCACTCAACAATTCAATAAAGGGTCAACTACATTAGCGGAGAGAAAACAGAACCTGTGTGTCTTTAAAACTTCATTTCCAGTTTTTAGCAGCCGCTTTGGACCCCCACACTACATTAGTCTTCGGACCCCAACACATATCTTACATTAGCGATAAGTGTAACTTGAGTAGGATTTGAAACTTTGCATAGTGGAAATACGATATAGAAAGGTTTGCGGTAACACCATGTAATGACTATCTCTAATGAGTTGGGGTGGTTCTGAAAAGAACTGTTGTTTTCAACTCTACGTTTCGATCAGTATGCTCTGATCGTCTTCTGGAGAAAGCGTAAGTGTAACTTGGTTCTTTGATGTGCACAGCACAACGCACAAAACCTACAGCTTAAAACGCACAAAACCTACAGCTTAAAACCCCATCCAAAGGACAAAGCAATAATGGTCAAGTGTCTTGCTTATGGACTCAAGTGTCAAGACCGGGACTCGAACCCACACTCTGCTGATCAGAAACAGCAGAGTCCAATACGTTTGACCGCTGTGCCACGATATACCACATGTACAATTCTAATATCAATGCGAGTTGTATGTAGCTGTAGTGCAGCCACTACCAATGTGGACTTAAAGTGATGATAAGGGTACAATGGAACACAAGTGTTTTTGAAGAGGTACATGGAAGCTTTGTTCGGAACAAGCCGCCTGGAAACGCTGATATGTGTTGCTATATAACTTGTTTTCATGCCGCGGCCATTTTTATTGGATCCCCTGTATAGTGGTATCATCGAACCAATAATCAAAGGGTAAGGGGGGAAGACTTGAATGAACTTCACTTTGCTGCTATATTAACCTTTGGTCGGGTCTAAAGTGACAGCTTCGGCAAGATAGCTGAAAAGGTATATTCTGCACTGTTATCGTCGTATAGCCAAAGGTGATAGCCGTAGGTGCAGTAGCTTGATGTGCACACAGCCTTTCTTTTGTAACACTACAAACCATATTGTTTGTGCTAAAATATAAAAAAATGTTAAATGTTTGGGGGAGAAAGTAGACAAACCAACAAACAAAACATCGCACACAATTAATTAAATGATTTTAATCGCTTTTAATTTAGAAGATGTACCAAAGGAAATGATAAGGATAAAATTTTCTTCAATGTGTGTATAATTCTTTTGCTTCTGAAACAAAAGTTTTATTTGTGGGTTGATTTTTTCTGATTCTCATTTGTTGATTCTCATTTGTTCAATTATTTTTTGATCAACATAACTGATTTATCGTAGTATCAAAAACTAACCTGAATCAACTGATTTATCAGTAATTAGGATGACTTTTCAAATACGATGTCAAACTTTAAGCCTATGTTTGGATTTCAAATGTTAAGTCCTTCAAACACCTAAAAAAACAATAATATGTGTTTGTGTGACTGTTGCGAAGTCAAACTGTACGAAACTTGCACCTGATCATGACACCGCAACAAATTTCCAATTAATGCAGAGTCATAGTTCCGTTTCAGAGTGAATTACACCTTTCGTAAATCTATTAAGTTCTCAAATAGTGCACCTACTTAACAGCCCCTAGACTATCTGAGTTCCCTGGAGACCCAGGCCCAGAAGGATATATAAAAAAAGGGCCTTCCTCTACAGGTGCTGAAAGGAGCTGTCATGCGTGTCATTTGAACTCATTGTCTGCGTGTCTGTACTTCCCTGACAAGACTGTCGCTCTTAATGTCCGTTGTTGATATACATCTTAACCTTCTCTGGGTACAAAGTACTTCACTGGGGATCATCTCTTCATCGTTTTTTACGTTCGTGTATTCACACCCAGTTTTTAGGGGGGATTCGGTCGGGTTTACACAATCCGGGCTGTGTTGACTTGGCCGAGAATTCACAAAGCCAGTCCCCTCTTCAGAAGTTATAAGTCAAATGTTTGATTTGTCATAAAAGGATGTTCTTTTTTTTCTTGTTAATTTTTCTAGCTTCCTTTTCATCCTCGTGGAGGGCTTTTTTTGTTGTTTGGGGTTCTTTCTCCTCTGGTGGGTTAGCGTTTCAACACCTGCACTTTTTGCTGCTTGTGTTTTTTGACAAGCAGCTGTCTGTCATCTGAAATGGACTCCGTCCACTTATAAAGTGAAGACCCACACTTGCCCTTTCCTTTTGATAAAAAAAGATTCATTGTAATAGATTAAGTTACTACTGCCCTCTTGTGATGCCATTTGCGAGTTAGATTTGAATAATGTCTGGTTCAATGACTTGCTTAGTCACAAGTTCACGCTTAAATTTGAATTCCTCAGACTGAAGAGGCAGTTGCCATGCTATCATTTAGGGCAAGCATCTACAAAGTTATCCCAGAGATAACGAACACCCATAGATTGTGGTCCTTTCTCTATGGCTAAAAGCTTGCCCAAATCTTTTTGACATTAGCTATAGGGTTATGAAATCAAATTTAAATGGGAAGTTATGACTATTAAGCAAGCCATTGTACCAGATATTATTAAATAAATTTCTTTTTGACCGAAAGTATTCAGATAAATGTAGTAGTCTCAGGAGGACTGGTTCTAGCCTTGGTATGAGCTTTCAAATTGATTTTTTTTTTACTTTTTAATTCTTTAGTTTGCCTTCTTTGTGGGTGTACACTTCAAACTGTAATGTGTAGCACTTCTTCTATAGAGTTGCATATCTAACAAGCGCCTACAAATAAAATTTATTGTACGCAGACTTAGCAGTGAGTCCATAGATTCTCAAGGAAAAGTGTCAGATCCTTCCATTCTTCTTCCTCAAATTATATTATTTTTCTGGTAATGCAACCAAAGTGAACATTGCAAGTAACTTCAGCACTCATAAAACCAATAATCGATAGAGATTTTGTTCTTCTTCATATTGGTTAATAATAATATCGAAGTCTTATATAGCGCACGTATCTACCAAACAAGGTACTCAAGGCGCTGAGTATATACAAACTTTCAGAAAGATAGGTTATTGCAGTGATGAATTCTGAGACCCAATTATTTAGCACCTTATAAGGGTTTACAAGGTGCTACGGCGCATTAAGCAGCCACAACCAGGAACACCGGGGCGAACCCCGTCTCTTTTCGATAAGTGCACTGGGTTCTTTTACATGCGTTACACAACACATGGGACCAATGGCTTTACGTCCCATCCGAAGGACGAAGCAATGGTTAAGTGTCTTGCTCAAGGACACAGTGTCACGGCTGGTGATTCGACCCCACACTCTGCTGATCAGAAACACCAGAGTTTGAATTCGGTGCTCTTAACCGCTCAGCCACGACACTTCCATAAAGCAACTCTGGTCCTTGCTCAATGTTGTATCTCACAACAACAAGTTTTATGTCATTTTTTTATGGGTAATACTTGAAATCTTAAAGGAACATGTTGCCTTGGATCGGACGAGTTGGTCTATAAAAAGCGTTTGTAACCTTTTTTTATAAAATGCATATGGTTGGAAAGATGTTTTAAAAGTAGAATACAATGATCCACACAAGTTTGCCTCGAAATTGCGTGGTTTTCCTTTTACTGTGCGAACTAACACGGTCAGCCATTTATGGGGATACAAAATTTGACTCCCATAAATGGTCGACTGTGTTAGTCGACGAGGTAAAAGGAAAACCGTGCAATTTCGAGGCATGTTTGTGAGGATCATTGTATTCTACTTTGACAACATCTTTCTACCCATATGCATTTTATATAAAAAAAACGGTTACAAACGCTTTTCAAAGACCAACTCGACCGATCCAAGGCAACGTGTTCCTTTAACAAAATATTTATCACACTCGAAGCCTACAAAATTGAACTTATTTGTTTACATTTAAAGAAACACAGTGAGGTTTTGCTGGACTTACTGGCCCAAATGCTAAGATCACTGGCCTCAGGCCTGTGGTCCAGTGTGGAGTCCTGGGTGTGTAGTATTCCCTAGCTGGACTTACTGGCCCAAATGCTAAGATCACTGGCCTCAGACCTGTGGTCCGGTATGGAGTCCTGGGTGTGTAGTGTTCGCTAGCTTGACTTACTGGCCCAAATGCTAAGATCACTGGCCTCAGGCCTGTGGTCCAATATGGAGCCCTGGGTGTGTAGTGTTCGCTAGCTGGACTTACTGGCCCAAATGCTGTGGTCCAGTATGGAGCCCTGGGTGTGTAGTGTTCGCTAGCTGGACTTACTGGCCCAAATGCTAAGATCACTGGCCTCAGGCCTGTGGTCTAGTATGGAGCCCTGGGTGTGTAGTGTTCGCTAGCTGGACTTACTGGCCCAAATGCTAAGATCACTGGCCTCAGACCTGTGGTCCGGTATGGAGCCCTTGGTGTGTAGTGTTCGATCGCTGGACTTACTGGCCCAAATGCTAAGATAACTGGCCTCAGGCCTGTGGTCCGGTATGGAGCCCTTGGTGTGTAGTGTTCGATCGCTGGACTTACTGGCCCAAATGCTAAGATCACTGGCCTCAGGCCTGTGGTCCAGTATGGAGCCCTGGGTGTGTAGTGTTCGCTAGCTGGACTTACTGGCCCAAATGCTAAGATCACTGGCCTCAGGCCTGTGGTCCGGTATGGAGTCCTGGGTGTGTAGTGTTCGCTTGCTGGACTTACTGGCCCAAATGCTAAGATCACTGGCCTCAGGCCTGTGGTCCAGTATGGAGCCCTGGGTGTGTAGTGTTCGCTAGCTGGACTTACTGGCCCAAATGCTAAGATCACTGGCCTCAGGCCTGTGGTCCGGTATGGAGCCCTGGGTGTGTAGTGTTCGCTAGCTGGACTTACTGGCCTAAAAGCTAAGATCACTGGCCTCAGGCCTGTGGTCCGGTATGGAGCCCTGGGTGTGTAGTGTTCGCTTGCTGGACTTACTGGCCCAAATGCTAAGATCACTGGCCTCAGGCCTGTGGTCCAGTATGGAGCCCTGGGTGTGTAGTGTTCGCTAGCTGGACTTACTGGCCCAAATGCTAAGATCACTGGCCTCAGGCCTGTGGTCCGGTATGGAGCCCTGGGTGTGTAGTGTTCGCTAGCTGGACTTACTGGCCTAAAAGCTAAGATCACTGGCCTCAGGCCTGTGGTCCGGTATGGAGCCCTGGGTGTGAGTGTTCGCTAGTTGGACTTACTGGCCCAAATGCTAAGATAACTGGCCTCAGGCCTGTGGTCCGGTATGGAGCCATGGGTGTGTAGTGTTCGCTAGATAATGTGTACAAAGCATCAACTAGAAAAGGCTGATCTTCCACTGCTTTAGTTTAATGGTACTTTTGGGGATTTAGAGTTGATGGAATGAGCAACTGCTTCCAAAACACTACAGTTACCCTCCCATTGATAACACTGATGTCATTTTGAAGGGGGGGAAACATAATGGCTTTGGTACACATTGCTGACCTGATGGGGACATCACTGTTTACCCATTAGATTAGTCTGCTCTCAAGGTCACTAAATGCCACTCAGAATGCTCTAGGCTTATCCCAAGCATGTAGTAAACATGGCTGGATACCCCTGTCAGACTGTGATGGCTAGCCTCCATCTACCTCCCTCCCTCTCTTGTATTGATAATCAGAGGGTTTAATGTTTGCTTTAGGGATTTGAACCCTTTGCATCAGATTGCCTTGGTTGCCCCATGGAGGTATTCACTTTCCCACCCTGTATTATTATTTGATTGCATGAGGAAAAGTCTGATCCAAGTGGTGATTGTTAAAGTCACGTTTGATTGGGGATCTGTTGTGGGCTAAAACTTTCTTCAGTTTTGTTTGTATATATTTTTTTTTAGTGTGCTATTTCTCCAACTGACGATCTCACTGGATAATTATTGTTTTTGGATGCCATCAATCAGGGCATCATGGATGTCGAGAACACGCTTCAGACCCATGAATCACTCTTGTGTAAAAAAAAAAAAAAAAAAAAAACTATGTGCCAGGAAATGTTGACTTGCATACGCTGCAAACACGTGGGTGGCAGAATGGCAAACCGTTTGTGACTGTAAAAGTTGGAGTGTTTTTTTTCTTTCTTCTCTTCTTTTAAGTCCTGCCCTCTTTAGATTAGGATCTTTAATTTATGAGACTTACAAAAACACACAATTAAAAAAAGGAACCCAACTTGGACCCTGGGAATGTAGACCACAGTTGTAAATAATCAGTGGTTGTTTCTTTGAATAATCTCATCATGCCCCAAGTGTATGAAAGCAGATGTGTGACGTTCAAATCATTACTGTTTCTACATAAAAAGTGCGCTAAAATGTTATCTTTTGTTATCATTGTTGTATGGTTTTTTTTAATTATTTTTAGCAGCTTCGAGAATTTCTCTTTTGAAACCAATCTCAAAATAAATGTGATTTTTTTGGTTTTAAATTGTCGCAACTAAGATTGGCTATCACAAAGTCCAAAGAAATCCTCTCTTTAAAAAAAGAACTGTTTAAGAAAGTAAAGATGTGAAAAGTATTCTTAAAGACACTGGACACTAATGGTAATTGTCAAAGACCAGTCTTCTCACCTAATGTATCTCAACATATGCATAAAATAACAACCTGTCAATCGGTCGTCGAATTTGCGAGATATTAATGAAAGAGAAAAAAAAACCACCCTCGTCGCACTATGGTCACATGAAGTTGTGTGCTTTCAGATGCTTGATTTTGAGACCTCGAATTCTAAATCTGAGGTCTCGAAACCAAATTCTTTGAAAATTACTTCTTTCTCGAAAACTATGTCAATTCAGAGGGAGCTGTTTCTCACAATGTTTTATACTATCAACCTCTCCCAATTACTCGTATTCGAGAAAGGTTTTATGATAATAATTATTTTGAGTAATTACCAATAGTGTCCAGTGCCTTTAAAGATTCTTATTGGTTAAAGGCAAAGTATACTCTGTGTTTTGAACTGTTTTGTTCAATTTGCTTTAATCCTATATAAATATACTTAACACATACAATAAAACTAACCTGTGAAAATTTTGTTTCAAAAAGTGGTAGCATTTTTTAAGACATTGGCGAAAATCCAGAGTTGTTTATGTCTAAGCTGGAAGAATAATCCTTAATTGGAATACTCAATCTGAGCTTAAATGCAATTTTTTGGGGGATAAAAACTGACATCTTTTTCTAAAACCACTTGAAGTGAAATGATTTTCGAATTGCGTTATGCTATTGAAAGCTGCTGTACTGCTGTTTTATTGCCATTAATTTTAGGAATTTAAGTAGGTATCAATTAGTAATCTAAATTTAGCTTTTTTATTGTCTGTATATCAAAGACCATGCTCCTTAGCAACACAAGCACAGAAGAATTTACTAATATTCCTTTAGGGCTCCCTCACGAGGCCACGAACTGAGTGGATTAATTGAGCCATTAATGAGAGAAAAAAGTGTAATTGAGTTAAGTTTGTGTAATTAACCAAACTGTATTTATGTGCTTCTAAAGTTGAACACAAGTTACTGTTATATATCTGTTTGATCACATTGGCAAAAACTTTGTGCAATGCAATGTTTTGTTTTTAACAAAAGAGCAAAAGAAGTTGAGATAATATAGCAGTGTCTTGGGTAAACCCTTGCAATTATAGTTTGGAATTGCCTCCGCTTTAAATGTCATCCGTAAAAAAAAGTCAGTGAGATAAAGTCAAGCTTCCTGAAAGTTCTCAATGTCAAAATTTTCAGGTCAAAATCAAGAAATCTGGCCCTTAAAGCAAGTCCTTGATGCAGAAAAACCTTGGATGTAAAAAAAAAATAAAGAATGGGAGAGAGAATGAAGAAAGAAATGAAATATGTAGAATTGGGTCACGTTTCCAGCATGAGACAAAACGATGTTTGTCAAGGTTTTTTGGCCAGGGAGAGTCGCAGCCTAATCTGTTGTCAGTGTAAATAGTCCGCACAGCGAGTCGTCCCTAGTGGGGAATCTAATGTGGCATGCTGGGTCTAAACCTTGACCTTTAGGCTGAGCAGCACGCGCTTCTGTACCTGCTGGGTATCGATCCCGAGATGGCTGTGTTCCATCATCGATACCGGATATATTGAGGGGGATTTTAATCAGTTATTAAAAACATTTCTCAGAATGTCAACCTTTCTTTGGTCTGTCCACTTTTGGTAGTCAACCTTTTCTTCACTGTGTGTATCCATGCATGCTATTATCATACCATGCTTTTTTACCTTATCTCAATTTCACTCTATAATCAGCATAAAACATCAGATTTTCTAGCGGATAATTTCTTTGCTCAGCAGTATTGACCAAACCCAATGATTTAGTCAATTTTTTTAAATTAACAATCTGTCTCAATGCTGCAGCTATAAATTATATTCTAGTATTAATCAAAAGTATTTGTTACATAGATATTTTTATGGCTAAATATGTTTAGTATTATCAATATCTATGGAATAGTACATTATATATATTTTATATAAAAAATGTCGGGTGTGAACGCTGACAAAAAACTTGGCTTGGTTCAGAGCACCGTTTCTAAATCAACATCACCGACAACTATTGATATATTCATGCATGCAACCCACAGCGGTACCTGCCTACTCCCTCATTTGTGCACAGTTTTTAATAGAGATGCGAGTTTTTGATCTAATTGGTCCGGGGGGCCCCTGGCCGACCCGCCAAGGTTACTCGACCGACGTAACGGATTATAACGTGCCGATTATTGCGTTAGGCCCATCCAGCGGGCTAGTCGGCCATGCAGAGATTGAATGGAGTAAATGGAATTGGAAACAAGGGTGGGTGGATGGAAGTAAAGCCCGCACACACCGACGGCCGATTGTCTCCAGGATCAAATGCGCCTGGTCGGGTTTCAATAGCGGTGCGGCCCAACCCTTTCACTAACCGATACTGATCCAATTAGCTCTGAAAAAAAGCAATAGTTGCCAAGCTAGTAACTGGAATACTCTTATATTGTGTCCCGTACATTGTGGGCAGGTCAGGTTTACTAAATGGCTTTATCGGTTTAATAGAATCGTTGAAATTGATCTCTCCTGTTAATTGGGAGAAATTGTAGTCCATAGTAACAGGATTTGTACTTAAATTTCTGTCATACAGTCTTTTAGGAAGGTTGTCTTTCTAGGCTTTAACACTGAAAGCTTCTCCCACTTCTTTGATTTGTTTCTTTTTATTGCATCATTTAGATGGATTTACTGCTCATTTTTGTTTTTCCCAAAGGAAATAGACTAAATGGATCAAGTTAATCGATGCCCTAAATGCATTAGTGTACATATGAAGAGTTAATCCCCTTTTACACTGTCCCAAATTAAAAAACGCATCAATAAAGCGGGACTACTTTACTCAAATAAATGTTATTTTAGGATAGTTTAAAGACTTTCTGATAATTGGTTGATCGCTTAACATTGGCATTCATGCTTTTTTGAGGAGTAAGACACAAAATGAGAGAGAACACAACACTCTTAGTGGTGTTTGAAGCTGTGTATGATATGCATTGTAGAAAGTGACTGTTTCATAGAGCTGCTTAAGCATGAAAATAGCGTGCTTATTTTACACATGTTAATGGCCATAATTTCGTGCCACAAATATTGCTTGTGACTGGTATTTAGCTGTTGTTTACTTAGCATCTGCATAACAATTAAGTGGCGTTTTGGCCGGTAATCTGATTTTACTGAGCAAGTTTTTTATTTGCTTAAGCAAAATTTTGTGCTTAAGCAGCTATATCAAATTGGGCCCAGTAGACTTGTGGGTACAGCCATGTGTGAATCTTCCTTGGGAGGAGTGTTGGCTCTTAAAAGACACATTGTAGTCTCTGTAACAAGCTGTGTTGAATTCACCTGAGTTTGAGGTAAATCTGTCTTCTAATATATAAGCAATTATTTTCCTCCAGATCCTCCGGAGGCGAAATACCTTGCAATGGATAATGTGGAGATAGTTCACGTTGACACTGAAACAGTTCAGAAACACAGTGAGCCTTGTGTCTTTTAAAGACAGTGGACACTATTGGTAATTGTCAAAGACAAGTCTTCTCACTTGGTGTATATCAACATATGCATAAAATAACAAACCTGTGAAAATTTGAGCTCAATCGGTCGTCAAAAGTTGCGAGATAATAACGAAAGAAAAAACACCCCTGTCAAACGAAGTTGTGTGCTTTCAGATGCTTGATTTCGAGACCTCAAAAATCTAATTCTTAGGTCTCGAAATAAAATTCGTGGAAAATTACTTCTTTCTCAAAAACTATATTACTTCAGAGGGAGCCGTTTCTCACAATGTTTTATTCTATCAACAGCTCCCCCATCACTCGTTACCAAGAAAGATGTTATGCTAATAATTATTTTGAGTAATTACCAAGAGAGTCCACTGCCTTTATGTGTTCTGGGTTCTTTGTATACGCATTTCACAACACCAAGACATATCTTTGACATATCCCATCATTCAAAAGACAGATCAAGTGTCTTGCTCAAGGACACAAGTGGCATGACCTGGACCTGAACCCACATTCTGACAACGCCAGAACTTGAGTCCAGGCACTAGACCATTCAGCCATGACACTTCAGGTTAACTGATGCAACTAATAATGAGAGTAATAAGTATTTTTAACCCACAAGAATCTCTCTATCGAGGGAAATAAAAGATGAGTTTGAAAATGTAGGTTCATCAAGCAGTATGAAAAGGAAGGGCTTTCAGTTGTCATCGACACTGGCAAAATCATTGTGTCTCTTGTGGGGTGTTCAATGTGCTCAATGCTGTAAACGAAAACATAAACCAAGCAGGGCTCATCATTTTTACGGATAACTCAGCACGCAATCTTGATATATGGAATTAATTGCATTGCTTGGCTTGTATGTTCATTTTTATGCATTGTGCACTTCGTATTGTGCGCTAAACATTATGTACAATTATATTACACGGCAGCCTCATTTTTTCTTGCCTCAATGGCCACACTTCTTAATCACCAAGCTCTGTTGAAACTTGAGAAAGTCAATTGTTGCACGTTCCGTACTTTTCTTGGAGCAATCTTGTAAGGACCTTCTTGGGATTTGTGTGAGACTGAAGTCAGACCTGTATCGTTAAGTTTCACGTGTAATGCATCATGTTGCAGCTATAGGTCATTAAGCTCAAACATTCAGTCATATCAGGATACAAAATGGAACATGATGCTCTGTTTTTGGAAACGGTCAAAAATGCGTCCCTCGAGTGAAGACAATGCGATTGACTGATCATGCCTATTCGTTAGCATACATTGTGTTATACTAGAAGACACCAAAAAACATGTCAATTAGATCCCTCCACTTATTTGGGAAATGCAGTTTGCCAGCCCAACTACAGCCCACCCCAATACCCATGGGTACATTCTACAAGCAATTTGCTGTTTCCATTTGGTGGGCTATATGGCTGACGATTATGAGCATTATACATTGGTATGGGTATAGCAAAGTAAATACAAACAGGCCGTGCGACATGTATACATTTAATGGGTGTGTTTATACGCTAGCTGTAATTATACCGGAAATGTGTTTTGCAAATTACGGGCGCGAGTTCTACTGGGGGTGCAAGATGTTACTGTACATCCTGAGAAGTTATTTCATTTGACGAGTTTCTCACAAAGTATTTACTGTAGAATCGGAACTGGAACACCAGCTGGGGGATTCGTTTCAATGTTGGGAAGGTTTAAGGACCAGGGTTTAGATGCTGTTTTCGTGAACACATTGCTTAATATTCCCAAACTTTTTTAAGGTGATGGACTGGCCGTGATTTCTTTGAGCTAAAGACCATTCTTATGAGGCATTTTTGCTTTAAAACAAACTTCAGGACAAACCTTCATGATCAAGTGATTATAAAATTACTGGAATTAATCTGGAAAGTCCATTGTGTTTTAGATGACTTAGAGGCGGGGTATACTTTCTGGTAATTACTTCAAAACTTAATGAGCATAAAAGAGAAGCACTGCAGCTGGTGATAATGTATAACATTTTTAGAAATGATTTCCTTTTAAGGATTGTGTTTTTAGAGAATTCAGATTGTGTATTCCAATTACGGATTATACCACTCTAGATTTTTGATGATAAGTTTAAAAAATGTTTTTTTTAAATAGAACTTATTATGCTAATGTTATTTTATGTAGGATTCAAAAACCATATGTACACTCTGCTTAAGTTACAGGGTAAGAAATTTGCGACCTGAGAGTTGGAAAGAAATTATGACGTTTTTTTGTTTATAGAAACATTTTACATTTCATTGCCTCACTTGTCTTTGATTGGTTGGTTCTTTGTTGTATTTTCAGAAAACAAAATGACCGTGTGGCTTTTAAGGAACTATTTTGAGTGAGATTCCTTTAAAACTAGAACCTTTGAGTATACAACAAAACCAGTGTTTTCCTTACTCTTGGAAAGCTATCTTTGAGCTTATTTTTGTAGTGCGAGGCCGCAGTAGCCTTATTGGCAATGGATAATGTCCATAAAAATCATTCCGGTTGAGTCTCCGATGTTGTTGTTTTTGGAACAGATCTTGCCCTTGATGGTTTCACTTACACTAAGTGTGCCCTGCTATGGAATGAAGTCAACAAATATAACTTGTTTTGCATAACGCATAAAGAATTCTCCTTCGGGTACCACGTCATCAGCTGTACACCCAAATGTCAAGTTCCCTTCTTGTAGTTTTTGCAGGTACACTTTGAGCAACACTAAAAATTATTTCTATACTTTATGTAACCCCGATGCCAAAAGCTGTGTAAACGGGTTTTCGTTTCACCAAAACCAATTACATGTGTGCATTAGTGCTGTGGGCACTTTTGGTTAGGTGGACACTGTTGCTCTATGAATGTCCATTATTATTTTTCTCCAGGCAAAACGTAAGATCTATGAGGTGAAACATTACGGCCAACATTTAAATGCTCGATTTCTTTGGTGAAATGACAGCTGAACAAATACCTCATGTTCCCCTAAATCGAATGTCTCTTTTTTTCATGGTTTCGTCACAGAATGCATATACATTCCCTTCGAAATGATTCAGTAACTTACAAATATCTTCCACTCCAGGATTTTGAGTCTTGCTTTTTTCCCTCTTTTGTCCAATGGCAAACTGTCTGTGTAATTAATTACTGCATTGGTTGGTAACCCTCATTTCAGTTGACAATTATCTAGAAATAAATAAGTCAAATACTTAACCATGAGGGAAACTGATTAGGTAAAGTTTAAATGAGTTGGGGTTGATTAAAGACAAATTTATCAGAGTGTAATTTGAACCAGCGACCATGCTATCTGTCTTGACGGTCTCCTTATTTTGTTAATATCTTTGTTTGTGGGTGCCAGCCAGAACCCAACCTCAAATCATAACAAACAGTTTGATGAATTCCATTCCAAAAGGTGTAGCAGTTTTTAAGCAAACCTTGAAACAATGCAGAGAGTGTCTGAGTGGTTGACCTGCTGGTAATATCTAATATCCCTCAATAATTGTCCAGTTTCCGTCAGCTTTGCCAGGTATGGGAATCATTGACATGACAAACTTGTAGACAAAAAAGTCAAATCATCAAAGGAAACTGTCATGTCACACCTTAAAGACAATTAAGAAGTTTGGCGCACAATTCCTGGAGGTGCATCAGACACTTTGGACTTGATACTCTTTCCACATTATTATGTGGTACGAAAGAATTATTAAAGGGAATATGAAGATGGAAAAACCGCTTTATTTCAATTTAGAGGTCTCCTATAGACCTTTATCATTGTGATTCTATTTTCATGATTTATGTGCAAGAGATGTGTTGACAATGATGCTATTGTCACGATTGAAATGCAATGAAGAGAACATGAGCAATATTTGATTGTCATGATTTATGTGCAAAAAGATTCTATTGCCATTGGGTCATGTGCAAAATGGGAACAGAACCAGGATTCTATTGTTGTTCATCTTTTGTCTGATTGATACACAGCCATTTCTTTTTTTCTCTCTCCTATGATCAAAATCGGTTTAAAGGCAGTGGACACTATTGGTAATTACTCAAAATAGTAATGGGGAGATGTTGATAGTATAAAACACTGTGAGAAACGGCTCCCTCTGAAGTAACGTGGTTTTCGAGAAAGAAGTTATTTTCAACGAATTTGATTTCGAGACCTCAAGTTTAGAACTTGAGGTCTCGAAATCAACCATCTAAACGCACACAATTTCGTGTGACAAGGGTGGTTTTTCTTTCATTATTATCTCGCAAGTTCGGTGACCGATTGAGCTCAAATTTTGACAGGTTTGTTATTTTATGCATATGTTGAGATACAACAACTACGAAGGCTAGTCTTTGACAATTACCATTAGTGTCCATTGCCTTTAACCAAACTTGGGTCTGAAGGGAAAATGGTCTGGCTTCTTTGTTTGTTACAAGATTACTTTGTTACAAGATTGTACTGTTGTGATTCTATTGTCTTGATTATTGTGAAAAATGGGAATAAGACCAAGATTCTGCTGTCATGATTCTATTGTCCATATTCTACTGTCATGATTGATGTGCAAAAAGTGTACAGGACCAAAATAGTGGCAAAATTATCAGAGTTACATTACAGTTCAACTTTTCAGCTGGTCAACTTTTTCCCCCAAATTTTTGTTTCTCAGCTGTGCCATTTAAAGTTATAAAAAAAAATTTTTTTAAATTCTCATAAGCCCTGTTCTGTTTTTGAAAAAATATTTAGCTGACTAGTGCTATATCTTAACACTAAAGGCTAGGTTTTTGCTAAAGCATCTCTTATGGATCTCGAGACAATGATGGATTTGAACGTTTTAACAAGCATCCAAATACAGGTGGCTGTTCTTAGAACTTGTATAATGAAATAATCTTTAACTTCCACATGTCTGTGGATTTGTTTGGACCCGTGTCAAGTAAATTAATTCATAAACATTTTTTGTTTTCAGTGTATGATTCTCAGCAAACTATCAAATCAAACTGGGGTTCTTAGGCGCTTGAACGGCAACAAAACTTTGTCAGAACCAAATGCAGCCTTGGTTTGGAAACCAGCCGTTGATTTCACATAGAGTTATTATTATTATTATTTATTATAAACGTCACGTTAAAAAACATGAAAATTGTTTTCCAGTGTGCATCATACAATAAAAACACTGAAAGGAGATAAAATGGTAACAAGAAAAAGGAAGAACCATAAAAAGATAAACGGTACAAATAACACAGAGAAATTTACAACCATCAAAAAATAAAAAATACAAAAATACAAAAATACAAAGGCGACGACCAACAAATTAAAACCATTGATGGTAGAGGAGCAATTTAAAGGCACAAGAACAAAGGAGGCCTACACAGAGTTAGGACTCGTCTTATCTCGAGTTAGGACGAGTAACTCGTCCTAACTTAGAATTAAATCTTAAGGTCTGCATGCTACAGTACAGGGTTGGGACTCGTCCTAAGTCCTAAGATTAATCTTAAGTTAGGAAGAGTTTTGTGAAATCGACGGCTGATGACTTATTTTATATGTGAGGGGGGTGTCCTAAAACTGTATCAATGTATGTAATTAAAACCCCTTGTTGTTTTAAACATAGATTGAGACATGTTGATGAATCACAAAAGAGGATACAAGAGTCAAAATTTAAGAAATCGTTAAAGGAACACGTTGCCTTGGATCGGTCGAGTTGGTCTTTGAGAAGCGTTTGTAACGGTTTGTTATAAAATGCATATGATTAGAAAAGATATTTTAAAAGTAGAATATAATGATCCACACAAGTATCACTCGAAATTGCGTGGTTTTCCTCTTACCTCGTTGACTAACACGGTCGGCCATTTATGGGGGTAAAATTTTTGACTCCCATAAATGGCCAACCGTGTTAGTTGGCAAAGTTAAAGGAAAACCACGCAATTTTGAGGCAATTATGTGTGGATCATTGTATTCTACTTTTAAAACATCTTTCCAACCATATGCTTTTTATAACAACTGGTTACAAAACGCTTTTTATAGACCAACTCGTCCGATCCAAGGCAACGTGTTCCTTTAATCACGCAAACCCAGGCACGTAACCGTAACCAAGTTCCTCTGGCTTAGGTCTACCTACTCCTCCCTCCCAGTCCTTACGTTAATATCAAAGGCAAGTCAATCAAGTGCACGTAATTAAATTCCCTCCCTGTTCACTAATTTGATCATAAGATTTCATGTGAAGCTGAAAATGGTTTGCATTGTGGTAGCGGGTACCCTTAAGGATTCAGAACCCCCTGCAGGCACGTCTGAAATCCCCAATGGCCGCCGGGCATTTTCCAGTTCCTGTTTTCGCTGCTGTTTGTTGCAAACACATATTCAATATTGTGGCTATTTTTTCCCTGTCTTTAATAGGGGGTAATTTTTAGGTTTCCTCCTCTGATGACCCCCAGTAATTAGAGCAACATTGGTTCACGAGTTCACTTGCGTGAGAAACAGACGTTACTTTTTTTTTTTTTTTTTAATTCTGCAGACAACGGTTACCTTAATTTATCAATTCTTTAGTTATTTTTTAAGGCGAAGTGGTGAGATGTTAAAGATAGAAAAAAAAGGTAATGGCTTTAGATTGGCCATTGTCAAAGGAAATGGTATACAGTTGGCATAAAGATGATTCATTGGTTTAAATTGTGAAAAAAATTCAGGGACTTTTTAATCTTAATATCTCAAGCTGTGATAATTTAATTGAAAAGAAGAGTTTGATATTGCGAAAATAGTTGCGTTTGTTTGTTTGTTTACAAAGTTACTCATGAGAATGGTTTGTTATCAGAATAAACTTGACACCAAGGATTCTTTGTGTATATAATTCCTCAATTGACTTTTGTCTTCTTATGATATCATGGTATGTTACCTTGGCGTCAGAAGAGTTGTTTGTTGCATGGATACCGCGTATCGAACCTGCATAGTGCGTGTCGTCTAGGGGTGAACACTTCAAACAAAACCAAGCATGCTTGACACAAACTATTTGGTGTGAACAGAACAGGAAGTTTGTGATGTTATTTTTAGAACCTTTTTGCATGGAGGAGAGGAGTGTGGCTCAAGTTTAGGTGCTGTTCGGTACGAGAGGAGTTCGGTACCAGAGCTTGTGGTGAAATACCTTTTTTAATTTTCTGTTTGGTTTCTATTAATGAATATCATAAAAAAGCGGGTCAGTTTCGACAAAAACAAAGAAAAAAGAAAATGATCTGGAAATGAAATAAGAAAATGTTTGTCTGTTGATTCATCTGACATGTTTTTAAAAAGATCTTCCCCGGTTATTTTTTACTCGTCAGTTCAGAGCTGGTCAGAAAGATGTCCATGTACTTAATCGCTACAATGTCATTTTTGCCATCTGCTTTCTGACAGACCAAAACATATCAGAAAGAACTGCCTCGCTCAATAATTACAGTTGAGATGACATATAATATTGCATGATCAAGTTTCTTGATATTCCTTCGCATGGTTCCCTGACTGTTTTTTTTTATATATTATTATTATTATTTTTTTTTTTTCTTTCTGTCCTGCCTCTTTTTCTACTTCTGGGTTTCCTTCAAACTCTTTCTCAACACAACTGGTTTCGTCATTATTACAATCTATTCAGTTGAAATGGAGCAAATCCAACGCAAAACAAAGCCAGTAAAGTGACTCCCTACAGCTATTGTTAGTGTGGCACAATTGCCCAAGGCCATGCCATCTCTAAACTAGGTCATCCACCCTCACCCTACTCTTTTGTATGGCGCGCGGGTTTCTCTCTCTCGTTGAACCTCCCCTTCTGGTTTGAAGGCAGTGGTATAGCCCAGTTTAATGTCATTTCCATCTAGCTGCGTGCAGTCCCTATAAATATGCAAATCAGTCATGCTGGAGTGGGTACATTAAGCCCGAGGAGGGTTCACCACAGAGTTAGCGACTCGCACAACACGCACATGTACACACACAACACATACGTACACTAGTGTATAAAATTATACACTACCGGGGCAAGTTGTGTCGTGGATGAGGTGACCTGAATTGAACTTGGGAAATTTAGGCCATAGTCATTATGCATTACCTGTGAGCTGTAATTGGGTTTGACAATAATAAACAGCACTGCCTGGCTATTGGGTGGATCCCCACAGTGTGGTGTGTGGTGTGACATGCAAAGGCAGCTGAATCTAGCACTCTAGTCTGAGCCTCTGGATCTGTGGGGGTAAAGTCACTTACACGTCTCTCCGTCTAAGTCCAACGACGGACAAGAAGATCATAGTCTTACTAGTTTTAGCCTGAGTGTCACATTGGAACAGAGCAGACACGGACTTATAGGACCAATCTTATCAGGGTGATCAGGGGGAGGTTGAGTTTGGTACCCTTAATGCACACAGTCAAAATGTCCAAATGTGTTATGTAGAATTTAGTAGAATAAGCACCACACTTTAAACTCAAACTCACAGTTATTTCCATACTTTCTTGAACGATGTAATCACTTGAACAATGCAAATGCGGGAATTTGATATAAACGATAACAAATTGTAGTAAGTGTGAAACTTTGTTAGCATTTAGGAGACAGTATCTTATAGTTTATCAGCCCACAGTTTCCACTCCATGATAGAACAGTTCTGTGATTTAAACAAAAAATAATGATAATTGAATTGGTGATTAGACAGTGTTTTCAAACTTAAGATCAACACTGTGATTGAATGTACCCAAATCCAATCCATCTCTCTTGATACCCCAATCGGTGGCTTTTTAACAGGGCCTATTATCTGTAAGACTCCAACTACTCTGATCAGTGTCTTTATCATTCTTAGTGCCCAGAATTTGGTCTGTTGCTCCACATACAACCTAATTGGGGCTCAGTGTCTATGGATTGTGTACAGCAATTGTTTGCCTTGCACTTCCGAACATAAAGAAAAACATGTTTGTCTGAACAGGATAAGCAAAATCACACACTCCCTAAACTGAGCCTGACAAACGCTTCAACACCTGGACTTTATTTTGTGTGTAAAGCATCCTACAAACTTTTGGACAGGAACGAGTGAGTGTTGTACGTGTGTGCACACCACACCACACAGTCAGTGTTACTGCATAGAGCTGGTAGTAGGCTAGTATTATACACAAGCATTATGACATCTCTCAGCTGATTCAGTCACCGTGCTGTCACACAGCCGCTGGTTTCTACCCCCCTAGCCCGGCGGACAACAACACATAACACACCCCACCAATCTCTACCAAGTTGTTGCTGGAATCTGCCCCCGTAAGCCCCGTTCTGGAACCAGGGAAGCTTTTTGTATGGCCTTTCTGATCTCCAATCCCCATCCAAGGTTCTTTCTCCAGCTCCGATACAAAAGGTTGATACTCGGTGAGGATTGTTCAACAGCGGAACTTCTACTATATGTAGCTACTGGCTACGTGCTGTGCTTGGAATCCCATTGGGGAGTGCATTAAATAGGCTGGCCATTCGCCGCACTGGAGATATTTGTATTGTGGTTTTTTTTTTTCCTCTCTCTTTTTTTTCCGACTGTCTTTTTTTTCTCCCCCTTTTTGTTTTTTGTTTTGCTCGTGTGGCCACAGGCGGTCGGCTGGTCGGCCCAATTCGTTGTGTAGACTCCTCGGGACTTACCTTTGTGTATTCACTGAGTGTGCGTGTACATGTACATGCATGTTGAGTTGCATCTGGATTTGAGTTCATAATACACGGGGTGCGCACACCGTCACAGGGTATGCGTATTTACACCGGGACTGCAGTCTACTGCTACTTCTAGCTGTGTTTTTTAAACAGATCTCCCGTTACGACTTTGGTGTGTCATCAGACAAGATTAGCACACGTTTGATACCCTCTTTCCCTGGTGTGAGTTTACATTCTGCAGGAGGGAATCTTCCAATGCTTGTGTAGACTGCCAGCCCACTCCAACGATGCAGGACACCATGCCCTCATGATGAAGAAACATTATATGGTGATTGCAATTCAGTTGGATATCCTAAAGTAACACCCAAATTCCCCGCTGAATTAAAAACAGCTGTTGTAGGTGATGTTTGACAGTGGACTATTTCACAGGTTCCTCCTATCTTGATCAATGTGTGAGATATTTCATTTCAAACAGGAGCTCTCCCCCGAGTACGGCAACAACAATTTGTGAACATCAGTTTTAACTGTATCATTTCCCCCCCTGCCTCCTTCCACTCATCAAGGGATCGGATCACTGTAGCCTCTTGGACTACACACAGACGGATATTACCGTTCATATCATTGCAAAGCTTCTCTGTCAATGTGAAATAAGATTCAACGTTTTCTCGACCTAGACTGCACCTGCACACATTTGCCATTGGGGTCTGCAAGTCATAAGACATCTTCAGAGTTGCACAATATCCACACTGTTATGCGTTTTTGTGTTTGGGATCCTGTACACAGGTCGTCGTTTCCTGTGAAAGCCTAGTCTCACTAGACCGTCCGTCAACCGAGCACCTACTTCAACAGCAGGAATCAATGTAGAAATTTGATCTTCAGCGTTCGAATATACGAAGCAGAGATTACTGTAAAGTTATTGTACTGGATGTTAGAAGAAGGGAAAAAAAAAAAGCCGCCGTTATCGTCTTTAGATTGTCGCTGTTGGCTGGGACCTGCTCGGTCTTGTTCCCTGTATCTTAATGTATGAAGCAGCTCGTTTAACAAGGGTCACCATGCCTATAGATGCCAGTCCAGTTTTATCTACGCGCTCCTCGCAGGATAGTGAGTATCCATCCCTCGATTCTGAAGGAACACCGCCCCCAGCAAAACGATCAAGGTAAGAACTTGCATTTCTTTGCGCTGTGCTCAAAATTTATCTGAACATCAACTGCATCCATTTGTGTACCAGTCAGAAGAGAAATTGAACTTTAATTTTGTAGTTACTTATTCATTGTGCTGCTATTCACAACTATAAAGTATAAGAAATAAGGAATAAAGGACAAGCATTAGGAAGAGCAACCTCCCCCTTGTCATTGGACTGCTACTGCTCCTATTCGAAAAATGCAGTTACGGCGGGAAAGTGAAAACAGTATTTGTAAAAAAGGTATATTCAGTGCGTTGATCAAGAAGTCAATGTGTAGTTCTTATTTCAAAATATCAGTTGATATAGGAAGGATTAATTTAGGATTTTGTGTACATGTATATACGTCTATGTTGTTAAACATCTACATGTAGATGTATGGAGTGAGAAAACAAGTTGTGGTGACTCTTGCAAACTTCTTAATGTAAATACTGTCTTGGCCTATGAACTTTCAGATGTGAGATGAATTTTCCTACTGCCATTTGATAGCGAGAAAACCATCAACCACAAAAAGTTGTTACTTCTGGTTTCATGTATGCCAAGTTGCCAGGATAGTAACCTTTAAAGATCTTGGTGTCCCCCCCAAAAAAAAAATGCCTTCCTCCAAGTCTAACCACAGAAGACATACCAGGCTGCATGGCATAGCAAATAGGAAATACACTCTTTCTTCAACAGCTTTGAGGAAGTGATCAAGAGACCCACAATAACAAAAAATTATAAAAAATATAGTAATATTATGTACATGTACATACAGTTTAAATAAAGTTTAAAACAGGGGGTTGCCCTGAAGCGTGTTTTAAGGTTTACAAATTTAACTGTTGAGAAAATGCGTATGTCTTTCAACTCCCAGAAACATTACCAAACAACAATAGAACCATAAACACAGAAAATAAATCCACTTTTTGATAGGCCATATTAAAAAATTAGTGAACCTTTTTTTAAAATAGGTGTTTGATTTTGCTGATCGAAAGTTGACTTTATTTGTCATACTGCTTTTGTAAAATGGATGTACCATTCCACCTCTTTATTCCAATGAGGTATTTACAGCATATTCTGCTGTGAATTTGTAAGAGATGTAACAGTTTTGCCCATTTAATTTATTTGTCCTGCTTCCTCAAAGACCATATTACTTGCCTCAAGTAACCTCTTGGTTTATCCAAGAGATGAAACGTTGTGTTCTTTGCAAGTCTTGGATATAAGGATTTTATTTTTTTTAAAACATTTTTGACAACACATTTGTAAAAAATGTCAGCACATTTTGTGGAAAATGTTCGTTTTTTTCCCCGTTTTTTTTTAAAGATCTTGGATAAGGGTGTAATTTTATTTACACACTTTAGACAAAATTTAGCTTACATTTGATAAATATTTCTTTAATATTTTGGATGAGCTTGTTATGGTGTTTTGTCTGTGTTATGGAACCAATTTTTGTCCTTCAAATATTAGTTTAGTTTATTATTTTTATTGTATAAACATCAGAAACAGCTTAGCGCAAATGGGAAACCCCAAACAGGCACTCCTGATCACACAACAGAATAAAACAGAGACAACATAGTCAGCAGCAAAAATTCAAAACAGTCAAAACAGCAGTAGAAAACATCTAAAGATAGTTATCTGTTAACATTTGCAACAATGGTCTGTGATCATTTGTTTACGGACAGTTTTTTTAATCAACTTTTTGTCGCTAAAATCCCAAAGGATGAGTATTCTCACCTAGAGAGCAGATTTTCACAGCTTGGATCCATTCAAAGACAGACAGAACACGGATCATTTCTCGTTACACATGATAGGAATTAGCACCCAACACAACTGATACTATCTTTGTGAGATTTTAGTCAAGATTTTAGTTTGAACATCAAACCCGATTCTACTCTGACTAAACTCAATATGCAGTCCTAGAAAGAACAGCTTATTAACAAAGAGTGGCTTAAATCAATAGGGTGGCCTAGAAAAACAGAGCCAATATTAGCTATCCGCTTTATATGTCAGCTGGTGACCTAAACATTTTTATTTAGATTAAATTGTTTCAAGCTTTTGGACTAACTGTTAATATAATTTTTTTTTTTTAATGATAGACTCGTGTTACAATATCACTGTAACACCCTACCCTACAACTACCTACCTAGATGTGCATAGCCACAATCATTGGGACACCTTTTTTCCCCCATTTAATGGACGACAGTTTGAGAATTTTGCGGTTTTATCTCAATGTTATTTATGTATCATTTAACAATGGCTGTGTTAAGGATGAAAACTAAGTGCTTCAGTTTGTTGAATACAAGATCTGCAAAGATTTGCTCAATAATTATCTGTTGTTCATTTGGTGTCTGTGTAAAAAGTGTACTCGTGGTTGTGGCTGTGCACAAATAGCAAAATAACCTGAAAGGCCTTTTAAGTCAACCTATTAGCAGTTCTGTTCCGTAGTGTAAATTCTGTAATTGACTAAATTTATCCTGTTACAAAAAATCACAATCTTTGATTTAAAAAAATCAGACAATGAGGCTTTTTGGTTGTTGAAATATTTATACTTTGCAATGAAGCTCGGGGCATTCGTTAAAACACATGAGGTTGTTGCACGACAAGTCACCGTTGTGTCAAGTGGCTGTTACTCTATATACGTTTTACTGATTGAATACTAGACTCATTCTATAGTAGAGAAATCAAAAATGGCGGAGACCCCCTTACTGGATTCAGTAACTCGCAGTGAATAAGGTTAAAATCTACTATTGTATGGTCAATTTCACAATTGCGGTTCTTGAGTCATTTTATCAGAACAGTTCTCATTGTATTAATTGTGTGTCTTTGCATTGCACTTACAGTCATAACTGGCTGTTCATGAATGTACACTATTGTATAAAAATAGTGAGCTTCAAACCACAAACGTAAGCCCTTTTGAGTTTTCTATCCATAAACCCTGCATGTCTAACCGCACACTCTGCCGTGTAGCAAGGGGTGGTACAGGGTAGCTGTAGAGCACGCTAGTCCCCCCTAAGGCGTACCTGTAAGGGATAGCACTATTGTTCCTCATAGTAGCAAATATAATAGCAATATTAAAGACAATACAGGCTTTATAATTATCACAAATGTGATGATTACCATATTAAGTACCAGTCTTTTGGGAAAAATGTTGTCAAAGTTGAGGGGAAAGCATTTAAAATCATCGTTGATCTCCATTGCTTGTTTCTTTGCCATCGCCAAAGAACCCCTGCCATGAACACTCAAAACTTTTTTGTGCTGTTTCCACTAAAAATGTGACCATCAGATTATGTGAAATGTTTAGAGGTTAGGTGTATGATGTACTTGATAACTAAGGATGTGAATAATTTGACTCTTTCGAGAACAATAATACATTCCATGTATATTTGGTTTGCGGTAACACCATGTGTGTATCTACTTGCCAGGTAGAGTTGTTCTTAGGGAACTGTCTTGCTTTATTCTACTGCCGTGGAGTAGATAATCAGAGGTTCGGGAGACTTCTCAGTTCTGAAAAGAACTGTCCTGCTTTTAACTAGTACCAGGGTGGATGGTATAGAAATTAGACTGGACTACTACTTTAGCTTATAGGGTCGTAATAACTGTACTGCCGCGGAGTCAGTTCTGAAATTGGTCTCAACGTTTCGACTAGCTTGCTCTAGTCGTCAAAAAATAATACATTCCCTTATGTTGAATTATGTTGAATTAAATGTCTTCTCATTATTATACAGTGTACTATAGGTAGTTCAGTCAAAGGAAATTTCGAAGTGAATTGTTTTTGTTCCTCATTTCGTTCAACAGTTTGCTAAATGCGGCTGGTGTTCAATTACCTCATGACAGTGTTTGTTTGTTTGATTGATTATTTATTTCAAACTTGTCCGGTTTCATTTTGCACTTTCTGCATTTTTTATGCTTTGTAAGGGTTTTTTAAACTAAAATAATTCAGGGTGAAATGAGCATTAAGAGGTGAGATTGGTTACCATTCAAATTCTACTAGAACTAAGATATCAAGCCCATACTTAGCATTGCTTCTGTCATTTTCCCCGGTTAACCAGGAATTGGTTGACATATCTACAAGTTTTGTGTTTTTCTTACTAATACGAGGTAATGAAATATTTTTATACTGTAGAAATATAGACAAGGCGGGAAAACTCAATTAGGAACATCTTGCAGGATAAATGTAAGGTGAAGCATTGGTTATGAAACTGTCAAGATCTAATGAAAAACTTACTTGAGTCAATTTTCCTTAGAAATAGTTTATCCAAAGAACTTTTGAATAAAAGCTGAAGACTTCCCAGTTTGATTTTTACTGGGACAATTGGAAACTCCATATAAGTACGATTGTGTTTTTAATTAAAACAAAATGGTGGTCTGTTATAACAAACCAAACAAAACAAACACCACAACCAGATGTAGAATAACAAATTAAAAATGGCTTCTAACGTACCTAAATGATAGCAGTTTTAATAGCAACATATTTCTTGTTTTTTACCCGGTTAGTATACCACTGAATATGTACGCCGTTTTAAATCCTAAGTATCTGTTGAGACACACACCCAAACCCCCATTTTGTGCATCTTTCTCAAAGTAGTTACATTTATAAAAAAGCTGTTTGTGTTGCCAATGGTTTTGTGCACATTCATAGGTGTGATTAAGTATATCTCCTAATACAATTTTCTCAAGTTTACGAGTAATTCAAACCTCAATGTTTCTCTGGAGGATTGTTACTGGTATACCCTTTATAATCAGTGAGCTTTTCAAGTGTCACTAATGTGTAGATTTTTGTCAAGTACCAATTCCCTATTTCGTTATTAAGGTTTTCTTGTTGAAATTTGTCAGCCTGACAATGCAAAGACCTTGACCAAGTTGATATGCAGTTACAGTACTGTCATTAGTCTAGTTTTTCTTTCCCCGCGTGCTCGTAATCATTAACAGTTCGCTGTAGAAATGAATTTCAGCTTTTTCTTATATGTGGGTTTAATGATAAATTCAATAAATTAAAGAGAGTCTATTGCATTGTGGCGGTGACTATCGGAACTGTAGCTGTTGGTGTATTGAGTATATCTACCAAAATTAGGAAATGTAATTGTTCGGAAGCAAAAATTAAATCAGATTCTACTTGACGTGTCTATTGCTTGAACTAGGTTTCCAGTAGATATTGCTCACAATTTGATTTTTCTTTTATACCAAATCAAAAGGAAAGAAGATCTTTCCAATGATATTTTGAGAAGTTTTTTTTCTAAAATGTTTGGATGTTTATAGAGAATCAAAACATTTCAATCAACTTGCTTAAAAGGTGCATTTGTTATAAATCATGTTGGAGACTTGAATTACTTGTTGTATTGCAATGTTATTACTCAATACTCAATGACACCCCCCCCCCCCCCCCCCATCATGATTGTCAGCATAGCTTCTCCTTAATCCCAAAAGCAATTCAATATGAAGTATAAGCTGAATTACAAAGGGTTACATTGTTCTTTTCCTCCCTTCAAAATAGCTCCTGCTAGCAAACCCACCTTATCATTTGACACCAACCTGTCCTATATATATATATATATAGAGTATTTTCCAGATGACATTAAGGCTTCCTTCTGCTGTCAAAACATAGCCTTACATTGTCATTATATAAAACCCCATGCATCGCAACTTTTCCCAAAAGTTCCTACCAAGCCCACTGCAATTTTTCTATAGAGGGTTCAAGTGGAAAGGTTGTTGGCAATTGTGGTGAATACAGGGACCTTTGACTACCCGGGAATCGGGGATAAGCGACTGGTATTTGCTGGCTCTGTGTGTCTTGCCACGGTCCACTGCTATTGTTGGAGAACGGTCCTTTTTTTCTTGATCTAAGGGAAAATACTGTGTAGAGCTTTCAAATCAGGCTATGCAGTGTTTGATTCGAAACAATAATGGGGGAAAGTTGCTGTGAATATTGTGGTGATATGCACAGTGTACACGTACCCTGCTATCGTAGGGGGAACAGTCATTCTTTTCCCTCAAATACTGCGAACTGTGTAGAGCTTTAAAAACGGGCTGTAGTGTTTGATTCGTGACAATAATGGGGGAAAAGTTGCTGTGAATATTGTCGTGATACACACAGTTCACATACAGGCAGGCCTGTGGATTGTTATGGCCGTTGATGCACTGTGTGTGGACGGCAGGGGCGGTTTAGAGTTTCACATCATGGAAAGGAAATACATGTAATGTTGAGTATATGAATGTATTTATACTTGACACGAATAAGAATATGTGCAGGTGTCACCACAAACTGAAATCCATATTGCTACTCCACCATGAAATATTTTGTATATGAAGGGTTTTAGGAAGAAAATAGTTAACATGCGGGTACAACCATGTGTGAATCTCTTTTGTTTGAGTGTTGGCTCCGAGGAGAGCCGGTTTGATCGGGACATTTCGAACATTATGGGTTTGTTTGTTATACATTAAAAAAAAAAAGGTTTATTTGTTTACCTTGTTGCAATCAAGTGACTTTTGCGTGTAAAGTCAAATATAAGTACTTTGAAGGATCAGAAACTACATTAAACTTCAGTGGCAGATAAAAATCAACACACATTTTGTGAGTTATAAATTTTCCTCCTTAGAAAATCCTGTCTTTGTGAAAGCAGTTTAATAGCTAGTGTTCAGAACACTTCCAGAACAAATGGCAGAGAAACTGGGTCATTAGGACATGGTATGGCTGGGTCCAATACCAGTTATCGCCCTGTCAAACAGGAAGCTACATGTAGAGTTGAATTACAGAACTAGCTGCAAGCATTTAGTGCTGGGATGGAGTTGTACGAACTTACGCATTGTTATTCTTTTCAAAAGTTACGAGCCTCCACCTTTTTGCCTTATACACATGTTTTGTCATAGTTATGCCAACTTTTTTTTGTCTTCAATTTTCTTGTGTAATGAAATATCTTTTTATTTTGTCGGGCAAAACAAGGGGATTTGTTCACAGGCTCTGGAAACAATTGTTTTGTATTTTAAGTGGGATTTGAAACTTTACATGGTGGAAATAGGATACAGTGCGCCTGTATGCATTTTATGGAATGGGCGCAATATAAATGAATACATTTTTATTATTTTATTATAGTAAGGTTTGCAGTTACATCATTTATTGATAGTCTCTAGTTGAGTTGGGATGGATCTGAAAAGAACCATGTTTTTTTTTTTTTTTTTTTTTTTTTTAATGCAATAAAGTTTCATTCATTTTTTCATTCATTCATAAAATGTTCTATAACCATATTCCTTAACTGCAATGGAAAATACAAGTACAACCACAATTTACAAGGAATAGGAATAAAGTTTAACATGAAGATTTGTTAAATACACATTTCCTATACTTTGTGGTAGCAATGCTGTGTCGGCCAAGAGAGATTATGTATACGAGTCGCTTTTGTTTTGTTTTGGGCAGTGTTTGTGGAAAAACCAGGCAATGAAGTTCAGACCAACAGTGGATGTTGATGGCATGATGAATATTGATGTCAACAATAGCTGTACTGAAGGGCAAAGATCTAGGGTAACGTTAGTTTAGAAACGGAAAAAGTTTAATGGAGTTAAAGCATGCTTAGGCCTATACTTGTTTATGATTTGATACATTTATTTAGCTACTGAGTGAAGAATGAATAGAAAATAATGTGTTTTCATTTAGAAACTGGATCTATTTCAAAACAACTTCTTTTGTGTGAGGGAGATTTATTGTAAAATTTTTACACATAAATTTGACATTGTCTTTTTTTAAACTTGTGCACGGCCATTTTGTGGCACAGGTGTATGAGCATTTTGAACTAGCTCCATGGTTAAAACTACCTCCATGATTTAACATTCATTTATAAAGAAATAATACGCCTTGGAAAAAATGCATACAGCAGTTCATTTGTAAAATTTTAAAGAGCCTCAGAAAAAAAGGAGAAGAAATTATATATATCTGCTTTGTTGGGAATGTTTGATAAGTATGAGCTGTGAAAAGGCGATAATTTGAGAGCCATATTGTATCGCCATTCATTCTTCACCCTCGTCTTTTCTGATCGCTGCAATAAAACGTGCAGCGTCTTTGTTGAGCCAACTATAATGGCGTTTTTTCTCTCTTTTTATCCCAGTTATTTCCAAACGGACTAACTTTTTGTGAGATGGACACTTTTCTTCTCTCTGGCCGTCATGACATTGTGGCTGGCCAAGGAGAAATGCCTTTGAGGTAGCACGTAGGAAAAATCAGTGAGAAGAAAGGACATTTGTATGCAATAAGGGGGCACTTTGTGTGAAAACCTGCGTCGGTGTTGAATGTGGGTTTTGAGTAAATAAGAAAAATAGTAATGATAATACATTGATGGGCGTGAACTGATTTAATTAACCTTGCTTTGCTTGATGAAATATGATATCTCAGCCCCGATATGCAGACATGATCTTATGTATGAAATAAAATGAGTACTTCAACATTTTGAATTGGCACAACGTGGCTTATCAATGCTTTATTTTTACCCCTTTCTTTTTTACTGCTGTTTTTTTTTTTCACTCTTAAGGGAATGGTGTTTCTTGGGTTCCTCAATTATATAAAAACTTTTTTTTGTCTCTGTGAAAAAGTACGATTCCTAGGTTCGAATCCCACCTGAATAGAAATTGCTGTGAATTTTTTTCTCAGCAAGACTCAGTAAGAGTTGCTCAATGCTCATCACACATCGGTTAAGGTTTGACAAAAAAAAACTAAAATTAATGATAATTTTTATCCCGATGCGATTTGTACATTTTTGTTTCAAGTGTACCCTGACTCTAAGTTCATTGTTTTTGCAGCTTGATATAAACACCATGTAGTGTGTGTGTGTGTATAATATTCATCAGCCTTAGCTTAGTCCTCGCATTATCATTCATTCATTCATTCAATCATTCATTCATTTGGTTTTTTATTCCAACTTGGAACACACCCCTTAACCCCAGGGAGGTTTACATCAACATTTTAAACCTGAATTATTTTAATATACATTGGCAGGAGAAAAATAAAGTCAGCAGAGTTAATCAGACGTTATGTTTTTCTTTTAAATTCATAAATAAAAAGATGAATTTGGCAACACAATTAATAATAGGTTCATCTGTAGAACTCATAAGAAATTCAAATTTTTCACTGTTAGTAAACAGCTGAAAATGTGCATTATTTCCACTCACGATGTTAAGCATTTGTTCCCTAAGAGCACTGTCACTATCACAAAAAGTATCATTTTAGTTTACTTCTATCATCCCAGAATGGTGTAATACACAGTACATGTCCATGCAAGCCTGGCAGTTGCAAGCACACCCAAGCCCTGGCTGCCGTTAGTTGCACATGGCCTGTAGACAAGGTACCTATTTGCAAAGCCTTCTCGTACCAAGCCTTTGCCGATGAGTCTTGTACTAATCGTTACCTTCCTATTGGCAATGCCATCCAACCATTACAGAAATATGCCAAACATGTATACAATTATTTTCGTATAACTAATTTCTAGGTAACTTGAAAGCCAAGGTCAGATCTTCACGTAACTTTGACTATTAAACTACCAATTAGGTAGTTTAGCTTGCCCACAAAAAAAATCATTTACATGTACCCATCATTTTTTACAGTGTAGTGGGTGAACATCTGCGATACTCCTTGCCAAAGTCTAAGCAGTTCCAGCCAAAACTCCAAAACTCAAAACTAGGTTTGTTTCTCTTCAAATATGAGAACAAGAGCTTTCAAACAGCACCTAATTAGGACATATATTGAAAGTATTTATTAAATTTATAGAATGTTTTAGACATCACATCACATTGATATGTTTCAGTCATCTATATTTTGATTGTCATTTCACTATTTTTGAGAACTGCTCGATTTTGGCATCCGTTGTCACATGTGTGTCTCAACTTATTTTTTATTGAAAGCTCTGCAAGTCATGTTTGAAATCAGGGTTTTTTTTGTTTGAAGTGGTTATTTCTCCCTTCCTTACCATGTAAAAACTGCACTGTACGTTCTGCAGATGGTGAGCTTTATTCCTTGAGGGTCGAGGCATTTTGTTTTGAGTTGGTGAAGGAAACATTCTTTGGATTATCAAAAGGTCGTTGTGAAGGTTTGAAGGCGCAGTGTCCATTAAGGCAGCCTTGATAGTTCTGATGTCTTCATCAAGCTCAAAGTCATTGTTAATCCTTTTCAAGACACGATCAAGTATTTGGTGGTTTTTTTTTTCCAATCTATTTTTCAAAAATTACTCCAAAAGTCCATTAAAGGGGCAATGATCCTGAGAAATATTTCTGTTGTATACTCACACACAAAAAAGGACGATTAAATACATGACAAGTATGCAGAAATGTTTTTTTTAAAAATTGTAAAAACCAAACCTAAAGTGTTTTTGGTTTTCAAAATAACAGGTGCGACCATGAGGCCATCAAAATGTTTTGCATTTATACTGGCCCGAGTTTGTGAGCATTTTGTTATTTGTTATTACTTGCACAAGCAGCCTATCCTGCATCCGTATATAAACATCTATCCCGCAGCCTGCTCATTTTTGCACTTCATAGTAGGATAATACTCATGTGTGAGGACTGTACTTGTATAGGAAGAAGAAAAGCTTATTCGAATTACTTCAAACCTAACAATAAAGCAACTTGCAATAAAATCCCTGGTAAAAACTCCCCCCAAAACTGTCCATGTAGAATGGTGCGTCTTTTATCCATAGTGGTTTTATGGAGCATAGGGGGTAAATCCAAGGGGGTAAAAGCTTCACTAGCTTTTACTTAGGGAGGGTGTTATTTTGAGGGTAGTTGACTGCAGAGCAAACGACTGATTGTTCCCCTGTACCCTTTTGCTGAAACTCAAATTATTGGAATGGAAGAGGATGAGAGAAGGGGGTCAGTGAGAGTTGAATGCTTTGGTAGAGCTCTATAAGCAACTGGGATATCCGTTCATGGCTCAACAAGCGTTTTGTTTCATTTCCTGTTCTACCAAATACTAGGATTAGTATCCGTAATTCAACAACACGCAGCGGGAACTTCATTGTCAAATATATGAACCCCTGCAATTATCCTCCCCTGAATCTGTTTAAGATAGAATTTGAGGGAATATTTATTATCGTTGTGACAGTGAGACAAATTGGTAACTCTAGTTTCGGCTGTTTTGTGAAAATCACTTTTTAAGGTTTGTTGACGTTTTAAACAATCACTGGTTTATTTGTGAGTTATTGAAACATTAATACTAAAGCATAAAGTGATATCTACATTTAATTACCCATACAACAAATTTCCTTAATTCATGTCAACTTTAGACCTCGTTGCACAAAGTGGTTGATCAATGACGGGGAATACTGTGTGGTACAACAAGAGATTCAACTTTTTTTTGCTCGAAAAACATTGACGATTTTGGACACCATTCTGTGTAAATGACCTGTATCTTTGGAAAAACTTGTAACTTTTACATTTTATTCAGACAAAAATAAAACATCTTTTGTATATTCCAACTCAAATTCACCAAAAATGTGAGATACGACCATGTTGCAACGACAGGATGATATTTTGTGTGTTCAGTGGTTTATATAACCTACTCCTGTGTGTAAACTTGACTCAAAACCTGAGTACAATTTTCGGTTTTTTTAATATGCAGCAACCATTACCTGGGCGCCAAGCATAGACAATAAACATTAATATGTCTGTGGCTGGTAACCTGTTTTTGCTGAGCAAGAATTTTCTGTGCTTGGCAAATGTCTGTGCTTTAGGAAGTCTTTCAAACTGTTGTCAGTACAGTGGGTCTGTGTGATGCAGGGAACTGTTTTCTGAGTGTCTAGAAAATATAAAAACATATGACACCGATGTCATTATCATTCAATGACCTGTTCAATCCTTGTTCAAGCTACATTCATGAAACCCTTATGTAATTGTTTAGTTGTTGTTTTTGTTTTTCATAATCTTCATAATCATCGATAATCTTCTTATCGATGATTCTGTTCTAGTCATTGGATAACATTCCTTTCTTCTTTTTTTCCCCATCTGTTATCATTTTTTAACGATAACATGCATGGCCTATTTAAAGTAATACGTAAATAAAATATACATTTCAAATATGAATGAGCGATGGAGACAGTCAAGCCAAAGTTATGCTTTTTATGTGCTCCCTACGGTGTATTTCACATATATAGTTTTCCAAAAAGGTCATCAAATGTTTTTTCCCGTCATTCTAGGCCAGAAGAGTAGCTAAAATGACTTCAGATTACTTTCTAAACATAATCATTTAGTGCCTGTATATTTCTAGAAAATATGCCATAAAAATTGATCATAAAACATTTGAAATGCTTCACTAGCTTTTAGGATGGTGTGGAGCTCAATAACATTTTTTAGAGTTCTCCTGGGGTATTTTCAAAACTGGGGGCATTCTGGAACTAATGTTTGCAAGTTTGGCTGAAACACGATGAACAGGGGCCTTGGAATGTTTTTTTTTAATGTTTACTTTTAGCTTATAAACTATACTGTAATGGAAGAAAAAGGTGGTATTATGTGAAACGGCCAAAATTTGTGTGTATTGGTGTACAATTCCAATGGGATGAACCCTGGGGTGGGGAAGGGGGATTCTGAGGTATCGCAGGCCTGTATGCTTCGTTTTTTAAAGGCAGGGGCACCAAGGCATTTTCTCCTTGGTAAAGGGCACCCTATGAGGAAATTGTAAATTTCTATTGGAACATTTCAAGGGCACCAAGGCAATGACCAGTGGGCATGGAGGCAATTGCCTTCATTGCCTCCGTGACGTATCAGGCCTGGGGACTGTCGCAATTTTTTTTTAAATTAAATGCTACTGGATGTTTCCTGTTGGTAAATAAAACTAAACTTACATCAAACTTTAACAAAGTCCTCTGTACCTGAAGTTGCAGAATGGAATGTGTTGGTTCCAAATTTGACTAAACAATTCTGACATCCTTCTTAATACAAAAGCACACACAACCTGTTCAAAAGTTTTGTTGTCCTTTTGTGTTTTTTTAGGGAACCATTTCTGTAGAAATTTTATACATGGTATTTTATTATTTTCATAATCCATACAAACTTGTTCAGAACTTACTTGGCATGCATAACATTATTGACACAAGAAAAAGAAAAAAACCAGCTCTTTGGGTATTGAGATAGGTGTTATTCTATAGGGGTCGCTCACAATGGCACAGGCTAAGGTTATGTTTGTCCATGGTTTGTCCGAGTCACTGTTTAGCAGTTTAGCTTTTCACAGCATTAAGTGTCAATCAGTACGCTGGGGCACAAAAGAAGCATTGTCGATCACACTTGAACTCTGTAACACCCAACCCCCCCAAGAAGGGTTTGTATTTATTTGTATTATAAGGTTGCAGAGTTGGCCCCCATTGCTTTGAGATGGAACAACCGCCATTGTATCTTACCTGGACATGGGCTGGATTTCACAAGGAGTTAGGACGAGTTACTCGTCCCATCTTAGGTTTTAATAACTCCTCAAGAGTCCTAAATCGACTCCTGTTTATGAAAAGACCTAATAATGCCAGTTCAAACAGGGAAAAGGAAGCATAATCAAGTTTTGTTATTGTTGGAGTTAATGTTCATTATTGTTTTTTGTTCACGGGGGAATAAGAACAAAAGGGGTTGTAAAATGACAACAATAGTCGGTGATAGAGTAAATCTTGGCAGCCTTTTGCTGAGCCAAAATAGTTGTGGGACAATTCTTAACTAGAAGTCAACCCCCACGAGTCGAAAAATTTGATCAGACATCTGAACCAGTAAACAAAAGCCTTTTGTTTTCATTCCATTGTTGAATATTTGGTATAACTGTCTTCCAGTTCCAGGTATGCATTATCAGAGAAATATATACACAGTGCCTAGGGATAAGAAAGATTGTTGATAAAAGTGTTTGGTATACCTAGGTCTTGTCCACCAAAACCTGGGTACTCTTTGGGATTTAAATCTTTTGCTGCAAAACCAGGGGGGTTGGGCAAGACATAATAATTGCATTTGCGAGAGGACTCCCCCTCTGGTTATGTAACGTTGAATCCTCAACCATCCAAATTCAAGGACAGTGTTCAATGAAACTGTTGGAGTATTGTCCATCGGTTTCATACCAGCGATAGTCAAGGACAAAGTAAATCAAATGCGCCATATGTCCCTTTGCAAAACATTGCTATGTAAGAGGGGGTGGAGGAAATACGAAGGTAGTCTTCTTCCTTGCTGATGTATTTGACAAAGCGTCGTCCAAAGATTCCGTTTCATTGTTTAGGAGTAGAAATCACTCACATTGTAAAGGGGGTATCAATTTACCAGGATTTCACAGGTTCATAAAGCAGAGAGCTTGTAAGTCCGGGGGACTGCGAGCGTCGTGGACTGAGAGCGTTGTGGCTCGGTCAAAGCCTTTTGGAGACTTGGAGGGATTCAATGGCAGCTTACAGCACACCATCATTATATCCTGATTAATAATTCCTCCATTTGGATCAAAAATCTATCTGTTTCTGAGCTCTATTGATGATGCATTATTGTCCCAGGAAGACAGTCCCTAACCAAGCCTAGCAATTTAAGCTGCTTCTTTATGACAGCACTGGGAATGCTCGTATAATATCGTTTATGGTTATTTTTTTTTTGGCCAATAAGAATAGTTAATGTATAAACAATTATGAGGTAGTTTTCTATGTTTTTATGGTCGCATACATTTGTTCTGCTCAATGCATATGAATGGTTGACTGTGCATTGCGATATGAGGGTTTTGTTTAGTATGATATTTTACTGTTAATGTGTCGGTATGTACTTGCATAAGTATTTAACATTGGATCCGAAATTTGTATACTGAAGGTCTCGGTAACCTCAGAGTCAAACGTTACATGTAGTTGTACAAATTAGAAATATACATCATAGAGACGCACGGACCAGTAAAACTTGCACTAGTGTAAGTTTTATTGGTGTGTGTTTGCTTAGGCTGGTCTTACTCATCTTGAAATATGTTTAAAATCTATGGAACTAGAAGAGACTTAGGCCGTGTTCAAAACAGCGACTTCGGCTACATCTATGGCTAGATCAATGTGTCTGTCAGTGTTGAAGAATAGGCAGAAGTGCGCAATCTAGACATAGCTGTAGCCAAAGTCACCATTTCAGACACATAGAGTGAAAAACAGCCGAGTAGGTTTGATTAGTGTAACAATTTCGGCTGTCGCTGACATATGGTTTATAATAGAATACATGATCCTAGTGATTGATTGTTTTTTCATCGGTCGGGGTCTGAAATGGCAAACTTTGTTTTGTTAACATCGGCTGACCTCTTGATTCTGCCAGAGGGCTTTGCAAAAAAACCAAAGGCTTAAATGAATCATAAAGTGTGTCCGTGGCCAACTATAACCACCGTAGTGTTGGAAAGAGCTCTTTACTTGTTTTGAAGTTAGCAGTTTGTTAAAAGGTTTAAGTTTCAGTTGCCCTGAAAAGGTTTTGCTGTGAAATAGTTTCATATTTTGGAAACGGGGACAAAGCATTCCCAAATGACAACCAGTGAGTGGGCAAAAAAAGATGTCATCTCTAAGTTCTTCCTTAAAGCCAAAGGCATCTGCTTCAAATCTTTTATTTCTTGCCATACAGTTGTTTCAAATTGTTGGAAATTAACACTTTTCTTACTTTCTCTTTAAAGAAGCTGAGACAAAAGTGTTTTATATTTTTGCCCAAAAGGAGAATATTCCGAAAGGAAGAGAAGAAAAAAAAAGGCTATATCATTGCTAGTTTTGAAACTGATCTTCATCCAGAAATGAGAACCATTATATTTTGTGCCCTCTCAGGTAGAGACTCCACGGCCCAATCCACAGGTCACCCTGAGTGGAATTTTAACCCCGGGTCGTGTCGTTGGGAGAACAAAATCCGGGTTAGTACCACTTCACCAAGCTAACCTTCTAGCGGTGTGACACATGTGTTGTTGACAGATGGCAACATTTGGAAACATTAGTGTGCAACTTTCTGTTAAAAAGCAGTCATTTTCACAAAGGAGTGTTGTTCAGTTATGTATTTTGTTATCCCCCAAGAAAATGTAGAACTCAAGAATTGGAGTGTTCATAAAACGAATGAATTTCGACCCGGTTGATTTTTCTGCTCGAAAACACACCCGAAGTGATTCATTAATAATCATTTAAACGTTTTTTGATTAAGCAATAATCAAGCTCAAATTCATCCATGCTTATAATTGTTCCCTTACTAATGATCGTTCTGAGCAGTTTACCGTTAAGTGCTCATCAACTTAACCACTGGATTCAGAGAAAGAACAAAATAAAAATAACTTCTATGCTATAAACCTGGCCAATCACTTTGTCATTTGGGAAAAGAAAGGGGGAAAAAAGACTGCTGTGCTTACTCTAACATGGTAATGCTTGCATAATAGCACTCATTCACAGGGGGTATTAATTGGACCTCATGGACATGGTAATTTGATTCAGAACTTGAAATTACACCATCAAGGATCTTATTAATGCTCCTACCCCATTAAGCAATGGTCCGAGTCGCCACGGTATTAGTCGCACATGTGTGCTTAAACCGTGTAGGGAATCACATGCGAGGCCCTGGTGGCATTATTGCGTAGATGGACTTTATATATTAAAATCATTGAGGTCTTTAAGGTCGCTTAAATGGAACATTTCTTGGCGGATTTTTCTAAAATCTTCTTAAGACCAGTTTGTATTTTTGTACAGTATGTGTTACTTTTATTAAAGAGTTGGCATTGGCTAATGTTACAATTTGATCGCTATTCTCAAGCATATGCAGCCACTTGACCACCGGGCACGTCTGTTTGAATCCTGTTATTGGAGGAAATATGAAATAATAAAAATAGCAGTTGACAAGCAGAATAACTAGAGCTTTAGAAGACATTATTTTAAAGTTTGTCAACAACAATCACCTATAACAAATCTTACTTAGCTTTTGGTGGTGAGTTTTTTAGTACAAGGAATCAAGTTTGATTGTAAGAGGACTGATTTATAATGGTAGAGCTACATGTGTCCAGTGTCTGTGTAATTCCTTTTTAGTCATAATTACAGTATGTCACCTAAATTAATTAAATCTTCAAATTTGAAGTGAAATTTTTTTAGACAAATCTAGCATGTTTTGTTAATACACTGACAAAATCTAATAAGAAATACATAACAAAGCCGTCTCAATTGTCAATTTTGAAAAGAGCAATACGATGTTGTAGTTAGGGTTGTTTCTTTTTCGTCAAAGATATAAAGATTTTTTGAGAGATCTTAGAGATTAATGATAAGATAAATTCATCTTCTCATCCAACCATTTCCCACCCTAGGGTCCATGGTTTTCAGTCTGCGTCATCTCAAGGTTCACAGAAACAGCTTTTCTTTGTTGACACTTCTGTAACAGACATGAGAATTCATATACTATGGATTGCGCTAATCTGAACTCCTTGAGGCAAAGAGAGTCATATCGCTACGAGTGTAGCAAGTCAAAAAGGCCATTGTTGATGGTAACCGCAGTAAAACACACTGTCTACTGACTGTAATAGCGTTGTTAGAGAGATGGCCAGCTTTCGATACATAGCCTTTCCACTCACCAGCGAGATATAATATCAATTTTTTTTTTCGCCAGCGTCTTCTAGGGTGATTTATATTGCAGGTGTTCCTATTGTTATATACCTCCTTTTAGCAGATGCCACATCACTCAATGCAACACCTCCCCTGTTTCCAACAATTCCTCCATCAAAAGAAACCTACCATCAGGTAAAAGACAAAAAAAAACGGCGGAGTTGTTTGGCAGTAGGGATGGGGGCGGTGCGAAGCATCTCTCCCCGAGTCGGCCTTGGAGTGATGCATGCAGCCAGACCTGGGGGAAAGTGGGATAAATAATTACCAAGGTGGCCTGCTATTGTGCTGAGACACGGTCAGGGTCCCTTGCTTATGGAATGTACGTGGGAACAGCAGTTTATATTTGATAGTCGAGTTTTGTCCATATTTTTTTGCGGACTGTGCTTTTTTCCGTAAAGGCTAGTCATAGGGCTAGTGTAGAAGCTTGAAAAACCCAAATAATTTCAATTGAGCTGAATTTACATTTCATTTTTAATTAAGACTTTTTGGTTGTATTAGTGTGTATCCTGTATAGTGTGAGATGCAATACTATGCTTGTGCACTCTCAATGAATATTTACCTTATGCAATTTTGTTTGTTCGTTCTGTATAAATATGAAAACAAAAGATAATTATTGTGATGGTCTTCAAACACTGACTCATTGTACTTTAAATTTAGATATTTAAAGGAGCAAATCACCAATTTTCTGTAAGATTTTAAAAAGGATTTATCTTACAGGAAATGGTAGTTTGCTCCAGTATATATCTGAGTTTAAAATACCAGCAAGACAGTATTTTTAAGTTCAGTTATTTTGAAAAAAGGAAAAACAAAGCATTCCAAAGATTAGACTGAAAAGCCCTCTCTTTTGTGCATTGTTTCCACCGTTATAAAGTATGCTAGCAATGAAAGAGAGTAGAAAAGCTGACAACAATTTCATTCATTATTCAGCTACATTTTCATCTTATCAGGTTAATCTGTTCGTCAAAGACGTGAGATTATCATTTATTTACGGATACTGTTGATTTATAAATGTGATCCAACTGGCACAAAGGATGACAACAGGATACTCAACAGTTCTGAAGTTATCTGTTAATCTGCCCTTTTTGAATAACTAAAACTGAAAAAATGACATGCAAAATTAAATTTCCTGGGGCAAAAAAAAGTTTTCTAATAATGGGAGACATAGATATTAGCGTCTGGCATTGCGGTAAGGGAAAACCAACCTTGCTGTTTCCGATAAAACAATTTGGGATCAAGTTAGTGAGACTATTTTGGCTTTGTCTTTTATTGATGTGCTATTGTACTATTAATTGAGATAATATCCTGAACAGGTTACAGGTTGGCTTGGTCCTCAGGTTTTTTGTCTTTACCCCAGTTAAACTTAACAATAGACTTATCTGGGTTAAAGCCATTGGACACTATCGGTAAACAGTATTGTCCAAGGCCCACACTTTGTGTATCACAACTTCTATATAAAATAACAAACCTATGAAAACTTGGGCTCAATCGGCCATCGGAGTTGGGAGAAAATAACGGGAAAACCCAACCCTGTTTCAGCACGTTTCGCCGTGTCATGACATGTGTATAAAATAAATCCGTAATTCTCGATTATCGAGAACTGATATTGTTTTAATGTTTTCTCAAAAAGTAAAGCATTTCATGTCTTTCACCATTACCTTCTGTAAACCCTGTAAATTATTAGTAAATCTGCGAACTTTTAATTTTGTTTCTGTACCGAAAGTGTCCAATGGCTTTAACCAGTTGGAGTCAGAAATTAAAAGGAAATCCTATTGGTGTAACCAAGGTTTGAGGTATGAAACATTGATAGATACTTTTAAGTGAAAATAATCCTTTGGTATTTTTAGGTGACTTAAAAACAATTTTTTGGGGGGGGGGAAACAAAACTGAGAACTAGTTGCAAATTTGTTTGGCTGTTTGTGCTGTACTCGGTTTCATATTGTTGGAAATCCTATTTGGAAATAAAGGCACTAGCAATATGACAACAGTGACAACTCGGGATGTCTGACACAATTGTCAACATAACGACAAAGCAATATTTTTGTTAAAGGCAAACTGCAGCATTGGAAATCGTTATCATCCTTAGGGGCTGGGGGGGGGGGGGACTAGGTTATTTTGCTCACACACATTCACAAATCCTCCAGAAAAATGTTTCCATTTGAAGCACTGTCAAGATCATGGACATAGCTTTTGAAGGCCCCTAAATGACCATTTCTTATTTCTATTGCTGCAGTTGAAACTAACTTGCATATTAATGCACAGAATCCCTGGTGAAAGAACAAGTGATCAAAACAAAAATAGAGCGTCCCAATGAGGTGACAAAAGTTACTTGCACCAAATTAACTGTCAACCCACTTGACTTGTTGGTTTGATTTCTGTCATTGAATAGAAGGCCTGGTATTGTTATTTAGCCTTCGAGAAAGACTATGCTAGGGTCGAAACTTCAGGCCATTAACTATTTTTGAGTTTATACCATCAGTCCATTTGGGTGGTAAGTTGTTTGCAGCAGCTAATTCTATTTTCTTATTGAACAGAAGGCACAAATTAATCCAGAATGGTTAACCAACTTGTGACCCACTTTCATGGCGCCACAAGTTACAGTATTTAAAATTGAAATAAAAAGAAGTAGTTGTTAAGAGTTTTATTTTTTTTATTATACAACAACCTGGTATCATAAAAAAATGTTGTTGGAATGGCTCGTTTTAGTTGTCTGATATGAACAAGTGTTTTAGTTTGGGATGAACACGATGAAAAATATTAACAGTTACAACACAAACAATTTAATAAAAAGTTATGGTCAAGAATAAAGCTGTCTAAATTGATATCAAGTAGCTATGTAATGTGAAACGTTGGAGTCAGGTGAAATAAATGTTTTATGATCTATTGTGATGTGAATGCATTATCTGCCTGGAATTTCATTTTTGAGATGGCAAGGTAATTTCAATTTTGCAGAGAGCACTGCCATTGGAAGAAAAAAAATATAGAGTCTACGGGAAACATTTGAAGGGGCATCAAGGCCAAGACCAGGGGTGGATTTCACAAAGAGTTAAAGGAACACGTTGCCTTGGATCGGACGAGTTGGTCTATAAAACGCGTTTGAAACCGTTTGTTATGAAATGCATATGGTCAAAACACTCGCAGGACCAAGCTAGGCTAAAGCCGTGGTTTCGAAAAGGGCCATAGTCTGCAACTAAAAGGCTTGTTATTTTTTTTTTCATTATGCATAAACATTGTAATTATCATAAAACATAGCTTAATGCATTGTTTATGGGACTCTCATTTATAGTTTCTATTACAGGATGCAAGATTTGCATTTTTATAATACCCTCAACATCCGCTAGCATTCAATTAAATGAAATTGAATTTGTTTGTTTTTTTACAATAAAAACACATGACTGGACACGTCATATCAAACTGGCAAATTTGATTATAAAAAAAACATATAATAGACTCAAACAGGCACTCAACCAATGACAATTGAAGAAATGAAAGCTTCAGCAACAAAAACACAACAACAATGACACACATTTTGAGTAAAACAAAATAGGGTGACTATACATTTTCTGCCAAACATGGTCAGGCCAGTCTGAGTGGTCAATGGGCAGCATGCTATTTGCAACCCTCTTCATAATCCCCTTGCCACTTATTGTGATGCTGCCTTTTATACCATTGCCCCCCCCCCCCCTCTCTCTCTCTCTCTCTCTCTCTCTCTCTCTCTCTCTCTCTCTCTCTCTCTCTCTCTCTCTCTCTCTCTCTCTCTCTCTCTCTCTCTCTCTCTCTCTCTCTCTCTCTCTCTCTCTCTCTCTCTCTCTCTCTCTCTCTCTCTCTCTCTCTCTCTCTCTCTCTCTCTCTCTCTCTCTCTCTCTCTCTCTCTCTCTCTCTCTCTCTCTCTCTCTCTCTCTCTCTCTCTCTCTCTCTCACTCTCTCTCTCTCTCTCTCTCTCTCTCTCTCTCTCTCTCTCTCTCTCTCTCACTCTCTCTCTCTCTCTCTCTCTCTCTCTCTCTCTCTCTCTCTCTCTCTCTCTCTCTCTCTCTCTCTCTCTCTCTCTCTCTCTCTCTCTCTCTCTCTCTCTCTCTCTCTCTCTCTCTCTCTCTCTCTCTCTCTCTCTCTCTCTCTCTATCTATCTAATTATCTAAGAGGCAGGCATGACATTTCCCATTTCCAACAATCTCTTGAAACACATCTTTACTGATTGGCCCATGGACCTAATTGAGACTTTTTCTTTGATTAAACTGGACAGACACCTTTTAATGTTACAGATAAAGGGGGGCCTTCAAATATATTGTATTGCTATTATTACATAATAATCATGTAAGAATTCACAACAACCAAAAGTATCGGGTGTAATTTTCCCCGTTTTTTTTAAACAAAAATTATTGTGTATTCACAGTCATTTCTAGGTGTAGTGTTTCTGTAAAGTTCCTCCCAGGTATCTAATGAACATTCTAGTCCAGAGATCCACGTGGAATCAATAAAATCAATGAGAACAGACTCCAAAACATGGCTTTTGATTCTGACTGACCCAGATTAAGAGGCAGTCAATTTCAGCTGGCAAGTAGCGCAGTTATAAGCTGAGACAAAGACAGGAGAACGAGAACGAAGGAGAGGGAGGGGGGGGGGGGAGGTGGTGGATATAGGTTAATGAAGAACAGTCATTACTGATAGAACAATCAAGGAAATGGGTTATTCCCTGTAGCTTCCCGTAGTCCCTATAGGGAGCTCGGCAATCAGTCGTCCACAGAAACATCTGCTTTTGATAGAGAAATGTGTTGAGCTTTATTTTCTAATTTGGAAAATGTAGCGGTGGTTTATATTTTGTGTACAGGTGATTATGACTTTTCCTGTTTTGCTTTGGTTGTCGCACTGAGCGGGGGAAGGTTAAAGGTCAATGTCAGTTGCTATTTGTAAAGCACTGCTAAGCATATGTTCTGTTGATCAGCATTGAGCTGGGAACCAGTTTAAACACCATTGGATTTGTAGTCGGGGTTTGATACCAGCTCTTGTTGTTTGTGGTTGCTCCAGTTATAGTCACTCCGACCATGGAGGGAGGAGTTTTGCTGAAATTAAATCATCTTTACAATGTGTGGGCCTAAAGCTTTTGGACACATTTTCAAATGCTTTTCGCACACATTATGTCCACAGGATTTGAAATTGGGTTTCCTTAGTTATTTAAAAACAATAAAGAAGTGTTGGAATCATGTGACTTTAGCTATGGCTATGGCCGTTGGCTGTATTGACAATATTGAAGACTAGACCATTTCGGTGGTCCGGCAAAACAATAGAAAGGACCAGTGTGTGGGCCTCCCACTACCACTTCCAAATTAGATGCTCATTAGAAGGTGCCATCTGTGATGCTGATTGAAAGAAATAATGTTTGTAAAAACAAATGAATCAACTGTGTCATCACATAAGCCTGAGTAGATGAGCAATTTGGGTACAGGAACATGATAAATATCAATTTGTTTGATACAATTTGTCTTTCTGATGGGGGCTTGTTAAGTTCTGGTTTAAATAAATTGAGTGTTTAAATATCTGTTTGTGTATATCCTACCCTAGGCAAGTTTTTAGTACCATAATTGCTGTTATGAGAAAGCAACTGTTATTCATCATCTAAAAAAATGTCTTTCAGTTTGTCAATTGAGGTTAGGGCGACATCTTGACCTAATTCTCACACTTGCGTCGATTCCAATATGACTCCCTTCACAACATTTCCCAAACCCATTCTTCCCAGAACTAACATTAGACCTACATCCTAAAAGCGAAAAGAGATTCATTTCTCATTATTATCACACACAAACAAACATTCTCTTACTTCCCCCACACCTTCCAAATCCTAGACTCCATGTGTGAAAACAACTCATCTTGTAACGTAGCACAAAAAAGTCACATTTCATTCAAATCATTGGAATAATCCAGTTCATCCTGTAAACAACCTTTCCACCAATCCATCCAAGTTGTATTTCATGCATTATGCATCATCCTTTTCCTTAAGGTTCCTTAGCAACCAGCCTACAGGGGTCATGGCCGGTTCAAACACTCTATCACCTCTGCACACTTTTTTTTTTATTTGGTATCAACCTCCTCGTTATGTTGGTATCCAAGTTTAATTTATTTAGCAGCATTTGGGTTTTTTTCCTTCTTTTTCATTGAAAATTATTGACAGCTTGAACCGAGCAGTTGTATGTAAGAAAGTTTGAATGTTTTTGTTGGTGTAGGTGTAATATTCAACTGAGTCCAAATGCTACCATGTTTGTTTTAGGGGGTTTTCATGGAAGCTATTTTAAAATTTAAACCAATCTGTTTGGAAACTCCCTAGATCTGATTGTAAATTACAAACACAGCTCTTGTTGAACCCCTTTTCTGTGTGTATTCACCAAACGAAACCTAACGATTGTGGAACAAAATGATATCAAGGTTTCAGATGCAGCAAACAATCCTTTGAACTCTATTTAGAACAGTTTTTAGTACGACAACGGGAATGTTATCAATGAGTAAGTTTATCAGGAACTTTAATTGGTGCACGAAGGGCTTTCCTGAGGTTTCAAAACTTTATAAATTGTCAACAATTTTCTCATATTTCTTGTATTAAGTCAGAGGTTTTTTAAAATTTATTTTCTTCTCTTTTATTTAACCTTCAATGGTAGTTGCATATTATGTAGTTTCCAAGTATGATACTCTGAAGTGTTTCGCCTGTCGGTTTCATGTCCGTGCTCGCCGGTGGTATTGTGTATGCATGGTTGAGTCACGTGCAAGCGTTAATAGATTGACGTTCAATACAGCGTGAACCAGTGACGCCAACTTCGCAGAAGGACGGCGCATTTGCCAAAGCAGAGGTCACCAACAACAGACAGCTAAACAGGTTAATAAACAGTTAGACAAACAAACAGAGCTGAGGGTAAGAAACCGCCTCCTCTTTTGTGCCATTCAATTCTTTGTGAGCAGTGCCAGGGTAGTCTTTTTTGTGTCGGTCTGACTGTATTTATAAGCGTTGATAATGTGGATCTTATTTACCCCCTTCCTTCTTTTCTTTTCTTCAAGGACAACAAACGAAATTGCAGACCATGTTGAAATCTCTTTTCCAAAAAAATTTAAAAAAAAAGGTGAAAGAAATCTCTGAGTCTAGGCACTGATTCGTATTAATCTCTGACCTTGACAAATTTCGGCCCAGTGTGAGATTTCTGGCGGATAAGCAGCACAGATTTTCAATAGAAAGAAAACAAAAACCTTTCAACAACAACAAAAAAACGTGCCAAAAATGTTCAATGATAAAAACATACATATAAATGCCTTCTGAATTCCATGGAAAGGTTATGAGCTTTAATTTATTCACTCAATATATAGGTGGACATCTGTTGTCTCTTTAAATTATTCACGTTCAAATGAGAATAGCCATAAACGGGAATGAAATAAGATCAGCAACAAGGGATTGGATTTCATTTATGAACCAAATTTTTAAAACAGTAATAAATGAAAGCCATATTGCTCCCATGTTATCAAACAATAAGTAAACAGGTGTTACAGCCATTTTAGATGCTAAAGATGATGAAATGTACTGAATTAGAGACTAATAATAAATTTTCCTCTATGGTATAAAGTGTCCATAACACTGAATTTGCTGCAAATACACTCATGACTGATATTATTCCTTGCTGATTTATGGAATCGTGCGGTAGATGTTCATGCAAATGTTTTATAGCTTGGGTATTTTCTAAGGGGTTTGCCTGGATTGAATATATGTAGTATTTGTTCACTCAGGACCTTTTTGTTAGCGGAGCTGGATGAGGTAGACGACGCATAAAGGAATAGATAGAAATCACACGATGCGTTCTCTCGTAATCATATTCGGCTATTTATATCAATGTCCATTGAACAATATCCAAATAGAAAAGTTTATGCGAGACTCGCTTGAGACGCTTTCTGCATGGCGTGACCTTGAGCTTCCTAATGAAGAGATGTCGAAGATATCCGCAGGAGGGGATTTTACATGGCTTACTACATCCATGCGTCACTGCCGATAGCACGTGGCAATGAACCGTACACCGCCGATGATTAAGAAATAAACGACTGTTTTCTACCACCTCAATTTGAATTTACTCTCTGTATCGATGAAGCATTCCCTTCCTCCTGTCTCGTTTGTCCGTGGATGGTAAATTGAGATTTCGTTTCGGGAATCGCCGAATGACGTGTGAGAGAAATTCATATTATGTCAGCCGGCTGCAGTAAGGCGGACTGATTGAAATTCTTAGAGGGGAAGGGCTGACACGTTGAGCCTGGGCCCTGGCGAGAACTCTGCCTTCCCACTCCCCCCCCCCCCCCCTCTTTGCCTCCCACCTTGGAGCAAATTGGCATGACAGCAGAGATACTCTGCCAATCTGTCGGCAAGCTGACTTGTTTGGGGGGATTTACGGACATCAAGTCTAAATCCCAGAACACAAGTCTCTTGAAAACACTGCTCAGTTTACCCGCTGGAAATATTAGAGAAACTCAGAAATGTCGAGCTTGAAATGTCCTAAATCAATCAGAAATGCAGCAACGTGTTTTATTTTTTTGAGTTAGAAAGAGGAGTGGTAGATTGTGATTCCTTGGTTTTGAGACGACAGGCCTTGAGTTTGAAGTTTGGGTTTACACGTGGTTCAATTGGTTGGGTTTTGTGGATTTAGAGGATGGCTTCAAGAGAATTTTAGGAAGTTGTGTAAACAATCTCTGTTTTGTAAGGGGCTCCCTAGACCTCTTCCTCTTCTATCTAGGCAGTCATGGGATTTGTCCGGACTAGTTGTTGACCCCCCCTGCACCTTCAGATTTTCTTGAAAGAGGCAGATTTACTATCAAAAAACTTCGTCAAAAACTTGGCCGTTTTATGACCAAACCTTAAGATATCGCATTGAAATGATGAAGTATAACATCAAGGGATCAATTTCACAAAGAGTTAGGACTAGTCCAAAATGAGAACTTGTCCTAGGAGATGTTAAAAAATTAAGGCTAGTTCTAAGTTACGGCGATTAACTTGAGATAAGACTAGTCTTAACTCTTTGTGAAATCCACCCCTGTACATTCAGTGAGATTCATCTTCACACCAAGAGCAAATTGTTATCCAATTTCCCATACAATCCCCCTTCTGATCTGGGGCAGTCTCTTGTGCTTACAGAATCTTAAACATTTAACCCCCCTTTTTTGCTTTCAATTAAAGTTAATTTTTAAAGCAAATATTCAGCTAGGAAAATTGTGCATTATAATGTAATAGTCAATGGCAAACAGACTACTGAGATGAGTGCATCAATGAAAATTGTTTGGGTAGACAAAAAGTTATAGTTGGAGTTTTGGTCATTTGGTCATCCAAGCCCTTTGTACTATTGTATTGGTGTCACTTTTGCTTAGAATATCCGACTGTCAGACAAATATTCCACCATTTACTAGGTCACTGCAACATTGATGGGCCAAACTTTAAGAGTATAGTCAGTACATGCAAATAAACATAAAATTGGAATACGTGCACGCACTAAATGTTAGTAAAATTTAACGTGTTTGCCTGATATCCTGGTACATAGCTTCTATTTTTAGCATTAGTGCTGAGTGCTATTTGCATTATTCAATTAGGTTTATTATAAACAACTTCAAAATAATGCGACAGCGGTTAAAAAGACTTATGTTGACGTGTTTACATTGTTAACATTTACGACAATAACAAAATTTTAACAATTTAAACAGGTAACCTGAAAAAAGCGACATAACCAAAAATACAAGATCTTATGTAAAGATATTTGCTGAGAAACTTTATTTTTGAAACATACCTTTGTACATGTCAAAGACTCACAAGGCCTGGAGTAAAAATTATTTGGTTCTGCGTAAAAAAAACTAAATAAGTGGTTGAGGAATTGTATTTGTGACCATGACTATGGCCTTCTTGCTTTCACCATGGGTGTAACAAACACACTAACCACCTCCTGCCTACCCTTAAATCATCCAGTTCCCAAAAATTACTCAAAATTACAAATTTATCAAAGGGGCTGTACCATTGTGGTTGTCAGGAACTGTTCTGTTAAATAAACCATGTCACAGTAAACATCAGAGAATTACAATATTAAAATTATGGAGTTACCGAACTTGAAACTCATGTTTGTAGTGGCACCCAAGTCAAAAGCAGTAGACTTCTCATGGCATACTATTGGTTGGTAAACTAACTTTTGTTTTAAAAGACAAACAGTTTTCTTTGCCTTGAACTTGCAGAGCCTTACCTCTATGAAGTTTGACAATGTGTACACAGAGAATGGGAAATTAAGTTAGAATTATTTGAAATTAATGTTATATTGATTTCGTTCTTTTAAGATACTTTTTTAATTTGGTTAATGAATTTTATGGTTGATTCTGACTTATGAACCATGTATTACTATTCTTTTCAAAGAGATTATCAGTTACTTAAAAAATTCCTTTCAGATTTATTTAGGAAAACTTCCCAAAATCCATATAAAACTGGACTTCGCACCTATCATGACAGCGTATTATAAATGCTAAGACTGTCTTGAAACATTCTCATTCATATTTCATTCCACACATGACAATAAAGTTGTCCAATAAAGTCGTCCGCAGATTGATCCAGCTATTTAAAAAAAAAAAAAAAAACTCTATTTAATGCATCCACCTTCTGCAGACGTGTCCTCCACCCATTCCGTAATGGTGACCGAATCCAAAGTCACCGCCCCCCAACATAAAAAAGCAACTGTTCAATGGATGTCAATGAACTGCGAAAAAAAAACTACCAATAAACTTGTCTGCTGACCCGTACAACCTTCTGCAACCCTCCAGGAATGACTAAAAATAAAAACCACTTTGCGCCAGCGGCCCTCGTAAATTTTCTTACTGCTGGGCAAAAAGTCTTGGGGGGGGGGGGCGCATTTATTGAGTATGACGGTTTTATGCGTCCCTGATGTAACATTGATGGTGGTACAGTGTTTGCTCCTCTGACCCCTGTGAGGCTTGGGGAGTTCAAGACGTTTTGTGTGTACACTATAGGACGACTTACTCCAAACTGTCTGTCGGATCTCGTTTGTGTGGTAGGAAGACAGATGGTTTTGGGATGGAACTTCACCCATCTGCTTTTTTTTATTTTATCTGGTTTTCTTTCTTTGTTTGTTATTTCACATGAACTTTGTGTGTTTTGTGTGAAGTATGTGCCAGGGACAAAGACATTGTGTTCTCCATCAAACAAGTTTCATGAAATGAAATATAACTGTAAATAGACCGTGACCAAACATTTGAGTAACCTGTGAAGTAGTTCCCAGAATTTGCTTTAAATACAGGTCAGATTAATTTTCTCACAAATTTTGTACAGCAAGCTTTTTGTAATACTTTGTGTGGAGGATCAAATCTGGTATGAAAGGAGGTTATGGTCTGGTGATCTGGGCTAAGCTGGGGCCATTTCATAAAGCTTGTAAGCAACGTTGTTTTACTTAGCACAGATTCCATTCATTGTGCTTACCTTTCAAGTTAAGCAAATGGAACACTGGCTTGTTGGTGGAGCACAACCAGATGATTGCCCCACATTGCAAATTCATTGTGAATGAGTAGGCCTACACACACAAATTCTCTTAATCAGTTATTAAATACACCTTTGCTTTTGCACATTATTGGCTTAAACAACCACAGGACTTCCCTACCAGCTTTTTTGAAACTGAACCCTGGGCCTAATTTCTTTACATGCAAAATGTTGCTCAGTTGAAGAGAAATCTTGCTCAACCTGCGGATGTTTTGCTTAACAACAAAGCAAGCAGCATTTTCTGCTTTAGTGAATGGCTGATACCAGGGGCAAATTAGAGCACACGCATTTGCTAAGAAGAACCAGGTTACCCGTCTAAACATAATGGAGACTGGCTTTGTGCTTAACAGATGATGAATTTAACCTGCTGTGAAATTGCGACCAGATGGAGTACTTCTAGTTGTCACCTGTTAAATGGACATCAGCACCAGACCCATGGGTAACAACTTCTACACATGTTAGTTATTCTGATACCTAGTTGGTCAAGGTTGACCAGGCTCCATGAGGGATAATTACAAGTGCAGGGTTATTGTCCATTATTATTGGCCCTTGGTCAGTCACTTGTAACTAATCTAGGGTAATACTGGTACTTTAAAGGCAGTGGACACTAATAGTTATTACTCAAAATGGTAGCATAAAACTTACTTGGTAATGAGCAATGGAGAGCTGTTGATTGAACAATCAAGTCCAAATGTTTACAGATTTGTTATTGTATGCATATTCTGTGATATACCAACTGAGGACTGTCCTTTGACAATTACCAAATGTGTTCAGTGTCCTTTATGGCTTCTGGGTGAACAAATTCATTCCCATCCTTGTAAATAAATACATGTTCTGTGGGTTGTGTCTCTTGGGACTTTGTTTGTCCTTATTTTTGACAACAACCCTGCGAAAATTTGGGCTCAATTGGTCATCAAAGTTGCAAGAAAATAATGAAAGGAAAAACACCTTTGTTGCATAGAACTTTGTGCTTTCATGGGCTTCATGCCTGAATCCTTTCTCAGAGTCAAATTTGGGGGTGAGTTACGTTACTTCAAAGGGTGCCACTTCCAACAAAGTTTTATGGTATGAACAGCTCTCTACTGCTCTCTAACAAGTAAGTTTTTATGATCATTAATTTTGGGGGTATTACCAAAGGTCCCTATAAGTGCAACTATATTTTCTGTCATGTATTATTCAAAAGTAAGCTGCTGCAAGTATTGGCTTATTTATCAAGGTCCATGCCTGCCAGTGTGTTTTATTGTTCAATTAAAAAAAAAAAAGATTTTACTATCAGAAAACAATTTCATACAGAATAGCAAGGCATTTACACTGAACTCGTTTTGTGCATGCACACTGTGTGTTAATATTGAGTAGCAAATGATGATTTGTAGCATAGATTTTGTGTAGCATTTTGAAGTGATGAACAGGGATTCGCTCTTTATCGATGGTCCGCCATTTTAAAAATGTTGCTCCGTGTTGGGTCTTTAATGCATGCATAATTTTTACAGCAGTGTAAATATTGAAAATAAAAATTTGTACCGTGCAAGCAAATACAATTTTATGAAATTCACTTACAGTTGGATTTTTAAATGAATGCATTTGTGGTCTGACACTTTGACCCAATTGTAAATTTTTCCCTGAAATTTTTGCCTGATACTGCAAAAGTGAATAATATGGTCAGGTTACGTGCATCATAAATGTATGTTTGGGGGTCCAATGCCAAATGAAATGACATTATTTTTTGTTTTGCTTCTCAAAATAGAGAACACACCTATCTGAGATTTTAAATTGAATCAAATTGGATGGGAAAATCTTAAACACAGCTTTGTCTGTTCTCTTGAACCGACAAAAATAAAACAGAAAAAAAGAAAAGAAAAAAAAAAACGAACAAAAAAAAGCAAGTGCGCGGGTTTAATACAGGAGTTCATGCCACTGTCCTCCTCGCTATGCCTCCGAGCACAACAAAATATCAGAACGGAACACATCGCAAAGGGTTGAATAACCTACTTTAGCTTGCTTCATAAAACATTTAAACATATCACAGCCAAAAGGCCCAATATTCCCGGGCCATGCAGTTTGTGTATGTTCACCTACATATCGTATTGCTGCCTGCGGGCGTTGTTTCTGTTTTGGAAGGCGGAGGGGGAGGGGTTGGTCGCTAAACTAGGCTAATTCTGTTTGGTCGTCTCAGGGGGGTGTCCGAGTTAGGGATGGTCTCCGAATGGGGCGTTCTCGGTGAAGATGCTTTGGAACCTGGAAACAGCTATGTTCCTCGGGTAGGAGGGGTGTGACTGCGGGCCGATCAATAGGAATGAAGTCGGAGTAATTTGAGGCAATAAAGTGATGCTGTGTGATTTCCATGTTCTTCAAGGTTTGTTGGTGTTTTCTGCGTGTGTAGGAAACCCTGTAGTTCTCAGTTGATGCCAATGTCTCAGTCTATGTCAATTTCACTGTGATTGAAACAAAGGACAGTTTGTTTTTAAACCTCTTTGGAACATGATAGATATTTGGGGGTTTATTTCCATCATGGCAGCGTGCGGGACATATTTAATTGTGACTGTGGTTGCCCTATCATGCCATCTTTTGCTGATCTCTACAATCTGGTTGATGACTAGAAATCGCATACTCCGCTCAGCCTCCGCTTTAATCGTCGCCATACCCATCCCAAAGGTTCCCATTTCAAAATATTGCCGAAGTCAAGGCAATGGCTTTTGATTATTTCTCCGCTAATAACTGTTGGTTATCTTAGATTCCAACAGTCGAAATGAGCCTGATATCAAAAATACACAATATCTCTGACAAAATATAAAACTGTGGTTTTTTTTTGGGGGGGGGGAGTAGTTTTCTCTCAATCTTTACACAAATTTATGGATAATTTCACTGATGATGGACAATTTCACAGGTTGTTTTGTGTGTTGTGTTTATCGCAAATGATTTGTAATTAGTAACTCCTTCAACAACAACAAAATGATTTACTTTTTCGTCAGAGATATATATTCACTTCAATATGTAGATGGATACTGTGACGCAACATGCCTTTCTTTTCAAACAGACATCTTAGCCTGTGTTTTCACTAAGTTTACACAGTCGTCCCACTGACAGCCATTCTTCTTTTTGAAACTGAGACAGTTTTTTAGCGACCATTTTACCCTTGACCTGTTTTCGGGTATTTGTTTTTTTTCCCTTTAATTTATGAAATTATTACCGTGAAGTCAGAATTAAATGCAGGATCAAAACATGTAAATTAATTTGACGCCATTGAATTTATATTGTTATATTTATATTATTTTGTCATAGACTATTAAGAAACTTGAAATTACAAGAAATAACAAGATCAATGGATAGTTTATTCTTCAACTAACTGCACTTGTATTTAATCCTTATTCTATTTATGACAATTAAAGACACTGGACACTATTGGTAATTGTCAAAGACCAGTCTTCTCACTTGGTGTATCTCAACATATGCATAAAATTACAAACCTGTGAAAACTGAGCCCAATTGGGCTTCAAAGTTGCGAGATAATAAAGGACGAAAAAAAAAACCTTGTCACACGAAGTTGTGTGCTTTCAGATGCTTGATTTCGATCAAATTCTAGGAAAATTTCTTCTTTCTTGAAAACTTTGTCACTTCAAAGGGAACCGTTTCTCAGAATGTTTTATACCATCAACCTCTCCCCATTACTCGTTACCAAGTGAGGTTTTATGCTAATAATTATTTTGAGTAATTACCAAGAGTGTCCACTACCTTTAAAGTATAATTGCATTTTAATGATTACAATAAAAACTTGCGATCCTTTAAAAAAAAGGAATATGAATTATAGCTACCAGCGTTTCCCTTAGTCTGAGAGGAAAACTAATTAGTCTAATAGATTGTTGAAGCTAGAAAGTATCTCTTAAAAGTCTGACTTGACACTAGTCGGCAGGCCACTTGACGCTGAAAGGTCCCTGACCTAAGCCTTGGAGGCCAAACACCTACACAAAAACAACAGAGTTTCATCTTAAGAAAGACTCAATGCCTTTGGCTACACTCATTGGTAGTGATGTACACACACAACTGGGATAGATTCTATAGCTCCAGGGAGCGATATCGTCTGGCTTTATATGCATCCTTGGCGAGATAAACTGATAGATAAATTCGTGTTTTTAAGATGTAATGATAGCGTTGCTGAAATCTGACGAGAATATTCCAAAAGAGCTGAGAATTATACTTCAAGGGCAAACTTGCGTCTTTATGGAGGATTTGAAAATTTGAAAAAGGGTTTCGGGAATTTAAAGAAATTACAGGGTCACTTTGTGTCAGTGTAATAAGCCCCCAAGGGTCAGTCTCATAGATTGTTGTTTGCATATTTACTGAAGTTGTTCGGTCAATTGGCCACTTGATACACGTGCTGTTTTTATATTAAGTGCTTTTGTAATTTAAATTGTTTAATTTCTGAGGAGTTGAAGCACCCCATTTCTAAGGTAATTCATTGATCAGATAATCAATTAAAGACAAAGAACAGGTTGAGTTTTGAGCAGAAAGCTCAACTGTTATAAAGTTAAATTTTTGGGGGGGAAATTACTTGTATATTTGATCCCCACTCAATTAGAATTTTAAAGTTAGGTTTTTTTGTTAATTTTTTCTTCTTCTATTTTTGATTTAAAACATGCAATCATTTGGTGCTTTGATGACTCAGTTTAAAGGGAGTGTTACAAGGGTCAACTCTGTCTTGCCAATTCTGAAACCTACGTAGTATATAGTTTCTTAATATGAACCAAAGCAGAAGTAGAACTTGACCGCCCTTTTCCTTTAAGTAGCGTGTCGATGCTCCAATTCAGTCAGTATCCATGCATGGAACATCTGGTTTATCGCAATGGCACGGTGATGAATGAAAAATAGTCTATCCATAGTGAAATGTCTACCGTGACAATTTGGTGATGAAGAGAATAGTTAGGAGCCTGTTATGACAAGTTTGAGGGGGAAGTTCCTGCACAAAGTTAACCCTAATAGGCTAACTCGTAAAAAAAAAATATTTTTCCAGTAGTTGTATGGAAGCTGTCACCAAACAAACTGTTTTCTAACTGTAACTTTTTGTTAGTATTCTGTATTTTGCAGTTTTATTTTATTTATTTAACTGTCCATTACTTTGCTATGTAAATTTTTGTCTGGTCCAGACTTTTATTTTTTTATTTTTGTTCTTATTTATTATTAATTGTGGAAGTGCTTTTCCTTAAAACTGTTGGTGTTAGGAACAGCTACGTGATAAACATGTGTTTATTACAGTCATTAACTGACTTCAATTTCAATGAATAAGCAACATTTCAGTGCCATTTGAACTACAAGTTGCTGAACGTAACTGGGGCATACCCATCAATAATTTACGATTTTGACTAATCCATGAAGTTTCAAAAGTCTTCAGATCAAAGTGGTGTCATTTGACTCAAGTCCTGACTTGGAAGAGCTGAACTCTCGTTTGAGAAATTTAGCCCGACGAAGTTGTCACCATCACCCCTATTGCTATAGTTACACACACAGCCAGCGAGGGGGCTCTTTGCTCCCGGGCCTTACAATATTCATAACAATTTCAATACAAGTTTTTCCACGCACATGTATATATCCCAAGTGGTTATCGCCGTTGGCTTCATCCCATTCTCTCAATCTCTCTTCGGCATCAACCCTAACATAGCTAGGGTCTATGACCGCCGCTAGCCCCTATAGGGTGCTCCATTACGTCTGTCATACTGCCACAGCTGCCTAGGCAGCTGTTGACTGCAGGTATTAAGTCAGTCGCGAGAATTAAGCCCCCTGTCTTGGACTGGGTTGAACGGCATTTTTTTGTCCTCGTCTTTCTCCTCTCGCACTCTTTCTCTTCTCTCTTTCTCTTTTTTTTGTTTAACAACCGTTGAATGACCGTGTTGAAATCTGGCTGGTGCTTCAGTGAGGATTACAGGAGTCTTCTTGAAATTTCACCAAAGCAAAGATTTACATACTGTGTTAATTTCAGATGAGTTATACATATGTAATTAACCGGTCATTAAGTGACTGTAGTTTCAATGGGAAAAGCAACAATTCAGTTCCTACTGAAACCCTTGTTTTTTGATATATTTTTTTTGTTAAAGTTGCTGGATGTAGCTAGAGCATACCTATCAACAATTTAGGAACGAACAACAGACATATCGTGATGGTTTTATAAATTGATGACCAAGTATAAATAGTGTATGACCCATCATTTGACATCTATGTATCGTCACACTTTATATTATAAATTTAGTGTATCAATGTTTTACCTGTAACCCACTTTATGGCTTAAAATGTTTTAAAGAAAAGGTTGAATGACTTTCCACTAAGTTACCCCCTGGCAGTATTTGTCAGATCATCATTTATACATTGAGTTCCGTCATCTACTTTGACCTGACTACTTTGTTGAGCCAGGTCAAAGTTTGGAGTTGAAGTTGAACGCACCTCAGTAGTTTCAGGGAATAGTTGAGATACATGGAACACTTTTACCCACATTGAACTATTGCATTGCTGTAAATATATAAAAAAAGTTGAGAAAATAAGCAAACTAATGATGATCTCTTCTATCTATCTATCTTCCAATGAGTACATCCCTCCAGAGGAGTATAGTCGTACCAGAGGGTATCCGAACCAAACAAAAAGTCACCAATCAAAGGAAGCAAGCTTACAGAATATTGGCAGTGTATCTCCAGTCTAAAAAAGCCGCCAGTTCTCCCTAATTCTGTAAAAATTTCCCTGAAAATAAACAAATCTTTTCCATGTTCTGATGAGCAACGGGAACTCACTCAAGTGTATCAACAACCATGCATCCTCAGTACTAGCTTCAGCATTGCTACTCAATACACTGGACACTCACACTAAGATCGTACAGACATTTGTCATTCATGAACTCATCACCTTCTCTTTGGATTGCACTACCTCATTACATCCAAAACTACAAGAACTAAGACTGGGTCCCCCTCATACCCCAAGTTCCACCTAGGGGAGGAAACAATTGGCCGAACCACCATCCAGTGGCCGTCGCAGGAAACAGCGCCACCAACCGACTGGTGGTGCTTTGTTCTTAGGATGACTAGGGATACTAGTCGAAACGTAAACAAGGCAAAAGTAAAAAAATTAAATAAAAAAAAAGCGATGTGCCCTCCCATACCATGCCAACAAATGGCATACCAGTTTGAAAAGTTACCAGCTTGTCCAGATGCATGTATGCTTACAGTTTAATTGCCTTTATTGTTGTAAAGCACTTTAAGACTTTTGTGTAATGCACTGCGCTATAATATACGAATTGGAGTGTTGTTATTATTGGCAAATTTAAAAGTCTCCCTAGTTATGGCAACTTTATCCCTGATTGTTATTCAAAGTCTCCCTGATGAGAAATTGGTTTTCTTCAGAAGTTTTCAAGTAAAAATCATTTTTAAGTAAAACTTTGATAGCATAATGGAGCCACTCTTCTCTCTAAAGAGTTACTTGTGGCACCTTGTGGAGAGGGACATCTTCAAGGTTACTTAAAGACGCTTGATTTCTTATATGTCAATCGCTTGATTTCTTTCTAGACTGATTTGTAATCAGGAGATAAAAAGACAAATATTCACAGGAGGAAAACAAATCAGCAGAGCGGAGTTGGGGAAAATCTGTTTAGAGAAAAACTCCTATTCAAAGCTGTTTTTTTTATTTTATTTACTTACTCCAACAACACTTCCATCCCTTCGGAGCTGTAGGTGCTGAGAAGTCAACCACCGACACTCTTTAGCAACAGTAGTTTGGTTGAAAGATTGTAAATTGTAAATTGTTTGTGGCTTGCCAAACAACATTTGCTGAAGGGTAATTTGGTTCGCTGTGGATACTTCCCTGGTCGATACTCTTTGGTAATGAGCCATTCTCAATGGTTGATTAATTGCAGCCACTTGAGTGTGTCAACTCTGAAAGCTAACTTCTTCAGGGATGTCACCTTCATCAATTAAAAACACTTGACGAGCAAATCTCAACTCGAGTGTTTCCTGGTGGATGAAAAGTGACCTTGGCAATGTAAAGTTTGGAAGTTCAATGACAGAACAGTGGACATTTCTCTCTGTATCCTCTTTTATCCATGTGTAAGATGACTATTGTTGTGCAGTCAGCATGCTACAGTGTCAAGTCCCCATCTTTGCTGTGAGAGGTTTTCTGCGATACCAAGTTTATACAAAGTGTTTCTGATTTGAAGTTTTGGTATGAGCTGTGCGAGACCAATTTGTTATTGAGATAGTGTTAGAGCAAAAGTATGTATTTAAATAGTCACAGACATGGTGTATTACACAGCCTCTGACTGGTGCACTATTGAGCAAGCCATGCTTTATCCACTTTCATAAAAATCTGTTATAAATCTTTTTGTCTAGTTTCCCGATCAGCATGACAAATATCTGTATGCAAAGTGCAGTTTTAAAAGAGCCAGTCTTATTTAGTCTTGAGCCTGATTTTGGTTCCTCCTAAAAAAAAGTAAAGCAGATGATAAACAAAATGGCCGACAAAGTCAACTGTAATTTGTTCTTTATAACCTTAGAAAGAGGAAATTCCTTTTCTTCAATGAGGGACAGTTATTGGCAGTTGGTTTATCAGGTAAAAATATGCAACCATCTGATAACATTTTCTCCCTAACTCCCTGAAACAAAAGATAGGGTAGGGAATAATAGAGTTGATGTCAAACACAGGATGTCATTCATTTTTATATGGATTTTATAGTCATGACATTTGACAAACAAAAACAGTTATTGATTCGTGTGGGGCGCTAGAGGACAGACACCTGCATTGACAATGATACATGTTTCTAGATTACACTGACCAGATGAAAGTGATAAGAATTTACTGGCTTTTTTTCTTGCCAATGCATTATGTGTTGTTTGCTCCATGATTTTTCATTAGTTGTTGTACAAAATTTAATTTAATTAAACAAAGATCAAATGACAAAATATTTAACTATAGGCCTATCGTTTTGTTTCTGGGTAGTTGTTTTTCCCCTTTTCTTCTTGTGTCCCCTACTTCTTGAAAAGTGTAAATATCTTCATTTTGGTCTTTTTTGAGTATAAATAAAAAGTTAAGTTCCAGTCAATTCAAAACCTCAGTTTCTAATTCTAATAATGCCTTTTATACTCTTATCCTGGGGCACACTTTCTGACCTCAGCTAAATTTTATAAAGCTGTAACCGCAAATATATGTGGTTAGTGTAGGGAAAAAGGAGCCTCTGCATATTATAGGACAATGCATGGTGCATGTTAACAATGTATTTGCAATTGTTGACTTTCCCTCATTATGCTTTCAAGTTAACAATTAACCTGCAAATAAATGTGCTCTCTGCGTTGCGGTTACCAAGAAACCGTTACCAAAATAGAAACTGAACTCAATTTGCAGAAACGTCTGCTTACAATGAGTTACTTTTATATTATTGACCGCTACATTCATTTTTTTAATTGAGCAAACTATTTTCTGACATTTGCACAGCAGATCCTTGTTGTTAGTGTTATAATTACCTACGAGCTTAACAAATTTGGTCATGAGTGTTTTTTTTTTCTTCAGGGGTTTGCATTGTACATGAATAGGCATAAAAATGGAAAATAGAAGATGTAGGCCTAAAGATGAAAAGTTCTTGAATTTTAAAATAGTCATATAAATCCAACCAGAACTGAAGGCCAGATAACTGTCAATTCAAGTCAAATCACTGTCGAAGAAGGTTCAAACTACTGTCAGTGAAGGTCAAATCACTGTCGAAGAAGGTTCAAACTACTGTCAGTGAAGGTCAAATCATGTTAGTGAGGGTCAAACTACTGTCAGTGAAGGTCAAATCATGTTAGTGAGGGTCAAACTACTGTCAGTGAAGGTCAAATCATGTTAGTGAGGGTCAAACTACTGTCAGTGAAGGTCAAATCATGTTAGTGAGGGTCAAACTACTGTCAGTGAAGGTCAAATCATGCTAACGGGGTTCAAATTTTGTCAGTGAAGATCAGTTTACTGTCGGTGAAGGTCATGTTAAGGATGGAAGACTTGTAAAAGCAAATAAGTCACTTCAGTTCAAACTCGCCCAATAGTGTCTTTTTTCATTCTTTAAATTAATGACCTGTAAGAGGCTACTTAAGATTGGATGTAAATTGCTCGGTTTTGATTCACGCACTCAACTCGTCGTCCGGCGCTCTGACAGCTATCTGTGTACAAGATACTCTCCTAGCGTGGCTCGCTGGCAATGAACAATTTTAAAAAAACTTACCCCGTGACAAAGTCATTGCCTTTGATCAGCGGCACGCTGCCAGTCAGCGTTAGGAATGCATGTTTCTTGCTGAAGTCAGACGGAAAAGCAAATGGAATGTAATTATCGTTTTGTAATTTGTCAGTTTTTGATTTCATGGGTCATAGAGTCCTGGAGATTGGGTTTTTTTTTTTTTTCATCGGAAAAAATTCCAGGGTGCTGCTGTTGACCGTTGACTGTATTTAGATCTTAATTGCATTAAAGTTGTCTTGTTGCAAATCCCTTTGAACTTCACCTTCACACAACCAAAGTGAGACCATTCGAGCAAAACAATCTGGTAGCACATCCTGTGTGTATTACTAATTGCATGAAGTATTGTTATTAGACTCAACGAGTCAAACAAGGTGTAAATACAGTAATGCAAGACCCGATTTTATAAAGCAGTTTAGTAGACATTAACAAAATTTCTATTTCATAAACACTGCTTATCGTTAACAAAGCAAAAGAAAACAGAATTAGCTGTTGCAAACAACTTACCAACCAAATGGACCGAGAGTATAAATGCAAAAAATAGTTAATGGCCTGACGTTTCGACCCTAGCAAAAGACTCTGCAAAAAGCTAACTATTTTTTTGCAAAAAAGCAAAAGTCACGCTAACTTACTTGTGGTTTGTGTAAGCAGACAAGTGTTATTTATATTTTTGTTGGCTTTGTTTTTAATTCACTGTGGTGTTTTGTTGGTAGCTTCAACACATTGTGTGGTTCTACAAGAGGCTAGAAGAAGCATTGAGTGTGTTTTTTTTTATGTAAAAATAACCTAATTGCTGGGTTTTTTTCATTTTTTTTTTTTTTTTTTTTCAGTTAAAATTTAAAAACTACTTGAAGCAAATGTATTAAACAGTAATTCTTAAGTCACTGGAAAGAGCCCATGGAAAACTTCTATTAATAGAAGTATTTGTGGTCTCTGTGTTCCTGAGCGTAAAGAAAGAGCTGTCTGTAACTCTCCCTGATTCTGCAGAAAGTTCCCTGAACTGAGAATAAACCACTATTTCCAAGTTCCGATGAACAAATTTGACAACCCCTGATTGTCAGAAACTTGTCCCTTATCATATTAAATGTTCCCTGATTTGCAAGATGCACATGTTGGCAGCTCTGGAAATTTTTGTTAAGCGATACTATAATGTGCGATGGATTTATGGTCTAAGATCAGTCTTTGTCCCAATGTCTAGCGAAGGGGGAAAAAAATAAAAATAATCATGGATATGAGACAAATTGTATTTTAATGCGCTGAACCCCGTTGGGGCTGGGACTTTGGATTTGTTGGTGAGAACTCGCCCTTGGGGATGTATCCGGTTCCGAGGTGATATCGCAAAAGTGTAAATTGAAACTCGGGTAAATTGTCACTCAATCTCAAAGATTAATTTCACATTGTCAGATAATTTCCTATGTGTGTGTTGTCACTTGTCCGTTGGTCATGTGGATCCCCGAAAATATGCTCACCCGGTCAGTACATTCATGCGTGCGTTGTGAAGGAAGGTTCGCGTCTGTTCATTTTTTTGAAGGCATTGTACCTTCGTCTATGCATGCAAACTGAATATGATATCCCAAACCTTTCACAAATAGCCTTTAATTTGAGGGGAGCCAAGAAAATGATATGTGGCCCCCAAATATGGTTTTAGAAAGTCGCCATCTTGTAGGTCAAACTGTATGCGCATCTACATGCGTACATCAAAGAAACACGCAACACGCAGCACGCAGCATTCCCAGTTTGATTTCTAATGCACACGCACACGCTCGCAGACTCCATCTTGTAGGGCAAATATTTAAACGGTGACGTCATATTCAATACGGTCTAGTTGCCAGTCAAATCAGAATATTAAACCTTTAAATGGTATTTAAACTCGGGTTCACTGAAGTGAATGGTTATGGCCATTTCAAATTAACCATGACACCCCCCCCCCTAACAGTTTTGTATCTAAGATCTGTTGAACAAACACAATCAACAAATTACCAAGATTTATTTATTATGTTTACAAAAACAGAAAGCGGAGGCTTTCTGGCGATTTCCCCAGGGTGAGTCTGGCCAAGTTGCAGTTTGCATCTAGGTTTTTGCCACCTGTAGCTATCTGTATATACATACGGCATAATACCTATCCATCAACACACAAACCAATCACAGATCTGTCTTTCTTCCAGTTGATGGGAAGGGTGTGATATTGGTTCTAGTTCATGGAAAGGTTACCAAATTGGTTCCAAAGTTTTAAAATCATTTCAATCATCCCCAATTCAACAAATATCGGGGGATAAAGAATGTTTATTAATTTTGGTTTTTCCCATACACCGATGTGTGTTAGCACTGTATACTCAGTACTTTCCCGAGTCTTGTGAAAAAATATCACAGGCATGTTACTCGGGTGGGATTTGAACCCTTGACCCTTGCAATTCTAGAGCAGTGTCTTACCAACTAGACTACCGAGGTTGCCCGGTAGCTAGAGGTAGTTCGAATCCTATGTTTTGGCAGCGGGGATAAAGAATATTAATTTTGTTTTTTACCCATACACCGATGTGTGTTAGCACTGTATACTCCCGAGTCCTGTGAATGTTTTGTGTATTTCACCCTTACACTGCATTTCAATTCTTATATACACACATTTAAAAGTTGATGAAATATTGAAAATGAAAGGACAGGGCAGGGATACCAATTAAAGGCAGTGGACCCTATTTGTAATTACTCAAAATAATTATTAGCATTAAAACCTTTCTTAGTGACGAGTAATGGGGACAGGTTGATGGTATAAAACATTGTGAGAAATGGCTCCCTCTGAAGTGCCATAGTTTTCGAGAAAGAAGTAATTTTCCATGAATTTGATTTCGAGACCTCAAGTTTAGAACTTGAGGTCTCAAAATCAACCATCTAAATGCACACAACTTCATGTGACAAGGGTGTTTTTTTTTTTTCATTATTATCTCGCAAGTTCGATGACAGATTGAGCTCAAATTTTCACAGGTTTGTTATTTTATGCATATGTTGAGCTACACCAACTGTGAAGGCTAGTCTTTGACAATTACCAATAGTGTCCACTGCCTGTAAATGAAGGAAACAAATTGCACATATCAAGAAATTGTAATTCAGTAACTTGACAACAATACTTACTCTAGTCATTGCAAAATCAGCAGTTAGCTTGGGGGGTTCGAATCCACAACCTTGAAATTGTTTATGAAATAACATACATGTAGTTTTGAAAATGTTACTTTTTATTGAAATCACTCTCTCTCTCTCCTCAAAAAAATTGTAAAGAATTCATCCAAAAGGACTGGCAGTAACAGATTTGCCTTTACTCTGCAGTCATCGAAAAATGATTTGTTGTTGACCTTGGTGGAGTTAATATCAACTTTAATATAATATCATCTCCAAAGCCAAAACTCTACGGGCCTGTACTTGTCAGCGAGAACGCCAATAATCTCTCGCAAGTGACACAGGTTTATTCTCGCCGAGTGGAAGACATGTGTTTGAATTTGATTAGTTTTGATTTCACATGACTAGTCTTGTCATTTTGTGAGTCTTGCTGTTTAGGTTATTATCTTGTAGCAATTGGTGATTGAATTTGTTGGCAAACAGAAGGGGGAATTATACATAAGTGAATGTATCAACTTATTCATGTCAGAACACAAATTGTATTACAGAAGCTTTGAATGTGAAATTTGTCCAGTGGGTTTTAATGCTATTTTTCCTTACTAGTTTAGTTTTTCCCTTATTTATTTTTTTTGTCTAATTGCTGACAATTTGTCATTTTATCAAAGCATGCTACATTATAAAAAAATATAATAAATATTATTTAATGTGATACCTAATAAGAAATCTGTTGCCATTAAGTGGTTTGTTGTGGGGCTTTATTCACATACCTCAATAGCTATTTATTTGCAAAACTGTCTTTGTATGTGAGAGTGAACAACTATAGATTGCACATGACGTCATTGACCAGCATCGTTGATGAAACGTGCACGCTTGAAACGTTTCCCATTGACTTTAAGGTTTTTACAATAGAAGTGCCCTTTACACAATGAAAATGGCCTTGCCCTTTTAAAGATGAAATTCCAGGGCGGCTACCCTCATGGGAGACTTTATCATGACATGTTTCAAATATATTGAAATCTCTTGCTCATGAGATGTCATGACTATTTATTTAGAAATCGATCGTTAAGAATGATGTAAGAAAAAAAGGCCGCAAACTGCTCATTCAAGATCCACACTAAAAATCTTTTTTTAAATACCTTTTACACTGATTTGGTGATACGCGCTGTCAACCTCGTACCCACGGGGTGCTCTATCTCACCGTGCTATTTTTCCCTTTGAAAATGTTCAGTGTGCTTAAAACAGTCAACATAAGTTTGTCTTGTTTACATTCACTTGGTTTGAAAACCCAGGATTGAAAAACTATGACTGTTAATACCTTCTTGTACTAGAAAAAAAAAGACACGCAATCACGTCTTTAGGAATTCTGAGTTATATGCAAGGTATAACAGTAGATTTAAATGTTTAAAGTACAGAATTTCTGTAATTTTTTTATCATCAAACCGATGGGTTTAAAATACATCTCTTCAGTCCCTAAAATACATCTCTTCAACCACTTGCTAAATTACACGAGTCTAAAAACATTCCAACCAATGTAAATTTGCCAGTACAGTCAAGACAAATCGCGCAAGAAATCATTGTTGTGTGCTGAAATCACGGCCAGCTGTATTCATGTGGGGGTCAGTGAACCGCTTCGGCCCGTGCTTGTCTCCCCCCCCCCCCCTTCGCTTCGTTACCATGCCCTCCATTGCCGTGATTTGGCAAGCATGGGTAAGGATTAGTGTAGCATTTAGCTGTAGGTCAGTAGTAGGGCAATGGCCCTGTCACAGCTATCCATCTACGAGTCACCATACAGCTTCGCTCTCCCCCTCTCTTGTCACCCCGCTCTGCTGTTTAATAAATAAAAATCCATAGTAACCATTGATTAAAAAAAGTCATAACAAGATCACTTCAATTGCGTTTGCTTAACAGATTAGCTAAGGTATAGGAAATACTCATTGTAGTAACTAACTGGACATTATTCAAATTGATTAAAACATGATGTAGTATGCAGTACACCTGATATACCTTACTGTACCCTTCTTGCAACAAAGACAGGAGAAGTTACTATAGGTTAATCCTGATATGGTGTTAAATTGACCCTTGGATCTTTCTACATTGCTGTTGTTCGAAGGAAGAGATTAATGTAAGAAAATCAGTGGAGTGCTTGTTTTTGATTTCAATGGTTGAAAGTTCATGCTGTATATTGCATTTGATTGACACAAGCGTGATGAATGAAATTTGCGTCAGTTTTTAGTTAGGGATTAAACTGTTCATTGTGTGTTCGTTGGTGTGTTCATTAATAACGTGTTCATTAATTTGTTCAGTAATGTGTTTATTACTGTATTAGATTGTACATTGGTTTTAATGGACAAAGCTAATGAGCAATTTGCTGTGTTCATTATAAGTATGTTCAGTAATGGTTTATTAGTGTGTTGTTTTAATGGATAAAGCTAATGAACAATTTGCTGTGTTCATTATAAGTATGTTCAGTAATGGTTTATTAGTGTGTTTGTTAGTGTGTTGTTTTAATGGATAAAGCTAATGAACAATTTGCTGTGTTCATTATAGGTATGTTCAGTAATGGTTTATTAGTGTGTTCGTTAGTGTGTTGATAATTGGTGTGCTTATAATGTGTCCAGGCATGATATTCTTCCTTCTTTAGTCTGATTTCTGGGGTTTTTTGTCCTTTGAAAAATCCCCCAAAAATTCATCAAACAACCTGAAAGTCTGTTAGACCCTACACCATGTGTACATAAAGGTCAGCTCTTGTACCTCCAAAATATTTCCGTTTTTTATGACCAAATATCATGGCTGGTTTATGGGTTTTTTAATGTATGAGATTTTACAATGGTTTTTTAATAGAATAACTTTTGTTCTGGTGTTTCGAATTCACACACCTAAGTAATGTGTATTGTATAAAGTATAGCTGTTTTGAAAACTTTTTTAAAGCTTTCAAAATAAAAGTATTATGGTAATCCAGTCTTGACATCTAGTCTTGACCTGATCTCCCTCCTGATAAAAATGGAAAATAAGCTCTCCATCCTTGGACTCGAACGAAAGAAATTCATAAAATATGACAAACAGTTTTTACCAAAGCCCAAGAAAACACTACACACCTGTACAAAGCTGGCGACCCTCTGTCAAGTTTTTTTCATTTTACGGGGAAATAACAATTAGGTATGCATTAATAACTTCCTCGGCCATTCCTTGGGGATAATCTAACTGCAGGTGTGTTGTACTGAATCAGTCTTTTCTTATTCTGCGTACAAAAATATTATTTTGAAATTAATCTTTGAAGACGTCAATCCAAATGTCATGAAGCAGTATGTAAGATTTATTTTTGGAATAATTTTAGATGAAAGGCAAAAGAAAGTAAAAAGTTTTACGGTTATTTTTCAGAAAAGGCATGATGTAACATTTCTTTTTTTATAAATAAATAGAGAAGCATTAAACATGCAATTTTTAAAAACTGATTGCTGCTTTTTAAGTTTATAAAGAGAGTCATTCAAGTCAATGTATTAAATTCCAAAAAGAAGTCAAGAAAACAAAATAACAATTGATCTCAAACAACTTTAGAAACTGAACGAAATCAACAAACTGTTTGTCCACAAAAAATCATGAGTTTTGGTCGGAATCCAAGTATGTACATGATACACCCAAGAATGTGTCACACTAAAAAGACTCCAAAAAAAGTTCCACAGCCTTCACATGGAATAGTGATTGAACTCTCACATCAGGGTCTCCTTAAGACGAAGCCCAGTTTCCCCCCTTTAGGGTGACAATTGATGGGGCAGAACATGCCCCTTTAGGCAAACCCAGACAAGAGAGAACCCTGTGGGACCCAAACTAAGGGTTAAGGTATAGTGACATCCTGGTGACACAGTCCCACTCAAGTGTGACATTCAGGATTACAATCCCTTAGGATCTTTCTTTTTTTAACTCTCTCAGTTCCCAGAACATTGAAACTATTTTTTTCCCTTCCCTCTTTCAAAGTGGGTCAGTTATTGGAGTATTGATTTTTCTTTGAAACGAAGGTCTGAGACGATTTTCTTTAATGGATGTACCTGGCATTGATTTACAAACTGGATTAGAGTGCCGTGATGTGGAAAAATACATGTGGTGAGTGTCTTGAAAGAGTCAGGGTACCGGATCAGGGAGTTCCTGAATGGAAATTTGTATGGAGAGTTTACGCCATGTATTTGTGTTTTCACATAGTCCTCAGTGTTAGCCAGTCTTTGTATGTCAATTCATTGGTTTTCATGGTTTGGCGGAACGCTGTATAATAGATTGTCCGACAATGGTGACATACCAGGCTCGCTGCAATTCACTGCGGTGGAATTATGGTTTTTTTTTTGGTTTTTTTCCCATTTGTGAAGAAATATGTGGAAATGAAGTGTTTGCCAACTGTAAAAAATCTCCATTGCCAATTCGTCAAGCAGGAAACGAACGCTTGGGGATTTGAGCTAACTGTTGGGAGGTAATTGTGAAAATTGTATTAATATTGTATGATGAGAGTGCAGGTTCCATTAAGGTTGTTTCATACTTGAGGGCTGTGTGAATAGCGAGTGAATATAACAACAGTGGGAGTTCAATGCCATCTTATTGCCAGTCTTAAAGGCACTGGACACTATTAGTAATTACTCAAAATAATTATTAGCACAAAAACTTATATAAACTGCTCACAAAAAGTAAGGAAACTTTTTTCAATCCAGTATATTTGTTATTATTTAATACTCTCTTTGTATATGGTATATATCAATGCAAAGCTGAACTGTTCCTCTTTAAAATGATATCACATTTGCAATGATTACATGTTGCTGAACTTGGCTACACGAATAACAATGAGGCAAAGTCACAAATGTGCCAAAATTGCCGTTGTCTGTGAATGGTCAATAGGTAATGCAAATTAATCAAACCGATCAAGCTTTTCAGAACCAGTAATGGTTTCCACAATGATTTGCACAAGTGAGCTCATCGGACACAATAATTTACCCTCATCTCATGAAAAACACCTTGTTTGATGGGTATTTGCAAGACGATATTCTACAGCCGAATGCAGTCCCATACTTGCCGACTTTGGACCAAATGCCATCTTTCAAGATGACAACGCTCGCCCCAATCGAGCCCGACTGGTGACTGACTACCTGAAAAATGTTGGGGTGCACCGGATGGATTGGCACGCTAACAGTCCAGACCTGAATCCCATGGAACATCTGTGGGACCAGCTTGGCCTCGCTGTCCGTGCTAGAATCACCAACACATCAACTGTGGCTGACCTAACCAGGTTCCTTAGTGAAGAATGGAACGCCATCCCTCATCATCAGCGCATCACAATACTTGTGTGCAGCATGAGAAGAAGGTGCCAGGCTGTCATCAACGCCTTCGGATCATCCACTCGTTACTGAACTTTTTGTATCAATAAAGTGTATTAAGATCAGTAAGTTGTCTTGCTCTATACCAAACCTCTTGTCTCAATAACGTGGATTAAGATCAGTAAGTTGTCTTGCTTGTTTGAATTACAGTGTCAATTTGATTGTTCATACAGTAACACAAAATTGCTAATTTTGGCACATTTGATTTGTGACTTTGTCTCATTCTCATTAACGTGGTCAAGTCCAGCAACATGTAATCTTTGCAATTGTGGTATCATTTTAAAGAGGAACAGTTCAGCTTTGCAATGATATATACCATATACAAAGAGAGTAATAAATAATAACAAATTCACTGGATTGAAAAAAGTTTCCTTACTTTTTGTGAGCAGTTTAGTAGGGAGTAATGCAATAGCACACTTTTTGAGAGAGAGGTAATTTCTCACTCAAATATTTAAAGACTGCAGGCCTTAAGCCCTTTTAGAGCATCTGGAAGCACACAAATTTGTGGAACAAGGTTGTTTTTTTCTATCACTATTCTCTTGCAACTTCAATGACCAGTCTGCCGATGACCAATTGAGTCTTAACTTTCACAGATTTGTTATTTTATGCAGGGATACACTAAGTGAGAATGCTGGTCTTTGACAATTACCAAAGGTGTCCAGTGCCTTTAAAGACGTGACATGCTCTTGAGTACCGTTTAAACCAGCCTTTACAATGTATGCAATCCTATTCTTTCGGGACGGGTCGGGGGCGGCAAAGTATACAGGAGAGCGAATCAACTCCAAGCAACAAAAAATCACATCTTAGCAATCACTCCATGTTATTGGAACATTTGAAGAAGAAAAAATAACCTGCAAATATATTATTTGATTGTAATAAAATGAGCCACCTGTTGTGAGTCTTCACATATTTACCCGTAGCGGGATTGAATTAAGCCCCCATACTGACCGAGGGGTGTCCTCTCCTTTAGAGGCAGCTCACTACCTCGTTTATCAAAAACCTGTCAGTCTGTTCAAAGCATCAAATCATGTCTCTCATGGTAGTTCCCAAATGCTCATATCTATGAGGGAGGAGGAGGATCTGGTTTTGGTGATATTTATTTTTTTATGTATTTATTTATTTATTTTTTTTGGGGGGTGGGGGGGGGGGGAGAAATTCTTCAGTATGGATGGCTAATGGCTTTAGTATAAAGAAGCTTGGATGGGCAGGAAAGATTGATGACAATATATACCTTAGTTGTTCTTACCCTTATACCGATGTGTTTCCTGAGTTCTGTGAAAAAAATTTTATTACGAGCAAATCATTTTGGGTGGAACTGGAAGCCACGCCCTTTGCATTGCTAGAGCGGATGTCTTACCTCTTGACCACCATACTAGCCCGGTTGCTAAGGCAGTTCGAATCCAGCAGGTACAGCAACGACTTAATCGATGTTAGTTTTCATCAGGGTAAAGAAATCATTTGTTTTTGTAAAGTTGCACCAATAATAGTTGGAGATGACCATAGCGTGTACAAAAAACCTTTGAAAATTAATTTTGTCATATTTGTCAAGACATCGGCACAGGGCTTCCCCCAAAATATTTGTTGTAAATTTTCAGTGGATATTGTCTTGATTCTCTCTGTCCAATCATAGGTACAAGTATATATGTTATACCACCAATGGAATCCAAATGTCAAATGTATCATCCATTTACAAGCTCGAAGGCCTTAGCCCCCTAGGGAGTTCAGAATTTCCCTCACACCAACAATGAAATTAGTCCCTGAAAAATATATCATTTCAGAATCCAAAAAAAAAGGTTTGGAAATAATTTATACAATCGTATAAACATTGCTACTTCAACGCTGGGGTCAAAAACCTATGAATTCCCAAAGGGCCTTCAAAACATGTATATGTTTGCTTGAGGCAAACTTATCGTAGCATTCAGAAATAATCCAAAATCAACATTGCTCATTTTTAGAACATACATGTACTGACATTTTTATTTAAAGCAGTAAATAGTGACAGTTTGCATTTGAATATTTTAAGTGTAAGCAATTTTAGTGGTATTTTTTTTTTTTTTTTTAAGTTATTTTTATAAAGGTTTGTGAAGTAAATTAATACTTTACGTGATTTCTGGAACATTGAAAGTAAATCAAATCAAGTTGATCTGTTCTGGGGTTTTCTAAGACAAGTATTTGTTAGTGATTTTGTTACAATAAACATTAATTGAAAGGAATGTATGGACATCCCTCAAGTTTAAATTGAAGACAGTTTTGGCAAAAAGAATTCTGGGTGATCTTGTTCACGTTGGAATAAGTACAACACTTTTACACTGTTGTTTTAAATTGAAACACGATGAACAAGTTATTGGCGAGAAATGTCTTTGAATTTAATTGAGCAACAGTTTCAAATTCAAAATCATTTGTGACAAATTTAACTCCTGTGTGCAAAGGCCAGTTTTGGAACTTAAGGCATAATGTCTGGACAAACATTTATCAAAACTTTACGAAAATTTGAAAATTTGTCGGGGGGGGGGGGGTATAAAGACTCCAGAGTTTAATCGGAATCTCTAGTAGTCAATTCATCAATGGTAGTTCGATCTAACCCAAGACTAAAATATATGTACAAAGCCCTCTTGTGAACATGTTTACACAGTTAGACACAAAACCTGGCTTATCATTGTTGCCAACTTGATGGCTTTCATCAATTTCCCCCGAAGTTCTTTTGGTTTTAATTATTCCAACCCAATTGCTCTCAAATCTTTGGTCAGAATCATTCTCTCCGAGGACCCTCACTGAAAAAAAAAATTACAATTAAAATTATCACAATGGCGCATATCAGAAATGCACATCAAGTGAAAACAATTCATCAGAGGGAAAAAGAAAGCGCTTGTAAAAAAAAATCTGGCTAGATGAAGAATCTGAGGTGAATCACCCCTGAGGCTGGGGGGGGGGGTAGCTGATGATAAGATACAGGCAAATGGGTGACGATGCGATACCTGTCGGATGAATAATGGAGCTAAATAAAGTACCTCTGCAGTGAGAGAACAAAAGACTTGTAACCCACTGAGGAATCAAATCTTGGCGAGAAGGTTATGGTTGACTATGTTGAGTAACCAAATAGGAGGTTTTGTTTTCCTGTGCTGTTCGCTAAACCTTGGTCCGTATGATTTGAAATGGATTGTTGACGAGTTCAAAGACAATACTTTCTTCGTTTTACTCCCATTTTTGAAGCTGAGAACTTGTCATTTATTGATAACATAGAGGGCAATGAACACCACATGTTGAGAAATATGTATGTTGGTAGTGGGTAGAAGTTTAGTAATGCTTGGTATTTATGATTTTACCCTTTTTCTTCAACGTACAAAACGTCTATACATACTTTTAAACCAAAGTATACTGTGTGATAATTAAGAACTTTAGAGCTTGCCTTTTTTGATTTTGCAAATTTATACATTTCTCTCAAGGCTGTCCACTGATCAAGGCATAGAGCAAGATCGCTTTGATCAAAATCTCCAATATGCATCTCTATCATCAGAATTCTTCTTACAAACAGGAAAGTTTATAGAAAGTCCTGAAATATGTTTGGACACATGGGGTTAATGACTGGGATTTCAAGATGACATGAGGAATGGATGGATCTATTAATAGGTGAAGGGAAAGGTAACGTCAGGAGATGGGGGAAGAAAGAGGCAAAACAAAACATGGCATCTGGACAATGTACACCTGAGCCAGGAAATTACCGAATGAATCACCTATTTGGCCAGATCGTGACCACTAAATAACAATAAACACGCTCGCCCCAAATCACTAGGCAAAAAAGTACCCTATAAACAGGGGACGGAATAGGGGGGTTTAGAGAAACGTGGAATTACAGCCACGCTTGGGACATGGACAGTAATCCGAACAAATCGCACACTTCCCGGTCGCGGGATGCCCCGGGGCCCCCTAGGTGTTGTGAAATTTCCTTCGCAGGATGCTGGGAAATTGTTTCCAGTCAGCTACGGGAAGTATTGGCTTTTTGTGTGTGTGTGACAGAGCTCACCTGAGGAGCATTGACCCCTGGCTGTTCAAAGTCAGAAAGTGAATTGCTTGAAAAGACAGCCGGCCCAGGATAGCTGCATGATTTCAATGGGAGGCACTGAGAGTGAGTTTTTTTGTTGTTTTTTTTTATTCTTTCCTCTCTGCCGTTATTCTGTCTGAAGGCTTTTGATGTTGGAGGGTTGAGTTTAACACATACAAACACACACAATGAAAAGCTTGGAATGTGAAGGCGATATTTGGCACTGTTGTGATTACCGGTAAAATCAACATTTAGAATCATTGCATTAAGCCCTAGAAAATACGACCCATGGCAGAAGTTTACACGTCCAGTTATTGTCAAATTTGTGCTTGTTCAGAGAAATGTACTTGTTGGTGTTGCTGCTACTTTGATTGCATGGCTGCTTATTCAATACAACACAACTAAGCTTATGTGACTTTGACAGTGCTGGTTATAGGAATGAGGATTACAAGTGATAGTGTACACATTTTCTTATCTTGGAAGATGCTTGGTTCAGGAACGGAACTGATCAATCCTAGTCGTGCTGCCACAATACTGGTCATGTTCCCAGTATCCAAATATGGTAGTGAATATAATATTCATTGCACAGATATGGAACCAGACTATTCTTTCTTTCAGCCTTGGTTTGACTTTATTTGTCTCCAATGGTTTGGTTGGAGAAAAATCAAGATGGCCACACCATGTGAGAAATTATGTTAATGTACAAGAGAAAAGATGTCCACACTTAGTAGTAATTTGAGACATTCCCTAGTACAACATTTCTCTTAGCTATCGAGAATTGGAAAACTGATTTTTCTTGGAAAGAAAGCTTTTTTTTTATACATGCGCTTATCACCAACAAAAAGCAGCTCTGAAAACTGAGGGACTTAACGAAGAAATGTCCATAGAGCATGACATGTAAAGCAGACAGGTGTGGCTGTCATGGTGTCTCCTAGAGACAGTCCCTGTGTACAGTCAACCCATTCAGGCAAATTTGGCATTTCCAGCATTATGAATGATTAACCACTGCAATACAAGCCTGTTGTTTCAGTGTAAAGCTTTTAATTCAAGTACTTTTGTGCGTAGAGGGCAAGGTTGCTTCGTCTGGTGTTTTATACTAGAAGATTTCGTTTCACAGTCTCACGGTCAATCTGCTTTGTTTTAGACGATTAGGTCTTCTCAGTTTACTGTAATGAGCACAACATGTGTAAAGCCAACTGTTGCATGAGATGAGGTAAAGTAAAAGAGTCTAAACTTTGTCCAACTGGCATCTGGAAATATTTATGCAAATTTGTTTCTTGGAATGTTCCGTCAAACTGATTGAACTTGACATAGTTCTGCCACCTATTGGAGGAAAACTTGATAAATTATTTATGAATCTCAATGTCACGGATACACCGGCATCGTTAATCAAGAAATGCAACACTTCACGTTAAAACATAGCTTTAAGTATTCTAAGGGTATATTTAATGCATTAATGCATTATAAATAAGCTTGTGGGAATATATTGCTGCTATTGCACTGGGCGCCAGTGCTTAATAGGTCCTCGGTGGATGCAGTCAATGCCCTGAGGTAAATGCTAGTGATACTCTCAGATATCTGCATGTAGACCTTCTTTTTATTATTTGTGCGGCCATTTTGCATTTTCTTCCATCGCAAAACAGTGTAAACCACACCGGGGCTGAAAGTTGGAAAGTAGTCTGTTGCGCCTCATGCAGATGTTATGAGAAACATCATTTATGAAAGTGTAAACTTTACGAAGGTTCACCTTAAACTTGTTTAAGTCTTCAATAAATACTGCCGACATGTTGCCCTGAGGTAAAAGTTGTAAAGGCCTTTGAAAAGACTTTGAAAAGATTTCAAAGTCATATCTGAAACAACGCATAACCTTGGAATTTATTTTGTTTTTGTTCAAGTGCTTTCATCTTTAAATTTGTAAACAGATATTACTCAAGAAACATCTTAGGAGATTTGATGTACTTCTAGATTATATTTTTTCCCCAACAAAATTAACATTATACCTCTTCTGTATTTCGACTTTGTGCTTGTTGTTCTATAGTCATCAAAGACACTATTGGAATGAATAGACATAATCTGAGTCCTTTTATTGTATTTTCAATCTAAAAGAAGAAGGAAAAGGTCACTGAATAGTTATCAAGTATCTCATAAAACATCTTAGGTAGTACATCTTGTATACAAATCTATTGTAATAAAGAAACGCTGCAGGGAATCGGGCAATAAGGAAAACAACAGGAAATCTGCAAAGATCGTTTTCTGATGCTGACGTTTAATGAGGATAGATGTAGATAAATCTGTTGATGATTTTAAACAATTTTAATGTCGAAAAGATGCTTTCATGATTTCATAATCAAATAAGATGTCACCCAAACGGAAGTTCGTGGAGGTTTTTGAAGTATGTTATGATCGATTAGAAGTATGTGTTGTAGTGTCTCTATCTTGTTTCATTATTTGGACTTGTATAGGAAATGCATGGCTTAAGGCACTAGCGCCCTCTAGTGGTGAATAAGAGACATTTATTTACAAGGAAATTTATGGTAAATCATAGGCCTATTCTGTAAGACAAACTATCCACTCAGTTTGTAAGCATTTGTTGTGGTGGGAATCTGACCATATTATGTATTGAGAATATTTGAATCACAAAGTTTATTAATTACTTTAAAAAAAAAAACGTAATGCTCTGAAGTTTAGTTGTTTAGTTTTTTCATAAAAGTTTATGGATATGATGGGATAAAGATAGTCTGGACGCATAAACAATATAGAAAATATCTTACTACTTGAAACTTAACCCCTCATGTAGCATGAACATGTATTCCTGACACAACTGTCAACGCTAAGCTTTTGACATGAGACATAACATTCCTTTGATGGTTATCAGTTGTGACAAATTGGTAACACAAGTATTATATCATTTCCAACCTTGATGGCTGGGAAGAGAAAGATCATGAAATGTCAAGTGGATGAAGCACACCAGGCAAAAGTTCGGAGTGTGGGTGACATGTTTTGGCAATTCTAGATTCTGTTGCATAATAAAGTGGAATTCTTAATGGAGTTGGCTCGTCCTATACTTTTTGGGCTGAGGAGGGGTGGGGGAGGGGGGGGGTTAAGAGTTATACCAGCATTTATGTGAATCATCAGTCCATATTTTGACTTTTATTCATTTTCAGAATGTGCTGCAGCCATTTACCCCACATTGCATTGTGTCCATTATGCCTCGAATTGAAAAATATAATAATTTTAAGATGAAGACGGTTGCTCTGTGGTAAAGAATTGTTGAGCAGTTTTGTATGAGGGGTAGTAGGGAGCTGGGAGTCAAGGTTCCACAAATTGATATACATAGTGTAGTCATTGCCGGCCATTGATTCAAGTCAAATCAACATATCAAGATGAAACCATTGTCCAAGTTTGCTAGGAACATTCACATAAATGACACATATTATCAACATACCCCCAAAAAGACACAGTTTATTTCGTCCACCAATCCTCAGTCTGGTCCCATTGATTTAGATGATGGGAGAGAAACAGGCTGTCATCTTGAAGGTCTAGACTTAGGCCGTGTCCGAAAAGACGACTTCGGCTACAGCTACGGCTAGATCAGCGCGTCTACCAGTGTTGAAGAATAGCAGACGCGCGCGATCTAGCCGTAGCTGTAGCCGAAGTCGTCGTTTCGGACATGGCCTTAGAGTCCATTATCTCCCCACTAATTCAGAGAGCCTTTCCTCTCCTCCTCACTCACCTTGGGAGATTTACCCTGTGACCTTGGTGGTCAATAGGATGCTGTCTTTGGAAGCTGATCTTGGAAACCCTGCTGGGTTTTTCCATTCAGCCAATGTGTGTCCCTGTAGCCTTGGGATTGTCAGTCAACCTTGATGATAGTTTTTCATCTGCTAAATTTTCCTAAGAATGTTTTTTTCTGTAAAGCTTGTGGGAGTGTCTTAAAGATAGTCTTAGCATTTAGTGCTCATCTTTATTTAAAGACAATGGACGCCCTTTGGTAATTGTCAAAGACCAGTATTCTCAACTTGGTTTATCCCAACATATAACAAATCTGTGAAAATTTGGACTCAGTTGGTCATCGAAGTTGCAAGAGAATAATGAAAGAAAAACACCCTTGTTGCACAAGTTTGAGTGCCCTCAGATGCCTACAAGGGGCCAGGCTTGCACAAATTAACTCTTGCTCTGAAACTACATTACTTCAGAGGGAGTCGTTTCTCACAATGTTTTATACAATCAACAACTCTCCATTGTTCGTTACCAAGTAAGGTTTTATGCTAACCAGCAACAATTATTTTGAGTAATTACCAACAGTGTCAGTGTCCGGTGCCTTTAAATCATGTGAAAAAAATTGTTGGTTGAATCCCATGCTCAACATGAAGACTTTGGTGTGATGAAAACCCCCATCTTGGTATTTAATACAACCAAACTTTCATGGTAAAGAAGAACAAAGGATGAACACAAATCATGATTGTCCAGATACAAGAGTAAGTCAAGTGAGTATGAAAGCATTGCGTGCAATTCATTGTCGCAGTGACTCGGTTTACATTATTCATGAATGTAGCAGTTGAAGATAATTCTCTCTTATTCCCCATCACTACCTACCATTTAAAACCAATTTCTTTTTCTACCAATCACTTAGGAATCTTAATGGGTATCACTGTGTATAGTTTCACATTCACCAGCTATTCAGGGTTTTTTTCCTTTGTTTTGTGTTGTTGATTATGGAGCATATACTCCTACCCCTTTATGTGGACTCTAAGAATTGCCAATAAAAACCCATTGTGATAGAAAACACGAACTGGACCTAAATAGCATTGCCCGCAGTCATGACATGCATCATTCGGCAAAAACCGTGGCAACGTAACCCAGATAGAAGAAGGAGGTTAAAGTCATGAAACGGCTCCCCTGGGGGAAATATGGATGTGAATAATCAATGAAACCTGCACAGCGGCTTGTGTTAATCAAACAAGTTGCTTGTCTCTGGTTTAATAACAACAGTTTTTCTGACCTCCGAACCGACCACTGAGTGACTGGTATCAGCAGTTGCTTTCAAGTGTCGTCCCGTGCTTGCATCGATGATGTTTTAAACATTCGTGTCACTTATCTCCAGCGAGTATGCTACGATAAGATATGACCCAATCGAGCGCTGCAATGTTGTTTTTTCCCCCTTTCCTCCCTCCTCCACCCGTCGCTTACTGCATTAGTTTGGACAGTCAGATCACTGGAGGTTTAGATATTTCAGATTACTGAAAAGATTCAATAGTGAAACAAGATGAGCTGCCGATGGTTTTGAGAGTCAGGTCCTAAATCTACAATTCTGGAACACTTGAGCGTGAATCCAGGCTTGTTGCTTGTTCTCATCCATCATGCTCTTGCCTTGCTCAGTATAGATCAAAGAGCCATCCCAACTATTTATTCCACATACTGCATTTCTGAGGAACTTCTTGCCCGGTGCATTTTCCCCTCCATTCTACAACCTATAGGCTGTTTTTAGAGGAAGATCAATTCCTACCTGAATTCATACTGTCGGCTCTCCTGAATTATTTTCATCTTAAAAGTTTTCTTCTTGTACTGTGTAGCCCCTTTCCAAAAGTGCCTGTTAGCCTTGTTTGGGCCAGACTTGCATTACACAAATATTAAGTATCTTTCATTGGAATATTTTTATATGTTTACACAAAATGTGGTCAGCTAATGAAATGTGATTCATATTTGTATGAATGAGGTTCTGAACTAGTTCTGATGATACGCTGGAATAAGATGTTACTGACAAACAATAAGTTTGCCAGTTGGTTAGACTATGAAAATTAGTGTCGCAGATAGTTTGCGTGTATGTGACCAATTACTGAGATAGCTAATCCATCAAGTGCTTTGCGTGTAGGTCCCAAAGCTTCACTATTTTAAAAACATATTGAGGTTTTGATAAAATGTGACTGACAAACACAACCTTTGTCAATTGACAATACAACAAACAATCATTTTGTGATTGAGATTTTTGATAATGTGTTTCCAATTATTGAGAGAGGTTCCTTGGGGTGTTTTCTACCCACAGCTACGATATGTTTAATATAAGTGGTATCAATGTGGTTGTTACAGTAATTGTAAAACAAGATGTGACTGAGCAAACAAGAAATTTGCCAATTGGAGGTCTTTTCAGAATGTGTTAATCAGACACTGCGAGTAAAAGAAGACAAGGCATCATCAAATGAGACAATTCAACAATTGTCTTCTCTTACTTTCTTGATAATAAGCGTTGGTGCTTCTAAGATTTTATTGTCTGTCGAGAAACAGTTAAATTTGTCATTAAAGGATTTTTTTTTGCAGATTTGAGGACAATTTTAACAAACACTTAGGTAGAAATTTTAGTAGAGAGATCCTGCAAACTTCTTAAAAACTATCGTTTAACATTAATGTTGCCTGAAGGCGAGTATAAGTACAGCTCTATCTTTCATTTTTAAAGATCGTGTTGTAGAATCAAGTATTCCTGTTTAGATGTTCATTCCCCTTAATAGTTGAACACTTGCATCAACATGCTTCCCTGATCCCCAGATTAGAGTGCAAAGCTTACATTTTGAACAATACAATGTCATAAAAAGGAGTAGGACTAATCTTTCTTTAAGAATCTGTGGTTTCCTGGTGTCTCTTAGTCTATGAATGTGTAATGATCTGTTCTGTTAAATAACTACTTACCTGTGCCATCATTCAGATCACATAACCTGAGAATGTAAATATGGCACATTGTTTTTTGTTTCGCATGCAAACAAAGTTCTGGGTCAAAAATCTTTGAGTGTAGCTGGACTAATGATTTGGAACATTCTTCCTCTTGTCATGGCATTAGGGAATCGGAGCCCAATTTCATAGCGCTGCTTAACGGTAAGCAAATTTTTGTGCTTACTGTAGCAGAAGAATTTGCTAAGGTGCAAGCGTATTTCACAGGTTAGCAGAAAAATTGGGCAGCCATATTGCGCGTTTACCATGGATTTTCATTGTGACGTCATTTATTTTTGTGCGGTAAGCACCGGAAGATTAGCATGCCTTTTTGTGTGCTTACAGTTAGCAGCGCTATGAAATGGAAATCGCACAGTAAGCACCAAAACGACCGCTAAGCAGCGCTAAGAAATATGGCCCTGTTTATCTCTATTTCCTAAAGCTCTTATAAGACTCATCCCTATCCATATTAATTTATGCTATTTGCACTATGATCTTGACAGAATAGGCTAGTGCATTTTACATTTCAATTGTTATGCTATGTTATAACAAAAAGTTTACATTTAAAAACATCATTAATTACTACAATGGGAGCACATTATTTGGTTGATATTTACTGATTTGTTTTGGTTGAAGAATTATATAAGTTGCCTATACTGTTGTTATCGTTTCTTTAGTCATAATCATAGTAAGACCGGTCTCTGGAGACCTGCAGTATTTGTTGCATCTGGTGTTTCACATGCTGTATACCACTGTTCCATGTTGCTGATTACGGTACACGTTTACCCACTGACGCAAACGTAGCACATTATTACCGAAACGACACATCGTTACTGACGACGGGAATGTGTACAATTCATGATTAACACCAATCCTAGTGTCGGCACGAACCCTCGATCCATCTCGCATCACTCCCAACCTCAACGTGAACCCTGAGTCACTCTGGAATAAATATTAGGAGGTTGGAAGAGAAAAAAATCAATAAAGAGAGGGGGGGGGGTCGGTCATCCTAAAACTCGAAGGTGAACAGTAATTCTATACTGTTTCAATTGCGGAATCTGGAGCTTGCTTGGTGTTTGATGAGGAAAAGTGGCTTGAAAACTGAATTTTAAGTAAATAAAAATGGGTAAACTGGAATTGTGTAAGCATGTTGTGTCTGCGGGAATTGTTTTTTTGTCGGAAAATTAATATTTGCAACAGCCCAAATTACTGTTGATGTAGTAAATGCACAGTGTTTCTTGAAATAATTAATTAGTCTCATTTACAGTAACGAGTGTTCTGGATTATGGATTTGTTCTGATTGCTAAAAAAATCCATGAGGCAACATCAACGTTTGTCTTCTTTCATTCCTGTGCCAGTTGTCCTATGGCTGTTCTGAGTTTATATGTGCAAGAGTATATTCACTTGCCTAGCACTGTGATTTTGTTTACAGAGAATATCAAAATGCTTGTAAAGTTATATAATTTAGATGATTTATATTTTTCAGGCATGATATTCTTCTTACTTAAGTCTGTTTTCGTATTTATTTGCCCTTGAGGGGAAAAAAAGATCAATGTCTTTTGAAGCCTACACCACATGTACCTGTAGGGATGTAGGTCATCCCTTGTAGGCGTACTCATTTTAAAAAAACTTTCTTTTCTACCAAATCATGACTGATTTTAGTGAATTACCATCTTCTTTTTAAAGAGTTGAGGGGGATAATGATTTGGATAAATCCTGTCCTTTAATTTTGAAACCCTTTTTGTAATTGTATACTTTGATTATGTAACACCGGCCAAGCAAGAGTATTGATTGAACCATAGAGTAAGGACAGAGAATTGTACCAGCAAGCTGTTCATCCTACATGTGAAAACAGACACAAACCACCATCATTTCAGTTAGACCAATACTCAAAACTCATCAGGAATGCTTTCAAATGCCCAAGGCTTATTTTGGTCTTTCTTTGCTTTCTCTTTTCTGCAGGTATGTATTGAATGCACAAATTGTTTTTCTCACAACTCAAAACGCTTGTATTCTGAGATTTGCATATTGTATGTGATCGACTGAAAGACTGGATGTGTAAGGTAGGTTCTTGTTTCTTGGTTTGTAATTTGCAAAAGTGTTAATGAATCAAATGATTGTTGGTAGTTCCCAATTTTGCTACAAAACCATGGACTGATTATGATGGCACTCAATGTGACATCGTCAATGCATGCTCCTTTTCCAAAAAGTAAATAAAGTTTGGTAATGTTGACAATGGCAGTGGACACAGATTGGGACATGCCACAAGAGGGTTACTTTATCAGAGAAATTGTAAAAATGGCTTGTTTTTATGAAGGTTGAATCCTGGAAAAT